>NC_059386.1:2120000-2447191 GCF_019703515.2 Myxocyprinus asiaticus
AATCCAGGCTGAGCCTCTCACACAGAGCAAGCTACAGTCGGAATGTGACAACTTAGAACTGCTCCCTCCAAGATACAGGACCAAAAGGATGAATTCCTGCAAAAAATAAATAAAAACCCAAGGGAGCCAAGATAACAATTCAGCTTCCAGAAACACCAGAGCAACAACAACAACAACAACAACAAACAACTAATAACAGCTCTCAGTGATATGTGTCGGGTCCCCGCTACGGTAGCAGCAACGTTCACAAATGTTCACAGAACAAGCGGCAGACTGACATGCCTGTAGCTTTCTCTGTATCTGTTAAGTATAGAAAGACTAAGGCCTTCTCAAGACATATGGCAAACCTATCTGTTGCCTATTAGAAATCAATCCTAGATTGCTGTAGGGCCAAAAACAGATACTGTCAAATTAGCACTTTTAAACATTCACTCACTTAAGAACTAGTCATATTTAATTAATGACCTCATCACCACAAACAACCTGGATTTTATGTTTCTAAAATAAAACTTGGTTTGATAACAGTTGCAGTGCAACAGTCCTCAATGAATTAGCCCCTCCAAACCTTACTATTATGAGTGTCTGCAGAGCTGTTAGGAGAGGTGGAGGATTCGCTGTGATATTTAAAGATGTCTTTCAATGCAAGCATCAACTGGTGATAACTTGTCCTTTCAATATCCAAGTATTGTACTAAAAGGTGCTCCACGCATTCTATTTGTAACTATTTATAGGCCTCCAAAATACTCTCCAGCCTTTTATAGAACTGTTATCAGCAACTTCCTTTGTTATTTCTGGGGATTTCAACATCCATATAGATAATCCTGAACACAAAACTGCAAAAGAACTCATAACAGTTTTAAACACATTTGATCTGACTCAGCATGTAGATGGACCCACACTCAATCGTGGACACACTCTGGATCTGCTCATTAGTAAGGGTCTGAACATTTTATCCACTCTTAAGGACATAGCGCTGATCACTTCTGTATTTTCTTTGGAATATTGATTTCTCCCGTCACTGAAGTAAGATCTGTCTCTGTCAAAAAGAGGCACATAAATGAGAATACTAGTGTGCAATTTATGAAGGCTCTATCTATGACACCAATTATATCCTCATGTTGCACTGAGGTTAGACATCACCCACCACAAAAACTTCAGAAATGTGTCACCATGTCTGATTTTGAGGCAATTGATGCATGGCAAAACCCTGTAAGAAATAGTCCAGCATCTTAAAACGTATAGCTGCCGTCTAGACACATTCCCCACATGATTTTTCAAAAATGTGTTTAACTGTCTGGAAAAAGATCTGTTAGAAATGGTCAATACCTCACTCCTTTCAGGCACGTTTCAGGTAACACTTACACTCGCTTGGATCTTTGTCCTTTTTAAGAGTCAGACTGATCCGGGCTTGTGTCATGGTTGGCGGGAGCTTTCCATTCTTTAATGATTCCGTACAAACTTCTAACAAAAGTGAAACCAGTTCTGTAGCATAAGATCTAAAAATTTCAGCGGCAAAGCCAGCTGGCCTCGGAGCCTTGCCTGTAGGCAAGGCCTTAATTATCTCGCAAAGCTCCTCCAAGATTATCTCAGAATCAAGGAGAACTTTGTCAGTTTAGCGAGTTCTAATGGTTCCACAAAGTTTCGAATATCTTCATCAGTAGATGAAGACGTGGCGCTGTAGAGATCAAGATATAATTCTTTCAAAGCATTATTAATATTAACGGTAGAAAAAGACCGTTTTTATATATCTAGCCAGATGTTTTCCTGCCTTGTCCCCCGACTCAAAGTCTGACTGTCTTGCCCTGAATAGCCAAAACTCCACCTTCCGTGACAAAATAGTATTATATATGTATTTCAATCGGGTCAATTCCCTGAGGCCATTAGACAGAGCTGTTGAAAAAAAAAATTCAGCGATGCATCACGATTCATACTCGAACGATTCTGAAAAGAATCGGAATCGATACTGAGTTCAGTTTAAATAAAGGTAGAGCAGTGGCGCATGCCAAAGACAGATGTAGAAACAAAAGACACGAGTTAAGTGCATACACTAAAGTCAAGTGCACAAACACGACTGTTTGCAGACCAGCTGTATCAAACACATGACAGTTTGTGCCCGAATGAAACTACGATCCCGAAATTCTTCGCACATAGCAACGGGAGAGTTTATTCGTGATAAGCCAACAAACAACATGAAAGACAAGCTCGCACCCATTATTGCACTGATTTGCACACAACAGGGAAAAAAACACAGAATAATGACAAGGCAGCGGTTAGGGAGATGTTGGTGAAGTTTATTTTTTTCCCCCAATGCTTCTCTCTACTCTTGCATGCTCTCCAGTCACTCGCTTGTCAGGACAGTGCGCACACCTGATGATAAAGGTTTGAAATCCATCGTAGCTTTTGCGACAGGGTCGTGCGATCTTTTATTCGCAGAGCAAACAGATGGAACAGTGCATACGAGACGCTTGATAAATTTCTGAAGCAACAACTGCACTATTTAAACCGCTTTACTATCACCTGTGCAGGTGAGGAGAGGAGAATCTGACAGCTGCACTCTCTTAGCAGATCTCTCTCATCCTGGACCAGCAACTTCCATTTGTGGTTAAAAATGAAAATGAATAGCATGGCATAGATTAATTTTAAATAATTAAATACTATTAACTGATTTACAATGCTCAAAAATAAAAAATAATAATATAATCAGTTGAAGTAATAGCATTCAGTGTGTTTTGATGGAGAACCAATATTTTTTTCCTTGTGCTTTCAAGATATTTAAGGTTCTAAAGAAAGAAACTGAAAAACTGAGATACTCTTTTAAACTATAGAACCATTTATTTAATCTTGTGGATGTTCCATGTTTTGTTCACAGCTCATACTGAATGTAAAAGGCTGGTTTTTGTAATGTGACTCGTTCTGATTTTTTAAAACAGCTGTTAAATAAAAAGCTGATAGGGAAAATAGAGTAAAAAATTAATTGAAGAAACTGGAAAAAAAAAAAAAAAGATGCATCGAGAATAGTTTATAATCGAATCGTTACCCTCTGAATCTTAATCAAATCGTGAGGCCAGTAAAGAGAGTCACACCTCTAATCAGACAACATTCGGCACTTCAGCTCTGCCTCAGCACTTTTAATATTCCCTTCCAACTCCACAAGTTCTCATGCTTTGGATTTTTTGATGAATGAGGCATACTGTATGATCCGACCTCTAAGAACCGCCTTAAGTGCCTCCCAAGCCACACCCACAGACGACACCAGTTGGTCTCCATATAAACATTGATTTCGGCCTTTAACATTTGTTGGAATTCAGGATTTTGCAAAAGGGATACATTAAAGCAGCAACTACATGATTTATTTTTCTCCGTATGTATCTCCAAACTCACCAAGGCATGATCTGAGACGAAGATGTTTCCAATTGAACAATCAACAACAGATGAAATGAGGGACTTATATATATATATATATATATATATAAAAATCTATTCTAGAATAAATCTTATGGACTGATGAAAAGAATGTATAGTCCCTCCCAGATGGGTTCAAAAGTCTCCAAATATCTGTAAGACCAAGATTTTTACACATCCTGTGAAGTGTCAATGTTGCTCTAGGGGGCTTACACACTTTTGCTTCACTATGATCAAGGATTGAGTCCATCAATAGATTAAAGTCTCCTACCAATATTATATCATGAGGGGTGCCAGTGCCTTGCAGCATCCCTTCAAGATCTATAAAAAAGCCCTGATCATCAGCGTTCGGTGCATAAATATTAGCCAAAAATCAACCTTTGCCCCTGAATTTCTGCTAAAATGATAATGACTCTTCCTAATTTATCTTGACTCTGTTTGAGACATTTGAATTGTAGATGTTTACTTAATGTAATGACTCCCCTGCTTTTACTTGAGCCAGCACTAAAGAAAACCTCAACCCCATATCTTCCCAAATTTTTCAGCTTCCTGCGGGGAAAGATGCGTTTCTTGAAGAAATATTATATCATTTCTTACCTTAAAAAAATAACCTTTTTATGGGGCGCCCCAGCCCATTTCACATTCCACGTGGAGAGAGACAATCCACTCATATTAACATTTGACACTGACATATTAGAAAAAAATAGATTGTGTCAAAAAACAAAAAGACCACATTCCAACATTAGTGCAACAAATCAAACCCCGAACTTCCCCCAGAACCAAACAATGAAAAACATTCGCATTAACCCAGTGCATGACAGCGCCAACCAGCGTCCATCCCTCTAAACTCAAACAGTTCATGTACGCCTACGAGAGCCCCCGTGACAACTTTGTTGTCAGATTGCTCAAGTCCGGTGTTTCTCTGCAAATTGAGACAATTACATCACAGAAGATAATCTATGAAACAAACTCCAGCCATTAGGCGGGATAAACACAAAGATTCACGTGTAGATTCATCCACATAACTGTCCCGAAGGTGTGTTCCTCCACAAAACAAGCTCCAGCCGCTAGAACCAGCACACACAAAAAAACAAAACAAAAAAATGCCCATTCAGTTTCCTTAGTTAAACGAATGTTCAGTGAGTCAGCCCATTCGACTGCTACATGAGTGCAACAAATAACCCAATCACTCCAATGTCCTGCAAGAAATATTCCACAAAACAAACTCCAACCAATGAGGCATAAGCACAAAGAAAAGTGCAGATTCAGTTAAGAATCAGGGTGTATTGAATCTCACCGGTTTATGACACAAAAAGTATTAAAACTAGCAAAGTGCGCAGAGCTTGCCGTTCACACGTCCGAACCTCGCATGGTGCCGCGCGACTTTTTCTTAAGAAACAAAATTCAAAAAAATAAAAATAAACTTTTTTTTTTAAAAAAAGTCTTAAAAATAGTCGTAAATAACATCTTAAAGTTAAGATGACCTCAGAGTTGTCTTAAACCCCAAAAGGCAATATTTAATGAATTTACTTGTTTTCAAATATGATGCATTCTATCCTGTTGAGTCAGAAGTCCCAATGGGCTATTTATGTAGCCTAGAAATTAGATTTTTAGACCAAAACACATTTGAATGTTTTGTGTTTTTATTTTCAGATTATAAACCATGTAAATGTTATCATGAAATTCAAACAATACATGTTGTTTTGAAGTTTCTTAATGTTAATGCTAGTCAATTCAAATGGATGCGCTGCATAGCACTCTCTCTCCACGATCTTTAGAGTCCATATAAACAGACCAATTAGATAGCTAAGACTTTTTCACCCCATCCACATCCCTAATGGAGCTGGCCACAGCAGAGGCAGCCCCCGACACCCTTTTCCATACATCCTTCTTACTTTCCTACGTGATATAATTATCAAGCTTCCCAAGGAGAACTTTCTTGCAGTTATTTCCTCAGAGTCTCCATCTCTTGTCTACTTGTTTTTGATTCTTTTCTTTTGCTCCATGTCAAATTAAAAGTTGTCAAATTGTTACAGCAAGTAAATTATACTATGATTGGTAGTGTCGTTAAACTAACACATCTCACGCACTTCACATAAAAAAAAAAAAAATAAATAAAAAAAAAAGTGCGTGCTTGCTACTTAAGGTTAAGATATATTTATCGTTATGATTTGCCAGGGTGTTGTAGGCTATTAGACAATGCAACTTCATGAGCAGGCTAATCCAGTATGATCAGACTAATGTCAAAGCCTATCATTTTATTCTTAAGAAAATATTTGAGAACTTCTTTTTATAATTTATCCTAAGAACTTATCCGGCCCCTGGGGTCTTCAAGACAAAAAAAAATAAAATCGAGTAAGGAATCTTGGTGTCATTTTGGAGTCAGACCTTAGTTTCAGTAGTCATATCAAAACAATGACTAAATCAGCCCACTATCATCTCAAAAATATAGCAAGAATTAAGATGTTTTGTATCCAGTCAAGAGTTAGAGAAACTTGTTCATGCATTCATCATCAGTAGGGTGGACTACTGCAATGGACTCCTCACTGGCATTTACAAA
Organism: Myxocyprinus asiaticus; assembly: GCF_019703515.2. Lineage (NCBI taxonomy): Eukaryota > Metazoa > Chordata > Actinopteri > Cypriniformes > Catostomidae > Myxocyprinus > Myxocyprinus asiaticus. The sequence continues at coordinate 2,125,963 of NC_059386.1, forward strand.
AAGGCTATTAGACACCTGCATCTCATTCAGAATGCTGCTGCCAGGATTCTCACCCAAACCAAAACATTTGAAAATATTACTCCAGTCCTCATGTCTTTACACTGGCTTCAAATTACATTTAGAATTGATTTTAAAGTACTATTACTCGTTTATATAGCCAAGGACCTAAATAATTTGCAGATATGCTTGCTGAATATAAACCTAACAGACCTCTCAGATCATTAGGATCAAGTCAGTTAGAAATACCTATGCTATATAAATAAACTTGTCTTGTCTAGAGCGAAAATGCAACTTTCCAAATCACACCATTTTTTATGTGAACGAACTTACTTCCTGGTTTCAACAGAACGAGAACCCATGTCTGAGAGACTGTTTGCACAACACGGCAGCACCACAGTGAAATGTGAACTTGCGTTCGAGTAATTTGTCAGAACGGCGTCGATATAACTGTATAAATATTCAGAAGCAGCAAGCCTATTTCCTGTTTGATCATGTTGGTAAAACAACTTCACTGCTGATTTAGAGGGTAAATTAATTGACTAACATGAATAAATCAACTCTGAAGGAGAGCAGGGGAACATGGGAAATTCTTTCACTATCATGTTCAGCTGCTGTAGTGACTCATATCTCGGATGTTAATTATGAGTCAAGATCTAAAATCTCTTTTCAGTGAATGAAGGTCTTGTATCTTGAACTGAATTGAACCGATGCAAGAGGCTAACAGGAGTGCAGTCTGACATCTAAATAAACTTGTTCATATTTGAACAAACCTTCAAATATGAAGGGTGGTATGACAATTAACACTGATTCCTGAAATATATGTAGAATATGTAGGAAATAAATATAGGATTCTTGAAATATACAGTACAACTAAAATATTATATCAGATAAAACATTTAATTATCATTTTGATAAACTAAAAGGAGATGGGGCCTGACAATTTCTTGTCATTTTAAACATTAATGTCATTTTGACAGTTTATATAGGATGTCCATAGATATCTACTGTATATCTGGTAATTAAAAACACTGGCAACCACTGGCATTCAGGCCCACCCAATCATTGTCTTGTGCCCCTATTGCACCAAAAGCTAAAAGCTTGCTGGCCTCGAACCATGAACCGCTAACATCAGAAGCTGATGGGCTGGATAATGTCAGCAAAGCTTTAAAAACAACAGCAGCTCAAAAAATAAAACTAGATCACTCATTATAACAAAGTAATTTACACTTTAAACAACTAACGTGGCGATGAGTCGAGTGTTCAGTTGACGAACATCCCATATCGTGCAGCGGCTCAAACCACTTTATTTTCCCCCTCTAATAAAATATTTGTTACAACTTTCATACAGTTTAAGTTAGAAGTTTACATACACTTAGGTTGAAGTCATTAAAACGAATTTAACCACTCCACAGTTTTCATATTAGCAAACTATAGTTTTGGCAAGTCATTTAGGACATCTACTTTGTGCATGACAAGTATTTTTTCCAACAATAGTTGATAGACAGATTTTTTCACTTTTAATTGACTATATCACAAATCCAGTGGGTCAGAAGTTTACATTCACTAAGTTAACTGTGCCTTTAAGCAGCTTGGAAAATTCAAGCCTTTAGACAATTAGCTTCTAATAGGAGGTGTACTGAATTGGAGGTGTACCTGTGGATGTATTGTCAGTGCCTTTTTGCTCGTCATCATGGGGAAATCAAAAGAAATCACCCAAGACCTCCGAAAAAAAAAAAAAAAGTGGACCTCCACAAGTCTGGATCATCCTTGGGAGCAATTTCCAAATGCCTGAAGGTACCACGTTCATCTGTACAAATAACAGTACGCAAGTATAAACACCATGGGACCACACAGCCATCATACCGCTCAGGAAGGAGACGCATTCTGTCTCCTAGGGAATAACGTAGTTGTGCGAAAAGTTCAAATCAACCCCAGAACAACAGCAAAGGACCTTGTGAAGATGCTGGAGGAAACAGGTAGACAAGCATCTATATCCACAGTAAAACAAGTCCTATATCGACATAACCTGAAAGGCTGCTCAGCAAGGCAGAAGCCAATGCTCCAAAACCACCATAAAAAAGACAGACTACAGTTTGCAAGTGCAAGATCTTACATTTTGGAGAAATGTCCTCTGGTCTGATGAAACAAAAATTGAACTGTTTGGTCATAATGACCATCATTATGTTTGGAGGAAAAAGGGTGAGGCTTGCAAGCCGAAGAACACCATCCCAACCGTGAAGCATGGGGGTGGCAGAATTATGTTGTGGGGGTGCTTTGCTGCAGGAGGGACTGGTGCACTGCACAAAATATATGGCATCATAAGGAAGGAAAATTATATGGATATATTGAAGCAACATCTCATGACATCACCCAGGAAGTTAAAGCTCGGTCGCAAATGGGTCTTCCAAATGGACAATGACCAAGCATACCTCCAACGTTTTGGCAAAATGGCTTAAGGATAAAAGTCAAGGTATTGGAGTGACCATCACAAAGCCCTGACCTCAAAACGATAGAAAGCATGTGCAAGCAAGGAGGACTACAAACCTGACTCGGTTACACCAGTTCTGTCTGGAAAAATGGGCCAAAATTCCAGCACCTCCTTGTGAGAAGCTTGTGGAAGACTACCCAAAACATTTGACCCAAGTTAAAACAATTTAAAAGGCAAATGCTACCAAATACTAACAAAGACCCACTGGGAATGTGATGAAAGAAATAAAAGCTTAAATAAATCACTCTCTCTACTATTATTCGGACATTCACATTCTTGAAATAAAGCAGTGATCCTAACTGACCTAAGACAGGGAATGTTTTCTACTATTAAATGTCAGGAATTGTGAAAAACCGAGTTTAAATGTATTTGGCTAAGGTGTATGTAAACTTCTGACTTCAACTGTATATGTGAAATGATTGCTATGAATTTTATTAATTAGGCTTTGTTAAATAACTTCTATCCTGTTCATCAAAACCAGATAGAGCTGAATCCAGATACTGAATTAAATAACTTTGGATGTTAAATGCTCTCAAAACTCCATCCACTTTATTTTTTAACAAAAATGTTAATTACAAATATCATATGTATACATTTATTACCAATTTTATATATGTTATAACTTCTATTTGTTGCATCAAAGCAGCTCATGATGGCATAAATAAGCTAATATTAAAATAAATTATTTTGGGTGATAAAATATGTTCTGAAAACGTCTAATAACTTATAACTTACGGAAACGTTGATGGAGGTAGATAGCGCAGAATATTTTGTCGCTTTTGCAGCAGGGTCATCTCTCCCCCACTTTAATGAGAGTAGAGTTGCGACGCAGTGACAAGATTATTTTTTACAGTAAATCATAGCAGAGACATAGCGACAATATGATTACCATAATTTTTATCCCTCATTTTCATCTGTCCATGCATACTGCTGATTGACATTTTAATATTCTTTAAGTAGACAACCTTTAGTAGCTAAATGTAAAATATGCCCCTGGAAACAATTAGCAAAACATTAAAAACATTTAAAGCTACACTATGCAACTTATTTTTGTTAAAAAATAACAATGTTATTAATGATCCATCTTCCAAACCATACATTTACTTTACCCAAATACACTTTGATAAACCTATAATAATGATATATTATTATAAATATTTTAGAGGTGTTGGGACAGATTTCATGGGAAATTGCATTCATACGTCATTCGCCCGTGCGTGTTAATGTCATATCCGTACACAGAGAAAATAAGATCCGGCTACTGTAGCGCGTGTGTGGGAGCAGCTAAAGCTGAACATTTGTCGTCACAACCAACGAGAAAAACTGACCATGGATCATTCAAAAATGGCAAACCTCTAGGGAATCACTTTGTAAAAACAAAGAAACCCCGAACAGAGTCCGTGCGACAAAGTCCATGATAAAACGCGACTCAACATCGGCTTCCGACTCAAGATCAGAGGTGGCAACAACTCCAAGATCTGAAAGAATTTAAAAGTGACCCAGAGATGTTTGTTTTTTTCTTACTCAACAGGTAAGATATTTTATTGATATGGTTTGTGTAACTGTGTAAATCACACACAATAATTAATGCAATAATTATACTGTGCAGAACTTTTCACTTGCTAGCACACGTGTATTTTCTTTATAAGGACAATAATTTATATACTCCTTTAGTCCTAGGCTTGCCAAGGACATGTGAGTCTTGAAATGATGTGACCACTGGTTGGTAACAATGACAGTCTATGAATTAGTTACTATCGTGGTCTATTTGGACAGAATATCCTGCAGTTATAAAAACTTTACAACGTTTGACCTTATCAGACTAGAAATCATTGTGTCTAATGTTAACAAACGTCGCCTAACTTTTGTAACATTTATTTCGAAAGATCAATTTTTCCAAAAAGTCAAAACAACAGCATAAGATATGGCACTTACCTGCTCAGATGACGTTTTCAGATATCCGTCTTTTCTTATCTTTCGTTATTTATTTGTCCATTCGCTCTGATAAGATGTCCTGTATCCTACAGCACATTCATCCGCACAGAGGAGCAGAGCCAAACCACAACCAAAATAATGTTCTTCTGCAAGACACATGCAGTTTTATTTTTTAACTGCTAGAGGGCCAAAAGTTACAGTGTATCTTTAAATATAATAGTAGTTTACAAATCTCATGCAATCCATAATTTCTCTTGGCCCACCCACCCAAAAGTTTCTGCTTATACAGATTTAAAATTAAACTATAACAGACACAAATTATATTTTGTTCCCTCTAAATTAAGAAAAAAAAAAAAAAAAAAAAAAAATCCCACTAATTTATTTTTATTTTACGACTATTAAGATGCTCCAAATGTCACGCAAACAGAGGCGAGTGTGAATTATTCTTACAGCAGTGTAGCTGCCTGCTGGCTATGACATTTACTGTAAATACTTAGGCCTATTGATTGACTTATTATAATTCTGTAACTGCAGTACAGCATCATATTGAAATAAAATGCTTAATTTATGCTGCGATTCATTTTCTTCAAGGGTCAATCTACTAGTGTTCTTTAAATGGAGAAAGATTTAATGCCTGTTCCAAAACAGAGTGAGATGCCTCTAAAGGCAGCACTTCAATACAATCACATGCACGCTCCCTACACAAAGGCTGTTCCAAAGCGAAGGTATCTTAATTATGCTACCGCCTAAGATATCTTGTTTTGGCAAAATTCTAAGGTAGCAGTGTATGCATCCTTCCCTGGGTAGGCAATCCCAGAATATATTGTGATAAGCTGGGTGGAATGCTGAAAAGTATTGATAAAAAAATTGTTTAATAACGGATTATTATACCCAAAATGCGTGTACTGCTATGAAGTGGAGTCGAGTCTCCCGTGCGTGCGAGGAGAGTTATTTGAATGACACATGGAGTTTCTGCCTATGAAGAGTGTTCCAAATTGGTCTCTTACGGGGCTCCATTTCAGTTAGGATGCTGCCATAGAAGACAGATCCCTGTGTAGGCAGGAGACAGCTCATTGACTTTTGGAACAGACCCTTATTCTCACAACCATTTAATGAATGTTTAAAGGGATAGTTAATAAGAACTTGTATTTTGGCCTGTTTCTCAACCAAGACCAATAATATCACTTCAAAAAAACATGGATTACTTTTATGCTGTCTTTATGTCCTTTTTCGAGCTTGAAAATTTTGGACCCCATTACATTGTATGGGCAAAAACACCTCATACATTCTTTAAAATATCTTTGTGAGATGGCATGAGGGTGAGTAAATGATGAGAATGATCATTTTTGGTTAAACTATTCCTTTAAATCTTAAAGCAAAACAATTACAGGGTTGATTAATATATTTTTAATATTGCATTATATGTTAAAGACATCAGTGCTTAATACTGATTAGAATTAGTTTTCAGTTTACTAATGTCATCATTATCCTAAGTATGTGGTTTAGGAGAGCATTTTTGCAATGCTCGGTTTTCAGTGAAGCAAAACGCCATTCCAGTGTGGACGAGAGGAGTGAACATAACAAAATGAATGCCTTTTCAAACAAAAACGTATTACACCGGGTCCTAACCAGATGTGGTGCTGCGACACATGCTAAAATCTTTTCCATGTTAGAGTTTTGTCCTAACCAGCTGCGACACACGATGAACGACAGCGACGGGGCTTTCTATTTTTGAAATGGTTTCTATTGTCTGTGACGTCACGCCAGGCAGCCAATTAAAAAAAATGGGTCCAAAATCTCTCATAACAGTATACTAAAGCATGCTGGTGCAAAACAACTTTATTTTCGCCAAGGATTAGAGGTCTGCATGGGCCTTAAAATAAAACCTGAACCCGATCCGTACCAGAGACTGCGTACCATCTAATTTCTTCTCCTAGCATGTACTGTTGCAATAGGCTGTATTTTATGTAAGCATAGGCAACATTCGTAACAGTACTGAAACTGTAAACATACACAGTTTTAAACAAGGCACAGCAGCCCCTTAGTACACTAGAGCAGAAGGGGAAAAAAAGCATTGCCTTACCGTTTTTTTTTTTTTTTTTGCTGAAACTTCACTTAGTTGGTGCAGAACAACCTGGAATAATCAGCAGCATGAACTTTTTTAGAATGTTGAATCTTTGTGACAACTGCGCTGAAAACAATCTAGACGGAACGCAAAGAATGAAAGAGTGCAGGTGTCTCAACGTGTTTTTGAACATTTGAAGTTCTTTAACTTGACATGTTTAAAATGTGCCGTTCCTGCACGAGACGCTGAAGAAAAAGCGAGACACGGTGCATGTCAAAGACATTCGTCCAGCATGTGTTTAAACAACAGGAAAACAGAACAGATGTGCACAAATCACATTCTGTGTGAACGGCCCCCAACTCGCCCGTTCGCGTGTGTCTGAGTGAGAGCGCGTGCACGAAACAAGTTCGGTAAGCCGGTTTATTTTTTCAAAAATTACAAACCCAAACTCGACCCTCTACTTGAAAAACTGTCCCGAACCCAGCCCAAAACCCGTTGGGTTCTCGGGTCTTGTCGGGCCCGGGTCTGGTTGCAGACCTCTACCAATGATGTCACGCACCCACCAAATGTTGTGCTTGAGGTCTCGTTCTCTTCAGCTGGAGCTCTGTCTCACTCCACACACACACACACACACACACACACACACACACACACACACACACACCAGTTCAGAATGGCAGTGGGGGAGATATAGCGGCTCAATCTGACTTTCTCTCCGCTTCTCTATCAAGTAGAGATCGGCGAAATAACAGGAGTACCATGGGAACATTAACAATCGTAACAGATTAAAGGATGCGATTCATAATGTAACTTTGCCCTGTGTATGTGTGCGATTATGTATTTATCCCCTCGAGGCTTGACGTAGAAAGCGTTACGGAGTTTGTTAGGGTGTATATGGCCTGTTGTACAGTATGTGGTAGAATCATGAAATTTCACTGGTATTGGTAGACTCGGTGAACAAATACTTTAATATTCAATACACAGAGTATGCATGTATATAATTCATCTACAGTATGTGGAGTTTTATGCCTTTTGTTGTCCTAATTAAGGCTGAAATGATCAGTTGACGTTAACAACGTCGACAATACATTTGAAAAACATGTTCGTTGTCGAATAGTCGTTTGATCTCATTTAACGTAACGAGATCACATTAAACTGATGCGTGAGAGCAGCGCTGCAGCTCATGCCTGATTGAGGAGAGGAAGAATTACACAGATCCAGATGCACTGCAAATAGGGATGGGCGGATCGATACTAAAGTATTGATACTTCTGATACTGATGTGGTATCAAGAATATCGATCCTCACATAAAAATATAGATTCTGAAGTTGTTTTTAACAAGTGATATTATTTAGGTTACATGAATATTAATGCATCTCATAAGTTTCGAAGTGGAAAAAAGAAACTCCTTTAAAACAACGTACATTTACTTTAGCAGCTATACTGCAGAAGAAAAATTATCTGAGAATGTTGAATATTAAAAATACAAATATTTATACATTTCTAAAAATCCTTGTAAAAAGATGCATTCACCAGAGAAGCAGCATATAAGATATTTAGACTTGATTTTAGAGAATAGATCTTTAATATAATATAATAAATGTTGCTTCAAGTAAATGTATTTTTGTTTTTTTTTATGGATTTCTAGACCATTTTAAATGGAAAACAAGACAAACACTTGATAACAACAGGATTTTTTGCTGAATCTTAAGTATTTTTTTCACCTTTAATTCAGTGAATGTCATTGAGGTATTTTTAAAAGATGATTTTGTCCTCGTTATCGTTAGTAAGCACATTTAATAAAACATTTTAATTCAGAGCACAATCAGAATAATCAGTAAAGAGCTAATGATTTATCGTTGCAATAATCGCTGAATAATATTCTAATAATTGTTAGATTAGTGGATTATCAAAATAATCGTTAGTTGCAACTCTAGTCCTAATAGAGGGAGAAGTTGCATAATTATTTTGAGCTGATCTTCGTTAATTCAGATAATGAAATGTAATTAATTTATGCACTTGGGTAAAATCCTGCTGATGCGATAAGAAAACAGATTAAAAAGAAACAATCCACAGAAATGTATGATTATTAATTACAGCCACAGGACATCTTGTGTAACGTCTACAGCAGATGCACGTGCAATTGTATGAGAGAGAAAATATTCAGTTTTAAAAGGTGCTGTAAGAGATGTTAGCCTTTGTCAGAAATAGTCATTATGACTTATCCCCTTTTTCCACAACCCCCTTTTTTGCACACCATAAAAAAATAGCTTACAGCACATTTAAGCAAAAATGCAGGTAACTACGTATAACACTGGAATGTCAAATTTTTAGAGAAAATGCCGCCTTCTTGTACAGACAGAAAACAAGATAAACTTTGCTATTAAACAGTGTAAGGTGAATAAATTTCAGTTACACAACCAATGCTGCATGGAAGTGAGTGAGGTCACTTCACATATTTTATAACGTTTAGATAAAAAGTATAAATGCCTTCCAAGATGCATTAGAGACTGATAGCAATCCGATCAGGAGGTGGTTTGAGATGCAAGAAAGATAATCTGGCTATATGTAAAACTTTCTCCTCCTAAACAGAGCTATGTCAACATTTAGACATACCAAAATCTCTATGCCTGACATTAGAATAATCACGTAAGTGAACACTGTTATATTTGCATATAGCGATTTGTTTTCTAAAGACACATTATGTGGCAAAGTGTAAATGGAATGTGCAAACCAAATCAGATAGCAACTGACCAAGGTGAATTAAGTTACTTTGGCCCTGGACACCACTCAGAACACCCTAACAACCACCTAGCAACGTCCTAGAAGTTACCCAAAACACTGTAGCATTGTGGTGGTCAGTTTGACAATTTCATATTATCGATAGAGGACGACATTAGTTCACAAGTTAAAGGTGTTATGACTTGTATATTTCTGCACCTGGACTACTTTTGTGGTGAATTTTGGTAACGTTCATTCAGATGCAGTACAATAAATGTGTTTGTGGAGTTTCCTCACGAAGTTCAAGTGTTGGAGAAACACGTCTTCATTAAAGTCTTCATTAAAGCTGACCTACTTACAAATGAGCAAACCAGATTATGGCAGCAGACACCATCTGTAAAAAATTACAGCAGAAATTACAGATGTAACTTTTAAAATATTATGCAGGAAAAGCTGAAATGTAATGTATAGTACTATCACAGCTCAACATTGTACAAGAACAGCCAAAAATGAACTAAAATACATCCATTTAAAATAAACAGAAATGACCTAAAACTGTCACTGCCAGATTTAGCTCTCCATTACAAGATTCCTGAACAGTGAAAGCTGTAAATATGAAGGGCGAGATCACAAGCATAAAAGCTGAATTAATAATCTTTTTTTTTATTTATTTATTTTTTTATCTCTTTTTGTCTATTTCTTCTGCTTTAGCTTCTGTACTTCTCGAAATACACTTGATACTCGGCGGTGTGATACAAAAGCCAACAATATCTGCTGTGTGACAAATTGCTCATGTTCCTCATTTTTGACTAAAATGTATACATATTCTCTTAATAATAACAACAGACAGATAGTTGTATATGTTACTGCATCTTCTGTATATGTGTCTGTCTTTAATTCTGGACTAACTGAAATTGTCACTTAGGGCCGCCACGACTAGAAATTTGACTGGCAATTAATTGTCAAACAAATAATTGCGATTATGACGATTAATTGTCTCTTAGGGCTTTAACGGTTAATTGTCATAAATTGTCATTTCTTAAGGTGCAGGTGTGCGTCATACATCTTAAAATGATTTTTACATATTTAACTTCAAATATATAAAACCAAATAATAAAATAGGGATGTATGATTTCCTTAAGGCTTAAACTTATGAATGACATGAACAATATGTTTTGCATATCAAAATATTTTTAAATACTTAAAATAGGTCTCTTTCTGGTTAACTTTAGGGATGCACCGATACCACTTTTCCTCTTCCGATCTGATATCGGAAATCTCAGTATTGGCCGATCCCGATCCGAGACCAGCGTTGTTTTGTGTAGAATCAGTTTAGAATATCTTTATTGTGTGGAACTAATTGGGAGTACTCTTTAATATGTAAAGAAACACAAACCTCTAACTACATTTCAATATAAATGTATAGCTTATTAAGAAACACTTTATTATTAACTAGTATACTGGATAATGTAGCAGCAAAATTAACAGTAATTCCAGTATAAATCATCAGTAGAAAAGAAACAGTTTTTTTTTTTTTTTTTTGTGCAAAATTCTCTCAAATTGCATCTGGACTTTAAAGGATTCAGATCTCTTTTTTTGTTCAGTTTAATTATAAGATATCAGCTAACTTTTCATTCACAGAGTTATTTTTTGGAACCCATTCAACTTAATTATAATTTGTAAACAAATAATAATAATAATAATAATAATAATAATCTCAAATCGTGCACCTTTAACTTTTAAACCCTCACGCTTTTATTTTGACATTATGAACTCTCCAGGAAGTCCTGTATGTGTCTGTTTGTAGGCAAGTTCATAGTAGTTTAATTCACTTCTTATTCAAATTCTAGTAAAATGCACCTCTGGTGCCATTATAAATGCATATTAAGTGAACCAAACTATTGAGCATCTACATCGGAGATGTTGTTCATGAGTAGCGCTCAAATATTGTGCACCACGTGAAGGCTAAAAATAGCTGCGAGTGTGTGTGTAAACAGAGCAGCGCCATTCACTGACGCGCTGGAGCTGCGCATGCATTTTATATATTTACTTATTAAACACAGCCGAGCTATCGCACGTCTTCAAGTGGCTTTGAATAAAATGCACGAGTCATATGAACTGCTTTAATGGTGTTTTAATGGTTCTTTTATGTCATTTTTGGAGCCTGACAGTATTGAACATGACTAACACACAGTATCGGATTTGGATCGGGCTCGTCGGACCAATACCCGATCCATTTAAAAACGTCAGTATCGGAGCCCATACCAATCCAGGTATCAGATCGGTACATCCCTAGTTAACTTCAGTTTTGTTCAATTTTACATTAACAGTTGTTTCTAGAACTCATTTAAATATATATAAATCACACACACTTTTTGTCCTAATTTATTCACTTTCATACTAATGCTCTTTGATTTAACCCATGAGCCCTTATTTATCACGAAGCAAAACCTTTGAGATTCATTTAATAATTTTTTCACTCCACAGAAACAGTGTTAGTCTCATCCTCTTTCACTGCGTTTGCCATTACACAATTGTTTAAAGTGAAGCTGGAGCGCTTTGCGTTCACTATCAAAGTTTATAGAGCACAATTTATACAACAGACATAGACCAATGTGCTTTACAATAAAACCTATAAAACTCAAATTCTACAGAAGAATAGGACTTAAAAACAAATAAAACGGTAAGAAAAGCACACATTAGACAACATTAAAAGCCAGAGAGAAAAAAATAAGTTTTTAGCAAAGACAAAGTCAGAGCAGATCTTGTGTATTGGCAAACTGTTCCAAGGCTTGGGTCCAGCTATGGCACCACTTTTCACCACTTTGCTTCAGTCTAGCCCTAGGTACAATAAGCAGTCTTTGAGTCCTCAATCTAAGAGCTCCGGAGGGATTATATATACACAAAGTACATCAGAGAGATAAGATGGAGCCAAGTTGTTTAAGGACTTATAAACAAATGAGAATTTTAAAATCAACTGAAGCGGACTGGTAGTCAGTGTAGTGAGGCTAAGATAGGTGTAATGTGTTCACGCTTCCGAAGACCATATTATATTTGTTCATTTATGGGAGTTTGGCATGAGCCTCTGCTGATGGCGCTCGCATCAGAGTGCTTGAGAAGCGCTTCTCGCTTTCTTCCGGACAGGAGCTGCTCTGGTTGATGTCTGCGGTGCAGCTCAGTGATGCTCAAATGCGCCATTGATGGCATTTGTATATTTGCTTGAAATTCTCTTATTTGAGCATTAAAATGTGATTAGAATATGAAGTGCACAATAATCACGGTTATCTTAACCACAATCAGACGATTATTTAATAATTGTGCCTATTGTCACTTAAACTCTAATAGCTGCTCTGAAAACATTTATTGCAGCAGATAATGTTATGACAATAATCAGTTACATTTAGATTGTATTATATAAGTTGATTTCACATAAAAATGTAACACTGTCTGTGACTCTGTGGAGCTACCAAAACATTTCCGTTTGTTTGAGCAACTAGTCCAGCCTGACACAGCATTTTTGGGTACACTGAGTAAGTATTGTGTAAAATAATTACTAAATTCAACCATGTTTTGTTGATCATATCTGTTGTCATTCAGTTGTATTCTACAGTAGATAGATGGATAGATAGAGATTTTGAAAATATGACTGATCGTGCGCAAAAAAAAAAAAAAGTCTTAAGGATAGTGATCATATGAAGCCATTTATTATCATCACATAGTTGTTTGGCTCCTTTTTAAATCATAATGGTAACAGAAATCACCCAAATGGCCCTGATCAAAAGTTTACATACCCTTGAATGTTTGGCCTTGTTACAGACACACAAGGTGACACACAGGTTTAAATGGCAATTAAAGGTTAATTTCCCACACCTGTGGCTTTTTAAATTGCAATTAGTGCCTGTGTATAAATAGTAAATGAGTTTGTTAGCTCTCTCGTGGATGCACTGAGCAGGCTAGATACTGAGCCATGGGGAGCAGAAAAGAACTGTCAAAAGACCTGCGTAACAAGGTAATGGAACTTTATAAAGATGGAAAAGGATATAAAAAGATATCCAAAGCCTTGAAAATGCCAGTCAGTACTGTTCAATCACTTATTAAGTGGAAAATTCGGGGATCTCTTGATACCAAGCCAAGGTCAGGTAGACCAAGAAAGATTTCAGCCACAACTGCCAGAAGAATTGTTCAGGATACAAAGAAAAACCCACAGGTAACCTCAGGAGAAATACAGGCTGCTCTGGAAAAAGACAGTGTGGTTTCAAGGAGCAATAATGGTAGCCAAGCTGTAGGGTTGTTCCAAACAGAATTTCCCCCAAAAAATGACCAAATGACCACTATTTTTGAGTGGCATTTGGTCACCTTTCAGCCATTCGAAGCTCTCACAATGGAGGGTAAAGTCTTTGAAGGAAACAGTGTGTAGAGATGATCACTTCTGAATGGAACACACCGCATCATTCAGATGAGTTGAAAGAAAATTGGCCCCGGGGCCCTTGCTAGTCATAATCCGCCCCTGAATATATTCCTATTGAATTTTTCACATTAAATCTGTAACTTGGGTACATTCACATTTGTACATTTATTCATTTGGCAGATGCATTTATCCAAAGTAGGCAAGTGACAGTATCAAATTTTCACATCACGATAACCTCTGAAGGTTTTATCATGGTATTGAATTATATTTAAAAAAACAAGCTGAAAGAAACTTTGTTCTCTTAATAACAAGTTTACTTTTTCAATCCCAAACTAGCCTTTTAAATTAACAGATAACAAAAGAACTTTGAATATACAATAAAAAATAAAATATTTTATATATAAAACAGATATTTAATAAATAAATATTAAATCCCCTCCAGGAGTCTTAAAGTGCAAAGATGTAAATCCCTTTTGAACAATTGCCACATTGCCATTTGTAATCAGCCGATACGAAGTCCTGTAATTAATACTGCATTTGTTTTTACTGCAAGACGCAAACGTTACGCTAGCAGAGTTCTGGCGAGCTACATGTTATCTGTAAATGGCAACAACAGTTCACTTTCTTTGTCGTCTTAGTTGTCACTTAGCTAGTTGTCTCCTAGAGTGTTGTCTCACTTTTCAAAAACAGTTTGGAAAAATAAGCAGATCGGTCACAGCTTTTATCTTGCTGAACTGCACAGGATGATTGTCCCGCAGATGAGCGAACATGGAGGTGTTCCCTCGTTTCACTGCCACTTTTCTGCCACATGTTTTACACAAAGCGAAATCATCTTCGACCAACAATCCCACTGTATGGAACCCAAAATGCTTCCGACTTAACCCTTTTACACGGTGGATAAAGAGTCGACTGTGTTCCTCCTTCAGCCATGCTTCTCGTCCACTATGGTTTTCTTTACATCAGAGTGCATGTGTCATTTATGCTGCATACCCAGTGTTTTGAATCTTGATTTGTTGATAGAACAAACTACTGTGCAATCAGAAAAATGTAAACAATCTGGCTAAAAGGTTTAGAATAATTTACTGTATTTTGAAGTGCCCACAATAACAATATCGTGCAAGTGTATTACCGTGATAATTACCAAATACCGACACATGCCTAATCCAAAGCGATTTACAAAAGAGGAATACTACAAACAATTCATCTTTAGGAGACAGTTGAACAAAAAGTGCTGCATTACAAAGTTTCAGTTGAATTGTACAATACAATCCAAGACAGATTAACGTGCTAGTGTATGGTCAAGTTCTCATGGGTAGAAACATGACAAGTGACTGTCGCACATCCTTTAAAAGGGGCTTTCACACTGATAGAATTGTTGTTTGCCAAGTCCCTTTAATGCTTATTGCTTGTAAGCGTTCCTGATGCAGTATCCTACTGTATGAGGGCACTTTGCATCACATCAATGCACATTTGAAGTACAGGTTTCTGCTGAACAATAATAGGAATTTCCCAATATGTGGGCGTTCTCAAACTGGGATGGGCTTTTATTTTTTTTCACTATCCAATGAATGTAGGGACTCTCAATGTAGTAGGCAAATTGTGTAAAGAGGTTGAAACACCCATCCCGGTTAAAAAACGCCCATATTTGTTCTGCGGAGACAAGTCTTGCACATTTGCAAGATCTTTTAAATCTGCTCAGCATTCGTCAACGGTCAATGTCACCTCAAACTGACAACTCTCACTGAGTATGAATTACTTCCAGTTTCTTCTTGCATCTGATTATTTATATCAGTCATCCCAGGAAAAATTTGATGTAGTAATCACTTTATTTTCTGTACAGTCACACAGTACAGACGCAATGAAAACTCAAAGCGTGTCTCCCGATGAAGTTACACACACACACACGTGAAACGAGTGATCCTCTTTGTATACTTTGTTGGATTTTATTTTATTTCTGTAAAGGGAATTGTAAAATTAGCACAATCCTCTGAGTAGCATGCTAGCAGCTAGTTGTTTACAATGGCGGATGTGGACTCCTCTCCTTTCTCAATGCTTAGTGCGTCACAGGTTTTTGACCAATCACAGGCTGCAGCACCTCCCACATACTCCCACAGTCCCTATATGCCCCCAAAGTACCAACTCCAGAGTAGGAGCTAAAAATTCCCCAAAAACGGCTCCGAGGAACTATAGTTCCTTAGGTGCGAAAGCGACAAAAGGTACTGGTCCCGGGCTTTAGTACTGCTAGTGGCAAAGGGCCTAATGTTATAAAGATGTTTGTTATTTTAAGATGGATACAGTAATAATCTATACACATAACAGTCAAACTAGATGGAGCATTTTACTTGACTTGCTTGGGGTTTATCGTTTAGTCTAATTAGAGTGCATTTCATTTGCATATTAAAAGAGAATCAGAATCAGCTTTATTGCCAAGTATGCTTACACATACAAGGAATTTGTCTTGGTGACAGGAGATTCCAGTGTACAACAATACAAAAACAAATACAAAAACAGCAGCAAGACATAGATAATAAAAAATAAATAAAACGAATTACACATACGTACAGACACACACACACACATACATACATACACATGGGTAGTGCAAATTTAATACAATCTGTTATGTACAGTGCAATTTTGTTTTTCTTCCTCTCCCCCAGAGGTATGAAATGGCAGAAGAGGTTGGATGTGTTGGATAAATATAAAAGAGAATAAACTGTGTATTGCACATAGTTATTGCTCAATGGGGCAGTTTAACTGATCATGAGATGGATAGCCTGAGGGAAACTGTTCCTGTGCCTGACGGTTCTGGTGCTCAGAGCTCTGAAGCGTCAGCCAGAAGGCAACAGTTCAAAAATGTAGTGGGCAGGGTGAGTGGGATCCAGAGTGATTTTTCCAGCCTTTTTCCTCACTCTGGAAGTGTACAGTTCTTGAAGGGGGGACAGGGGGCAACCAATAATCCTCTCAGCAGTCCGAACTTTCCTTTGTAGTCTTCTGATGTCTGATTTCGTAGCTGAACCAAACCAGACAGTTATTGAAGTGCAGAGGACAGACTCGATGACTGCTGATTAAAACTGTATCAGCAGCGCCTGTGGCAGGTTGAATTTCCTCAGCTGGTGAAGGAAATACAACCTCTGCTGGGCCTTTTTCACAATGGAGTCAATGTGGGTCTCCCACTTCAGGTCCTGTGAGATGGTAGTGCCCAGAAACATGAATGACTCCAGTGCTGCACAGTGCTGATTGTACAGGTGCTAGAAGTGAGTTTCCCCTCTATCACAAGCTGCTGCCTGTCCGTCAGAAAGCTGGTAATCCACTGACAGATAGACATGGGAACAGAGAGTTGGTGTAATTTATTCTGGAGTATAGCTGGGATGATGGTGTTGAAAACTGAACTGAAGTCCACAAAAAGGATCCTTGCATATGTCCCTGGTCTGTCCAGATGTTGCAGGATATGATTCAATCCTATGTTGACTGCATCATCCACAGACCTGTTTGCTCGATAAGCAAATTGAAGGAGATCTAGAAAGGGTCCAGTGATGTTCTTCAGGTGGGCCAACACCAGTCTCTCAAATGATTTCATGACCACAGACAACAGGGCGACAGGTCTGTAGTCATTAAGTCCTGTGATTTTTGGTTTCTTTGGGA
The DNA here is from genome assembly GCF_019703515.2 of Myxocyprinus asiaticus. NCBI lineage: Eukaryota > Metazoa > Chordata > Actinopteri > Cypriniformes > Catostomidae > Myxocyprinus > Myxocyprinus asiaticus. The sequence continues at coordinate 2,143,225 of NC_059386.1, forward strand.
CAGGAATAATGATTGAGCATTTGAAGCAGCATGGGACTTCACACTGCTCCTGTGATCTATTGAAGATCTGTGTGAAGATGGGGCCAGCTGGTTAGCACAGGATTGAAGACACGCTGGCGAGATGCCATCTGGGCCTGAAGCCTTCCTCGTCTTTTGTTTCCAAAAGACACGGTTCACATCATCTTCACAGATCTTTAGTGCAGGTTGAGTAGCAGGAGGGGGGAGGAGGGGGGTTGCAGGAGGTGTTGGTGTTTGTGTGACGTGAAGGTCAGAGTGGGTGTGGGGTGTGAACACATTCAGGTCGTCAGCCAGTTGTTGGTTCCCTACAGGGTTGGGGGTAGGAGTCCTGTAATTTGTGATTTGTTTCATGCCACTCCACACTGATGCAGGGTCGTTAGCTGAAAACTTGTTTTTCAGCTTCTCAGAGTATCTTCTTTTAGCCACTTTGATTTCACTGTTCAGTGTGTTCCTGGCCTGATCGTGCAAGTCTTTATCCCCACCCCTGTAAAGCATCCTCTTAGGCCTGACGTATCTGCCCGAGATCTGCTGTAAACTACGGTTTGTCTTTATTGAACTTTAAATAAGTCCTAGTAGGAATGCACATATCCTCACAGAAACTGATATATGATGTAACAGTATCTGGGAGCTCGTCCAGGTCTGTTGCTGCAGCCTCAAAAACACTCCAATCCGTGCAATCGAAGCAGGCTTGTAGTTCCCGCTCTGCTTCATTGGTCCATCTCTTTACAGTCCTTACTTCTGGCTTGGTTGATTTTAATTTCTGCCTGTAGGTTGGAAGATGAACCAGACAGTGATCAGAGAGTCCCAAAGCTGCTCTAGAGACGATATGCATCCTTTATTGTTGTGTAACAATGATCCAGTATATTCCTGTCTCTGGTGGGGCATGTGATGTGCTGTTTGTATTTGGGCAGTTCACGTGTGAGATTTGCTTTGTTAAAATCCCCAAGAATAATAATAACTGAGTCTGGGTATTGTTGTTCCATGTCTGTGATTTGATCATCCAGCTGTTGCAGTGCTGTGTTCAAACACACGTTTGGTGCGATATACACACACTCACCAGAATAAACGAGGAAAACTCCCGCGGCAAGTAGAAAGGCTTAGTTAATAAAGAGCGCTTCCAAATTAGGACAGCACATCCTCTTTAACGTTGTTACATCAACTTTCATCGATATAAAAGCACGTTCCACTGCCTCTTGTTTTCCCCATTAACTCCGCGATGTGATCCGCTCTGAACAGCTGGAAGCCCGGCAGATGTAACGCGCTGTCCGGAATGGCTTCACTCAGCCAGGTTTCTGTGAAGCACAAGGCAGCAGAGGTTGAAAAGTCCTTGTTTGTGCAGGTGAGGAGATGTAGTACGTCCGTTTTGTTAGGAAGAGAGCAGAGATTCGCTAAGTGAATACTCGGCAGCGCTGTTCGAAATCAGTGCCTACGGAGTTTGACCAGCGCACCGGCTGAAAGGAGCTGGTGCGCTGGTCAAGCCCAGTGACTTGACACATGCATCATTTATGTTCATGATATATAGGTTTGTATTCAAAATGCTTGTGGTTTGGGACATTCATATTCTTATTTGAATAGCAGGAGATCGATGGATACTATTGCTGTCTTTACAGTTTCACAAGGCTTCCAATAAAATACACCTGTATTCAGCTCCTTTCTTGGGTATTTATTGGAGGACAGTTTAGCTTTCTACATAGCTATGCAAAGAGCACTTAGTGATGGCAGAAGCATTGTAACTCTAGAACTTAATGTGACAACACATTCCTGTTGTAAAACTACTGAAACTAAAAACAGGAATAAATTCACGGTGGGTCAAGACGGACTTCAATATGATGCCACGAGTGACACGATGACTAGCATTGTTTTCAAAAATATGTCCGAAAAATTAGCCCATTGTCCTCGAGACAACAAAGCATATATATTTTAAAGAAATCATGCAAAATACAGTTTCATGGCTCGTAAGAAATATTGCTAGTAAATTCTCAACTGTGAAAAAACAGGACAAATTGCAGACAAATGACACTTTCATAAAGCAACACATACTGTTTTTGTCGTCAGCAAATTCACGATGGTATAATAGGTGGCTTAACACTGAGGGAAAATGTCTGTCCGTGTCTCTGTCTAATATCAGCATTAAAAATAAAAACCTACAACCAAACCTGTTAAAACAGATTGAAACACTGGTGTGACGTTCAGCTGAAGTCATCTGCGGCTATTGTATGGTAGATCTACTCATCGAAAGTCAGCAGCAAACGTTGGTTAATAAATTGAGATTAAAAGTGCTGGGGAGTTGTTGTATTTAATTATTTCAGTATTATTTTATTATTGCAAGTTTGCATAGAGTGCAATGTATGCATGTCCCTGTGCCTTTTGATTTATTTTGAGAAATATAAAAGTCTTTGTTCTATGTGCAGGTAAGACAAGTAAAGAACACTGTTGCATAAATCTATTTCTGTATTATGTCTTTATATAGGCTACAGTATGTATTTTACTACTAGTGTAGTCCAAACAAAATTTCGAACCCAATTATTACATTTTTGTCTAGTTTACATTCCCTAAAAATGAACTATGTATAAATAAAATATCATATTAAATCATGATTACTTTAATCGTTTGGCATTCCTAGATTTAATAAAAGGGTTATTTGATGCAAAAGGGAAAAAGAAAATGTAAGAGCTACGGTGAAAGAATGCTGAAGGAGCAAATTGATGTAGCTAGGTGTCAATGTATTTAGAATAAACACAAAAGGAATATTGACCAGGATAAATGATGTCTCACACTAGACAAAAAGATAAATGTTTTCTGGATGTTTGTATATTTATGCTAATCACTTGCTATTCACTTTCCAAAATACTTTTAAATAACCTTTCTTTTAAAGGGGTCATGAAATGGAAAATCGAATTTTCCTTGATATTTAGATATAAAAACATACCGTAAACTTCAGAGCTCAAAACTACCTCCAAGGGCTGGGCGGTTTTTCCAATTAATTCAAATTTGCATTGACACGATTTTTTTTTTTAATCGAGAAATCAAGATTTTGCAGAAAATAACGCAAAATGCAAAAGTTATGTTGTAAATCCACCAAAGGCTGAATAAGGAAGAGAAAAAGAATTCACAGCACTTGTCTTAATACCGCTCCGATCTGATCAGCTGCACAAGAGGCGTGCTCCAAATGAACGTGACAGGTTAACATCACAGAGACTGAAAGACAGCGGTAATATTCCCAGTACGATTGTACACCAGCTTCGTCCAACATGCAGGTATACACCGGCTTAAGACCATAACTGCCCTCGGCATGCACGTTGATGAATGGTCTCCTTTCTTTTCTTTTGACCCATAACAAAGCATTAGTTACGTGACAGTTACGGGTGCTTCATTTTAAATCATGTGAATAGGCTATATATGGAAGAATCAAACATCCGCCACTCCTTTTGCCATGATGATTCAGACAGATCGCTAATTATTGCTTTGTTCTGCGACATGTTTCAAGTGTACAGCATCTATAGTCAACATTTGGCAAGCGATCATTTTGACAAACTTTAGTTGAACTGTAATAAATTTCATATTGCAGCACTGCTCAGCGTGAACCGCTAGAGGGTTTCTCTCTGTCTGCAGAGGTTTATGAATATACACACACAAATTGTTTGATATACAATGAGTACTTTCTAGATAAACTTGATAATTTATAGATAGATTTCTAGATAACTTTCTAGATAGACTTGATTTAGATAAATTAATATCTACACTGGCTAAGAATTATTTAGCAGTTTTCTTATTCTTATTTCTGAACCTCTGGGTTTATTAGATTAATTTATTTTACATTTACACTGTTGACAACTTCCCCCTGTGGTGCATTTGTAAATTTTTCTTGCACACCTTTGTTTCCTATAATGAAAAAAACTTGGATTTCTCTAAGCAGGTTGCCTTGCATTCTAATAAAGAACATACAATTTGAATCATGTTGGAGTACATTTAAAAGCTGGAGAGAAAAAAAAAAAAAAAAAAAAAGTCTCCATAAATTTGATAATCACAATTTTATTTTGACATTTCACCCAGCCCTACTTCCTCCCCAGTCTAAATAGAGTATTTATAGTTGCCACCCTGCTGAAACATCTCGTTTTGAAATCTGTCTGTTCGTGACGTCACAAAACATTGCTCATTTGTATTTACACATCCCACAACATGCATCACACACTTGGCCCCGCCCACTGGCGCACAGCTGAAGTCAAGAAAGCAGGCCTTATGTGGCTAACTATTCTTTAAACACCAAAGAGGGACCCATCTGGACTCTATTTTGTATATAAACATGAACTACACAGACTCGCTGTCATGTGCAAAAGTCTTCAGCATGTAAGGCTGGCACCAGAATGTCTACAACCAAAAGGCGCCATTTCCGGTAAAAGTCAAAGAACTCTGCGAGAATCAACGTCATAGAACTCTCTCACAAAAGCTGAAATCTACACCTGAATATCACCACAGTATGATAAATTGCAAATCACCTTGCTGCCCCCCCTTCTCTCTCCCCTTCTCCCCTTCAACAGCTCTGGACCAACACAAAGACATAAGATTTATATGTAAAAAATATAACAAATAACATGAAAACAAAGAATGCAACTGTATGAGTTTAATATCATTTAAGAGGTCTCTGTGCGACTGGTATGGTCTCTTTCCCATGTTGATAAAACTAAATGGTAACAAAGTTATAAGGTCTTTGCCAGATACTGCATAATTCTGGAGGTGGCTCCCACTCCTTGACCTACAATTGAAATTATCTCCTGTATGTTAACAAGGTTAAACCCCAGGAAGTCAAGAACCCATTCACCCCCAAATCCTCATTGTTCAAAGGATAATACCATTTGGTACACAATGTTTATTCTGTCTGGATATTTAAGGAAAGTTGGCATGAAGTTCTGGGAATCTGTATACAGATCTCCCATGCTGTACCGCTGCATGTAGTTTTGTCAGGTATGTTTCTTTGACTTGTCTTTTATTTTTAGTAATGCTTGTTTATTCTGATCATGTGAAATTGGCTTTGATTTGAATTTCTGAAACAATGTTTTATATCCTACCTGACAAATAAATTGTTATTATTTGATTTATTCTGAATTCCTCTGAAATCATTACTGGAGCTTTAATATAGGAGGAAGCCATTTAAAGACTCTCAGTTTGAATTTAAACCACTCAGGACAACCAGGTAGGACAACCACCTAGGACAGCCGGGTAGGATTTGAATTTCAATAGACCAGGGTAGACCAAACTGGAGCTTTAATATAGGAGAAACCACTCAGGACAACCGGGTAGGAGAAAGCCATTTAAAGACTCTGTCACTGCTCACCGCCCGTCTTAGCAAGTTGTATGTACGTGACTAAGCGGCAATATCGTCTGGTTATGAGAAAAGCCAAACCAGACAATATTAGTTAACCCTACAACCACTGACTAAGAACGGAACTGGCTATCCATTTTCGGGAGGTTTACGTAATTTAATAATGGCCGGCGTAAGTCTCCAAAGATCAAAAGGACAATGAATAGAAGAGGATTTAGAGTAATCAATAACCTAAAAATGTTAAATTAAAAGAATGATCAGAAATTAGTTAGAGCTTAAATATAAATTAGAGGTCAACTTAAAATTGGAGTCAGATTAATATAAAATTGGAGTCAGATAAAATGAATAACGGAATTAAATGCGTGAATTAACAATAATTGATTTACTTCAGTGCTCAGAAAAGACAGAACAACACAGAGACCTTCAAGGGCAATTTATTGAAGTTCCGCTCCGGAACGGATATGAAAATTATTTATCCAGATTCCCTTTTTTTTTTTACAAGCACATAAGATGTTTCACAAAAGCATTTGTCTTAAGATGGTTATTTATATCTTCAGCTTATTTTGTCAATAGGAAATAAACGTTAGACTCCCAAACATTACTTTCGCAAAATTGAAAAGATTAGAATAGAAGAACAGGGAGCCCTGCAACAGATGGCATGGTCCCCACAGAGCCCCCCACTGAATAGAGTCAGTCTGAGATTACAAGAAGAGACAGAAGCAATTGAGACAGCCGAAATGGACAGAAGAACTGTGGCGAATTCTCCAAGAAGCTTGGAACATCCTATCTGCCAACAACCAAGAAAAACTGTGTCCAGGTGTACCTAGGAGAACTGGTGCTGTTTTAAAGGCAAAGATGGTCACACCGAATATTGATTTAGCTTTGTTTACTGGACTTTGTATGACATTAAGTGATGAATGAAAACTGTCATTATTTTTGAAGACATCCTCATTATGCAAAATTTCACAAGCGCCTAAAACTTTTGCACAGTACTGTATCTCGCTGCTTTTAAAAGACTCCACACGCCATGTCTCCGTGGTAACGCGCTCAACAAGCCACGTGATAAGATGCGCGGGTTGACAGTCTCCAACGTGGAGGCAGCTGCTATTCGTCCTCCGCCACCCGGATTGAGGCGAATTACTACTTAAAAGCGCATTGGGAATTGGGCATTCCAAATTGGGTGAAAAAATAAATAAATAATAAAATAAATCACATTTAAAACAGAGTTGACCAAAGTGCTTCACAGTAATACAATTTAAAACATAACTTTTCAAAATTACCACATACACAAACACCAGTTATCTAAAATACAAACACTCCAAAACAGTGTCCTACATTTCATTTGTCAGACTCAAAGGCCAGTGTACACAGATGAGATTTCAGACATGACAAAAGTCTTCAATGATCACACTGAGCCGTGTGTCACGAACTGTTTATCTGGAAAAGTGAAGCTTCCGGCAAAAAACACACGTCATATTAAAAGCATGATTCAAAATAAAAATCTAGATGCCTGAAATTGAGGAAATGTAATAAAAATATATTACAACTGTATAGTAAAATGTAATATTCAGTGTAATAATAATAATAATAATTCAAAATATCACAAGCAAGACAGCTGTTGAATAAAAGTTTGGCAAAAAAAAAAAAAAATGCAATGACATGAAACTTTCTATTTTCATTTATTAAAAGTTTTTTTAAAAGAACTTGATTACACACCATTTTGATGATGAAATTAAACTTTAACAGGTTCTGGAAAATAATTATTAAACTATAATTATTAAAAATAACTAAACTTGTGTTCAATAGCACATTATCATATTAGCATATTTTCGCTGTGGTATCAAAACTGGTATCGAGAACCGTGAAATTTCACTGGTATCGGTACAGACTACTGAAATTTTGGTACAGTGACAACACTAGTTTATGGTGCTGAGTGATAACAGTTGTGCTTGAAATGAACAGTTAATATTTTCAGATGCAATGTGTTGGATGTGCGTTGCGTAAACCCTGTTTTGTTCTATAATGTTGAGGGGTTTGTGTTAATTCTCTTCCAATTGAGTTTGCTGAATTTGATGGCCTACATGATGTTAGCCAATCAGAACAGTGGCCGATTACAATGAAGTTTTAAGGAGGCGCCAAGGCCAAAACAGAGCATTTTAGACAGAGGGCCAGAGACAGGGTGGAAAATGATCATATATTACAAAATTATGACTTTTTTTGGTGCAAAAAAAACTTAAAACATTATCACTGGACCTCAGGCAAGATAGTACATATATAAAAAAAATAAAAATAAAAAAAAAAAACACTTCATGACCCCTTTAATAAATTCTAACTCTTCATCTGTGTTGACACCAGTTGATAAAACAGTTCTCTACATGTTAGCACCCTCACATGTGCTGATATCTGTATGGCAATGGCTCCACGAATGTCTTTATTTTGTATTGTGTGGGGCTGAACATTCAATCAAGTTATGATGACCTTGCGATTATTTTGAAAAATATTGTGATTTGAAATGCGATGTGACTACATTTTTTATCAACTTTTCATTGAAATTGCCAATAGAAATACTGTTTAAGAAAGTGTTTACATTTGAGTCCTCTTAAAAAGAACCAGACTAAAATACAGTGAAATACAGAGGGGGGGGTTCCACTTTGTGATAGGGTCTCGGACCACTTTTCACTATAATTTTTTGTAACCCAATAATAAGAAATTATTATAGAAATATTGTATACTACTACTACTACTACTACTACTACTAACTACTACCACGCTAATTGCATTCAGGTTAAACCTTTAGTTTGGAGGCACTTTTATTTTGACGAAACATGAAGACGTCTGTTTGTATTAAAGTTCACAATGATCATTTACTGCAGAGAAATGCTCTCATCCATTCTTCTGTCCACAAAAACCTGGTGTAATGGGGTTACTTTAGATTCGGATAGTAACTTTTAGCAGCCAAGTATATTTAAAAACACAGAGAGAAAAAAAAAAAAAAAGACAATTATTGAATCTAGAGCACTGCTCAGCTCATTAGCCCCATGTGTGCTTTGTGCACAGCTCTGTTTTCTGTACACATACTCAGTAAGCGCAGCCAGCAGTGTATGCAGACCATTTATTTATTTAAATCGCACTATCGCGATTTCTAGATTATTTTGATTAATCATTCAGCCCGAACAAATATCTATAATAATCCTATGGCACCAGGTTTTTTGTGGACAGAAGAGGAGATCAGAGCATGTCAACCTATTTGCAATGAGGCGCTCATGATGCTCTTCAGGAGATACTTACTGTTGAACTTTTTAACTAGATCCACCAAGAGGACCTCACAGGTGACATGCTGATACCATGAGTGCAGGAAACACATTCCCCAAAGCTTCAAAGCTCAATCAAAGATAAAACATGCATAATGAGCGGTTGAGAGAAATTTACACTCACTTCTGTGATCAAGTAATTTACAAGGTTCCTTATTTTTCCAGCATCAAGGGGCGGTCACACTAGGCTTTGAGCACGCCAATTTTTTTTCGGACGACGCAACGGACCAGGATATGATGTCATGCAGGAGACTTCTGGTGTATCACAAAAAACAAATATTATATTAAAACTGTTAAACTATATTGTCTACTCACTTTCCTGCAACAATATATCTCACAGATTTGAAATATGTATCCTTTGAATTGAGCCAAGAGGTCAATGTGTGACGTTTCAGTCTCCTATTGGTCACGCGTCCTCTTGTTGTTTGAATTCATAATAATTAATTACAATTATATTTAATCACACATTATACATTTGCACATATACAGTGAAATTCTTTTTTTCACATATCCCAGCTAAGCTGGGGTCAGAGTGTAGGGTCAGCCATGACATGGCGCCCCTGGAGCAGATAGGGTCAAGGGCCATGCTCAAGGGCCAAACAGTGGCATCTTGGCGGTGCTGGGACTTGAACCCCCGACCTTCTGATCAGTAACCCAGAGGCTTAACCGCTGAGCCACCACTGCCCCAATTCACGGTTCAGTGTTCACAAAGTTTCCGTTCTGCTGCATTTGGATGCGTTTGAATGGGAGTGCAAAGTGTATTGTGGCTGCCCCTTCAGTCAAGTCAATTTTTTATTAGTGGTGTTACATAAGACCTTATTCACAGCAGTACCATCTTTGATTTTTAATGGGAATGGCTATCCCTTACAACCACGTTGTCAATCTCTTCAATGGGTTGTACTGCAGTTTAAAGTGTTTTTGGATCGTTCCGCAGACAAAACATTGAAAAAACATATATTTTCAAGAACATTCAGTAGACAAAACAATTCCAGACAACATGAGTTGTGGAAAATCAAATGTGATATGAGCTTTTTACAACTTTATAGCATGCGTGCCATTGAAGAGATGCAAGTCTATCCCTCAGAGCCTCGTTGTCATTCCTATTAAAAACAAAGATGGCGCTACTGTGAATACGGTAACTGATAACATTTGGATTACCTCTGACCTCTAACCTAACTCTCATTTTGGCATTATGCTGCTTAAATGAGTTTAAGAAAACTTACAGTAGATGAAGAACAGGACGCCATGCAAAGGGTAGACGTATGAGAGACAGCTCTCTTTTTTAATTTTTAACATTATTTTCATGATATAATCTGGTGAAATTCGATACACCCAGTTACACATTTACTGTTTGAGGTAAACATGGCAAAAGAAGTCAAAATCCTCAGGCTCTGGAGACATTAAAAGACACTTACAGGTTCAAGATGAAAGCCCAGACAGGCCTTTGGACTGGGGACTCGATTTGGATGGCGCGGCGGGAGAAGGAATCCAGCGTCAACTGAATCACCGACATGGTGATGTTGACGAAGGCAATTGCGGACTCGGAGGATCTCGCTGCAATACGATCGATCAATTACGGCGATGGAAAAAAATTCTCTGAGCTAGTCACAAGAGTGACAGATGTTGAAAAACGAATCAATTATTTGGAGGCATCAGAGGGGGAATTAGCTGCTAATCCGCCTGCGACCAAAGTTGATTTGGAACGTGTTCTTGAAAAGCTTGAAGATCTTGAGAATAGAAGCCACAGGAATAACATTCGAATTGTTGGAATTCCTGAGCATGAGGAGGGCAGAGATATGGTGAAATTCCTAGAGGAGCTTTTCCCCGAGTCTGCTCGACATAACAGGCCACAAGCTGGAAATCGAGCGAGCTCACAGAGATATCACAAAATATCTACATTACCACAAAAAGGATGTCTTAAGTTGGCGGTCTGTGTAAATCATGAGATATACTTTTATCCGGCCTTCGAGTGAATTGACTCTTGGCCATCCGAGGACCGGGATGCGCGTTTCGTTTCCTTTTGTGCTGGTTCCGCCTAGTGGTTGGAGCTTGTTTCGTTAAATAACATTACTTCCGGACAGTTATGGATGAATCTGTCAGTTCCGTGTGCTTATGCCTCCTGTTGGCTGGAGTATGATTTGTGGAGTATTTTCATGGGACATTGGACTGAATGTCATCTGCTGCACTCATCAGCTGGCTCACTGAAGATTCGTTTGTCTGTCCGAGGAAACTGAACTGCTTTATATTGCCTGGAATTTGTTTTGTGAAGGAACACACCTTTGAAACAGTTCTGTGAATGAGTCTACACGTTCTTTGTGTTTATTCTGCCTATTGGCTGGGGTTTGTTTTACAAAATATTTGATGTTATGTAATTTTGCCTTACAAATTTGTGAGGCAAAATTGAGCAATCCGATAGCAAAGTTGTCAAAGTTGTGGGGCTCTCGTAGGCATACATGGACTCTGAGTTTAGAGGGATTGATACCGGTTGGCGCTGTCGTGCGCGGGGTTAATGCGCATGTTCTTTGTTCTGTTTGTTTTGTTCGGGGGGGAAGTTCGGTGTTTTATTGTTGCATTAATGTTGAAATGTGGTCTTCATAATTTTGTTTTTGACACACAATTGATTTTTTCTATTATATCAAAATGTCAAATGTTAATGAGTGTACTATCTCTCTCCACATGGAATGTGAATGGGTTGGGGCACCCCATAAAAAGAAGGAAGGTTATTTCTTAAACGTATGAAATATGATATTGTTTCTTCAAGAAACACATTTTTCCCCGCAGGAAGCTGAAAAATGTAGGAAGATATGGGGTGGACATGTTTTCTTTAGTGTTGGCTCAATTAAGAGCAAGTGAGTCATTATATTGGTAAATAAACATTTACAATTCAAATTTCTCAAACAGTTTAATGATAAATTAGGAAGAGTCATTGTTTTAGCAGAAATTCAGGGGCAAAGTCTGATTTTGGCTAATATTTACACACCTAACGCTGATGATCAGGGATTTTTAATAGATCTTTAAGGGATGTTGCAAGCCACTGGCACCCCTCTTGATATATTTTGGGAGGAGACTTCAATCTTTTGATGGACTCAGTCCTTGATCATAGTGAAGCAAAAGTGTGCAAGCCCCCTAGAGCAACACTGACGCTTCACAGGATGTGTAAAAATCTTGGTCTTACAGATATTTGGAGACTTTTGAACCCATCTGGTAGAGACTATACATTTTTTTCATCAGTCCATAAGATTTATTCTAGAATAGATTTTTTTTTATATCCAAATCCCTCATTTCATCTGTTGTTGATTGCTCAATAGGAAACATTTTTATCTCGGATCACGCCCTGGTGAGTTTAGAGGTGTTGCCACATAGAGAAAAAGAAATCATAGTTTTTGCCTTAAATGTATCCCTTTTGCAAAATCCTGATTTCCAACTAATGTTAAAGACTGAAATCAATGTTTATATGGAGACCAACTGGTCCTCGGTATCCTCTGTGGGCGTGGCTTGGGAGGCAGTTAAGGCGGTTCTTAGGGGTCGGATCATACAGTATGCCTCATTCACCAAAAATCCAAAGCACGAGAACTCGTGGTGTTGGAAGGAAATATTAAAAGTGCAGAAGCAGAGCTGAAGCGCCGTATGTCATTTGATGGCCTCGGAGAATTGACCCGATTGAAATATAGATATAATACTATTTTGTCACAGAAAGTGGAGTTTTGGTTATTCAGGGCAAGACAGTCATACTTTGAGTCGGTTGACAAAGCAGGGAAGCTTTTGGCTAGATATATAAAAGCAGAGAGTGTCTTTTTCTAGCATTCCCTTAGTGAAATCTGCTGGTGGTGAAATATTTACCTCAGCCATTGATATTAATAATGCTTTTAAAGATGTTTATTAATCTTGATCTTTATAGTTCCACGTCTTCGTCTACCGATGACGATATTAGAAACTTTGTGGAACCATTAGATCTTCCTAAACTGAAGACAGAGTGAAAAAACACTCTTGATTATGAGATAAACTTGGAGGAGCTTGACGAGGTAACTAAGTCCCTACCTACTGGCAAGGCTCCGGGGCCAGATGGTTTTGCCGCAGAATTTTTTTTTAGATCTTATGCTACAGAACTGGCTCCACTTTTATTAGAATTTTATACTGAATCATTAAAGAATGGAAAGCTTCCTCCAACCATGACACAAGCCCAGATCAGTTTGATTCTTAAAAATGACAAAGATCCAAGCGAGTGTAAAAGTTACCGTCCAATCTCCCTGATCCAACTAGATGTAAAAATATTGTCAAAAATTTTGGCTAACCGATTAAGTAAGGTTATCTCTTATACATATAGATTAGGTGGGGTTTATTTGGGGTGACAGATAACAAAGCGTCTCATCAATATCACATGGTCAGTAGCGAATGATCAGTCTCCGCTCACTGCCATCTCACTTGACGCCGAAAAGGCATTTGATATGGTAGAATGGGATTATCTTTTTAAGATTTTGGAAATGGGTTCGGGAGTACATTTATTGGTTGGATTAAGTTACTTTATAAACACCCTGTAGCAGCGGTACAAACAAATGGATTAATTTCAGATTATTTTACTCTGGATAGGGGCACTCGGCAGGGTTGCCCTCTTTCCCCATTATTGTTCTGTATCGCCCTGGAACCATTAGCAGCCGCGATAAGAAAGGAGGATGATTTTCCAGGGGTGACTGTGGGAGGTGTGGCGCATAAACTTCTGCTTTATGCAGATGATATTTTATTATTAGTCTCTGACCCCACTAGATCTATGCCTTACCTCCACAGAATTATTCATTCCTTTTCCAAGTTCTCAGGATACAAAGTCAGTTGGTCTAAATCCGAAGCTTTGGCTTTGACAGCGTACTGTCCAGTAACGGCCTTCCAGCCGGGCACCTTCCAGTGCCCCAAACAGGGCATTAAGAGCAAATTTGTCTGATTTAGTTAGAGTTAATTTTGATCCCTTAATAAAAAGGTTTTCGAATGATGTGGACAGGTGGGCTTCATTACACTTAATGGAATTAAAATGAATTGTATTCCAAAATTCAACTACCTGTTACAATCTCTCCCTATAGATGTCCCCCTCTCTTATTTCAAGCAATTTGATAGCATAGCGAAGTCCTTCATTTGGAATGGTAAGCGTGCCAGGTTAAATTTCAATAATTTACATAGGCTGTCTGACAAACGTGGGTTAGGCCTACCCAAGATTTTGTTTTATGCATTCGGTCTCACACATTTGGCTCATTGGTCGATTCCACTTGAGAGCCCCTCCCTGGTTTTGTATTGAAAAGGAAGCTCTTGCCCCATCTCACCTCTGCATAGCCTTTTGATCATATTAATCAGAGAAGTCACACCCAGTTATTTTGCATTTGTACTTGATATGGACAAAAGTGTCCAGAGTGTTTAATTCTGATATTTATTTAAACGTAGCCTCAAGCATATGGCTGAACCCTAAACTATGCATTAATAAGTCCCCTTTCTGTTGGTCGGATTGGATTGTGAGGGGGGTTAATACACTCGGTGACCTATATGAGAGTAGAGTATTGAGACCTTTTGAAAATTTGGTTCAAAATTTTGGGATTCCCAGATCTCAATTTTATAAGTATTTACAGCTGCGCCACCTACTCTGCACTGTTTGCGGGAGTGGCACGCACCCCCTAGTGCGGCAGATACTCTGGGATTGGTGATTACTGCTTTTAGAAAAGGTCATAAGGCATCAGTGTATTACTCCCTGCTAATTCAATTTGACCACTGGGGTATCTGTTCGTGTTGGGTGGTGGGGTGCTTAATGTTCGGGAGGAAGATAATATGTTCGGGTTGTAAATAATATAATGTGATTCCATATATTCTGTTATTTTTATATTATATATATGGAATCTCCTGTGGTTAAATAAATATATATATATCTTCAAATGCGATATGATGGGTGTGGTGAGAAACTGATCAATATTAAGTTCTTTTACTAAAATTCTTCTCCATGCACTGTAGGTGGTGATGTGCATGAAGAATGCGAATTAGGAATTTACTAAAAAAAAGGAGTTAAATATTGATCTGTTTCTCACCCACACCTATCACTTCTGAAGATATGGATTTAACCACTGGAGTCTCATGGATTACTTTTATGCTGCCTTTGGTCAGTTATCTGGTTTTTGGACCTTCAAAATTCGGAGTGGTCGATGCATCAACACCATAAAGTAAATAAATGCATTAGCAGCATTCTATATATTAATCTCTGGCATTAACGGCTAAATGCTAGATAGTAGTGTAAACAGGTTTGTAAAACAGCAACGGCCTACTGCAAAGGGGTGAAATAGTTTTTAATTATATTTTCACAGACTCGTATTCCGTTGGAAGTTTGTCTTGCAAAATTGTCACGGATTTGGTGTGAACAGGCCTTAAGCCTTATTCACCAACCACCCGCAATCAAGCAGGCACGACAGCACTACTATAACGCTGCATTTAATTATTTAGTCATTGTCATTGCAGTGCAAGCATGCCTCCTTTCTATGTAAATTAGGCTCTTAGATTGTGCTTTATTCACAAAGCTTAAGTGCAGCTTTTTTGCCAGACGCAATGAAAATCGTGCCATCACCGCCTGAGGAAAACAGGCAGCAAACTGAATTTTATTTAAGAGATGATTGTGTACTTTTTCTATCGATCTTGGCTGGAGTCATTTATCAAATAATGATCGAGCATTGGCATATGGTATAAATAAACAGGCATACAGTATATCCAGATGTGCGGTGTAGTCAAGCACACTTTCAGCATGTTAAAGAAATTATTCGGGTGTTTGGGTCACAGTAGTGAAGTGATGCTGTACAGTCCCGTAAAAGTGTATAGATCACAGTGGTAGTGCTCAGAACCAGCACACAAGAATGGATTTGCGCCATGTGGTATGCTGTCAGCAACAGTGATTGTGGCATTTTAAAACTACAGCGCTGAATTTCTATAGAGGAGATGAAGTATATGAAATTATGAAAAAAACTGATAGTCAGCAAGCGAGCATGAATAGCATTACTCAAGGTTGGCATGCTCAAAAGAGTAAGTAATTCAATTTGATGAGCCATTTCGCTACAGGCAGGAGGCCAAATATTCTAGGATGATATATATAACAGAAGAGTTTACACTACGCACCACATAAGCAGTTTCAGGATGCATTTACACTGCAAAGTCTAAATGCACAGATCCAATATGTACTGCAGTGCGAGTTCCACAGAGGACACGATGAGCTCACTTCTGATAAAGTCTTCCCCGAAACCCCACAGAAATCTTTAGGATCGATTGCAATTCCACGGTTTATCTTATTCCCCTTAACATAACACATTAGCTCATGAACATATTTATATTTCTTTCTAAATTAGCTCTGACCTACCAACACAGAACTCAGCTGCATGGTAAACAATCTCTCCACAGGGCCCGTCAGGCTCTAGCGGCCCCTGACGCACCACAGCTGCCTTCATCATCAACACTTACATCTGCATTTAGAGCAAAAACATCACAAACTAAACAGAGCTGGAAGATCAACAGTATAATTTGATTTTTACATTGAACTGCTTCACTATTTTTATATATAGTCAATAATATTGTCATGAAGCCAGAAGCATGTTTAGAGCTACACTGTATAAATCCACTTTAAACCCTTCAGCATGAACTTGTCATGGAAATTATCCACCTGGAATTCACACAAGTGAGTGTTCCAAACACATTACAGGACACAGCGCAGTCTTTTCCTCAGTGCTCTATTCATACCACCCAGCCGGGGGCAGAAGCTCCTGTGGCTTCTCCGGAACACACACAGCAGGCTTATATTGGTTGTTAACAAGTTACATGTGATTTGACCTCAGCAGATTTCTCATGTGATTAAAAACTCAGAAAATTGTTTGTTAGGGATGTATTGTATATCCTTGAGCAAACAAGTTGTCACACGATCGGACCCTTAGCAGTATGAACAAGATATTTTCTTCTGCCTGAAAAACAGACTGGTCATCCATTTCAACCCATAAGCACAACACAGGGCTGCTCAAACACTGCATTTTCTAGCTTAAAGTATTCTATACATAAATAATAATGTTCTAATATACCTGACTATTATAATTTCTTTCACAAATTCATCTTATTACACTAATTTTTTTTTATAAATGTTGATCTCGAATAGAACAATTACTGAAATAAAGATTTATGCTTAATATCTATAAACTCATGAGAATTGAGCATGAATAATACATTTTGAAATTTACAGTGTTTTAATTGTTCAATAATAAACTCTTATTTCAAAAGATCAATATGACCCCTTTAAACACCTAATCTTAAATCTGAAGCATGTCATTTCTGTGGCACTAATGCAAGCAAACAGAATTCCAAAAGCAATGAATGTTTCCAAACAGGTTTCCCAAACCCTATGCCCATCTGCCATTGGTCAAACAAACAGTATGTGTTTTTGTAGAGATGTCAATTATTTTATTGATATTTGAGGCATCAATATATTAAAATGAGATATGTCCAATGTGTGACCCCCTTTAAATTTACCCTGCCACTCACACACATCAAGAAAATACAAAGACTATTGTGCAATGAGCAGCCCAATTTATATCTGATAAAAATCCCCAAATATATAGATAATAATTGGGAAAATCTTCCAATTATCGATGCATGAAAAAGGCAATCACAAGCCTAGTTTTTTGTGATCTAATCACAAAACGTTTTGCACCCCGTTTACACCTGTATTTAACGCTGACCACATGTGATCGGACCACACAAAATGCATCTTAATACCAGGTGTAAACAAGGTCAATAAGACTTCAAATGAGATTCAGTTAAAGTTAAATCTATTGATGATGCTATTGAACACACTGAAGACAGAGAGCACAAGCTATTTGCAGTGTGTAGTGTTTGTGTGTGAGGACACAGTGTGAAGTCCAGAGAAGTCTGTACCGCATTATCATTGGCTGATCATCAAATAGCAATGGCTCACTGTTGCAGGATTACAGGCTTTTACAGAGAAAATAGTTGTTTTGGATGTGCATGCTTCACATGAATTGGAATATTAGGATATGAGCCCAAAAAAAATATTATCCATCTCTTCAAATTCTTCCAGAAAGTTGAATGCAAGAGTGCAAACGGAAGGAAACAATACCATCCACCCGACATGCGTTTCAGCTCACAGTTTAATTGCAGATGGTGAGATGAATGCTTTCAGAAGAGCAGAGGACTGGTGGGTGGAGAAGTAATACACATCCTTCTGTTTACGACACTTGTCCATTACCTTAACCTGAATTTTTGTAGAACAGAAATGCTCTCGCAACAAATTCATCTTGACATCATATATATTGTTAAATGATCTTAGGAAGGCCAGTTCTGCATTGTCTCTACATAGCCTGCTACATTCGTTGATCATGTACTTGTGCTTTCATGCCTTGCAAACTTAAAACCTTTGGCTGAACACTGTTGCTTATTCTGCTGATTTAAATACAACACAAGGATAATGTTATACAGCTGGCTAACATAGATGAGGTTTTGTTTTTGTTTTTTCAGAAAAATGCAAGAATGATTTATGAAGCATCAGTTAGAGCGCGTTGAAACTTCTAAACAAATCACTGAATGCCATCATTTTCAATCAAAAAAAATCTTTAAAGAATTTATGGTTGTCATGGAATTAAATTATAGCTGTAGAATTTCCATCTATTATTACAAAAGAAAAATCCAGTGGCAAACTTTCTCGGCCACAAGGACTTCCCTGCTGGCCTTCCTTGCTTTCCACTCCTGATTCTGCAGACCTCATTCACTACAAAGATAAAATGTATCCAATTCATTTTTATTCCTTGCAGTTTACAAGCAACACTAGTAAACCACCCCTTTGGGCCTTCAGAATTTCCTGTGGATCCATAAAAAGTGCAAATGATTATGATTCTAATGTGCGACTGTCTGATTCATCAGCCAGTCAATTATTTTTATTTGTACTTGGTGTGTGTAGTCTTTTATGTCCCTGCCGGTGTGGTCTAGCCAGCCAGGAGTTACACAGTCATGCTGAAGTGATGTACGTGAACAGAGTTAAGATTGTGACAGATAGGAAGGCTGCTTTTCATTTCGAATAATCTCTGGCAAGTGTTTTTTTTCGTTGCTTACAATGAGTTTATGGGAGTTTATTTTAGGCTGGTGATTGCTTGTTAAATAGTGATCCGATACTATATTAAAATGTTTTTTTTTTTTTTCCTAGGGACATAAGTGTCACACTACAGAGCCCCTTAGAGGGAACAGGGAAGGAATTTATTTTCTGAAATAGTCTTGTATTTCCTCACAATGTTTTGCTTACACTAAATTATTTTGGGTTCCCTCGCAATTAACCCTGGTTTTACTTTAGTGACCACATTTTAACCATGATATTCATAGAAACCCATTGCAATAATACAGGAAACCCAAAAATATTGTAATAAATATCAATCTGCAAAAAAATTAATAATAATTTTATATTATACATACACACACACACACACAAAGTTGTGCTCAAGTTTACATACCCTGGCAGAAATTGTGAAATTTTGGCATTGATTTTGAAAAAAAACACCTGTCTTTTAAGGATAGTGATCATATGAAGCCATTTATTATCACATAGTTCTTTGGCTCCTTTTTAAAATCATAATGATAACAGAAATCACCCAAATGGCCCTGATCAAAAGTTTACATACCCTTGAATGTTTGGCCTTGTTACAGACACACAAGGTGACAAACACAGGTTTAAAATGGCAATTAAAAAGGTTAATTTCCCACACTTGTGGCTTTTTAAATTGCAATTAGTGCCTGTGTATAAATGTCAGAGTTTGTTAGCTCTCATGTGGATGCACCGAGCAGGCTAGATACTGAGCCATGGGGAGCAGAAAAGAACCGTCAAAAGACCTGCGTAACAAGATAATGGAAATTTATAAAGATGGAAAAGGATATAAAAAGATATCCAAAGCCTTGAAAATGCCAGTCAGTACTGTCCAATCACTTATTAAAAAGTGGAAAATTCGGGGATCTCTTGATACCAAGCCAAGGTCAGGTAGACCAAGAAAGATTTCAGCAACAACTGCCAGAAGAATTGTTCGGGATACAAAGAAAATCCCACAGGTAACCTCAGAAGAAATACAGGCTGCTCTGGAAAAAGACGCTGTGGTTGTTTCAAGGAGCACAATATGACGATACTTGAACAAAAATGAGCTGCATGGTCGAGTTGCCAGAAAGAAACCTTTACTGCGCCAATGCCACAAAAAAGCCCGACAACACCTTGACACGCCTTACAGGTTCTGGCACACTGTAATTTGGAGTGACGAGACCAAAACAGAGCTTTATGGTCACAACCATAAGCGCTATGTTAGAAGAGGGGTCAACAAGGCCTATAGTGAAAAGAATGCCATCCCCACTATGAAGCATAATGGTGGCGGCTCACTGATGTTTTGGGGGCATGAGAGCTCTAAAAGGCACGGCGAATCTTGTGAAAATTGATGGCAAGATGAATGTAGCATGTTATCAGAAAATACTGGCAGACAATTTGCATTCTTCTGCACGAAAGCTGCGCATGGGGCGCTCTTGGACTTTCCAGCATGACAATGACCCTAAGCACAAGGCCAAGTTGACCCTCCAGTGGTTACAGCAGAAAAAGGTGAAGGTTCTGGAGTAGCCATCACAGTCTCCTGACATTAATATCATCCAGCCACTCTGGGGAGATCTCAAACGTGCGGTTCATGCAAGATGACCAAAGACTTTGCATGACCTGGAGGCATTTTGCCAAGATGAATGGGCAGCTATACCACCTACAAGAATCTGGGGCCTCATAGACAACTATTACAAAAGACTGCAGGCTGTCATTGATGCTAAAGGGGGTAATACACAGTATTAAAAACTAAGGGTATGCAGACTTTTAAACAGGGGTCATTTCATTTTTTTCGTTGTTGCCATGTTTTGTTTTATGATTGTGCCATTCTGTTATAACCTACAGTTGAATATGTAACCCATGTTTGTTTGTTTCTTTCATTTTTTATGCCATGCTAGCTTCTATGGCTATATTCATGACAGGAGCCAGGTTTAGTTATTTAAAAATAGGAGTTAAATAAGGTATTTAAGATTCGTTTTTCCTAAAAACCTTAAAGGAGACCTATTATTGCCCTTTTTACTAGATGTAATATAAGTCTCAGGTGTCCCCAGAATGTGTTTGTTAAGTTTCAGCTCAAAATACCCCACAGATCATTTATTATACCATGTTGTAAATGCCTCTTTTTGGGTGGAATCAAAAATACCCCCCTATTATACAGACAGTAAGCGTAAAAATAACTACATAGCTCTGGTCCCCATGAATACAATCAGAGACAATGGTAACTTCGGCTGCATTAGCCGTGGAATCAACTAACAAGCACATTCGGAAAGGCGATTTGCAAACATTCACAAAATATAAAGTGCGATACTAAAGCTGGAACACGAACAGTTGGTACTGATCCATGCTTGAGAACCAAATTTTTGGAAAATCCTGCTTTATATTTGTGGCAGCGGGGATGTGGTCGAGCGCCCATCCGGGGAGAGAGAGAGAGAGAGAAAGCGGTAAGGGCGCTTACACCGGAGCCAAATTATGTCTAGCACCTGTCTCTAATTCCAGTGAGCTGGGGAAGAGCGGCATATAAACAGCCACGGCACCGTCAGAAGCAGAGAGAGAACGACACGTCAGTCCAGTGTTGGCGTGTGTCCTGAATGTCAAAAAGCTGCATGTCTTTTAAGAAATGTATGTTTATGGAGAGTTTTTGTTATTGGTGAAGCTATGAGTGAACCCAGGAAAACACTAGAGAGATTGTACAGGCTGTGCAGAGGGCAGAAAATAAAAGCCTTACTTTGATGGTGTCTGAGCTTCCCAACTCATCCTTTCCCATGCAACCTTCACAATATTGATGCTCATTCACAAAGCAGTCCGGTGTAAAATTATTTGTACAAACATACACGAATTTTGGTATGTTTTGGGGCACATTTGCTTCAAAAACAAAAACTTGTCCACTGCATCTTCAGTGGCTCTGATGCCGGGAGTACATGAAGACTCTTATTTTCACTTTTACAGCCAACAACAGAACATGTATGACGCTTACAAAGCTGAGACATTGTTCTTCTCACTGTAGCTACTCCAGCGCAGAAAAAAAATGGCGGACTGTGTGTCGATTACTCAGGGGAGGATCTATGATAATAGGGTGGAGTCCGTCACCAGTCGTGGGCGAGGCCTGATCTAGTGAAACGAAAACGGATAATTTTGAAATGCTGTTTTTGATTAATAGAAATAAGAAAGAGGAGTGGGTGGACTTTTAATATTGTAGGGTGGTTGTGTACACACTGCTGACTCACATTTATGTTCAAACACCATGTAAAAGTGAATTTTGCATAATAGGTCCCCTTTAAAACTAAATTTGGATTCACTTGATTTGAAAACCTTTTCAAAAGTATCAACTGAATAATACAGGTTCCTCAGGTAGCCTGTTCTAAACAGAAATCACCAAGTAAAAGTTACTTAACATATTAAAACAGTCAGGACATTGTTGAAAATAATTAACAGGTAGACTAAGCCAAATCTATGAGAGAGAAAAAAAAGTGCTGAAAAGTCACGCGTATTTCACAACGTGCAGTCGTGCATTAGCCATTGATCTAATATGACAGCTGTTCGGTAAAGAACGTTAACCAATAACAGTTACGATGTTAAAAAAAATAAAAAGTAGCTATAGGATAGAAAAAAAAATAGGCCTGTGATGTAGCCTACAATAAACCTAATGTTTTCTAAACATGACGTTCACACAGAATAAAAGATAGTTTAACACATTAAGCAGTCGGCACCTCGTTGAAAATAGCCTTCTTGATCAGCAGATTAAAAAAATACCAAGTCTAAAACAGTTATTTTCTAGGCTACTTAAAAGCATACATTTTTGATGAGTAAAATTAACATGTCGACATGGTCCGGTGAAAGACGGGACTTGACTCACCTGAGGCAATTATCCTGCGCTTGAAAAAGCCTGCTCAGCAGGAAAATAACATCCGAGCATGCACAGATGTAAAGAAGACTCAAATGTGAAGACATCCTTAGGGACTTT
The DNA here is from genome assembly GCF_019703515.2 of Myxocyprinus asiaticus. Lineage (NCBI taxonomy): Eukaryota > Metazoa > Chordata > Actinopteri > Cypriniformes > Catostomidae > Myxocyprinus > Myxocyprinus asiaticus. The sequence goes on from NC_059386.1 coordinate 2,165,955, forward strand.
CAAACATTTGGAAAGCTGATTCCCGCACCACTGCCGAAGTGTTTTCATTACTACTTCGCTGAGTTTTCTTGTCTAGTGAGAGGACATTTTCCTGCGTGCGCAGCGAGTGAGAGAGGGAAGAAGCATGCGCAGCCTGAGGTGAAATTAAACTCTGTATCTGCTCCAGATATCATCTTTTTAAATAATATTTGTATTATTAATTCTATTTAAAATATGTAACATTAATATGACAGTAATTTAAGTGCAGCCTCTGTAAAAAAATATAAAGCCAAACGTAAATGTGTAAAAATTATTGTCAGTTTAATGGGGGGAAATATTAACCGACTAGTAATTCCAGTGTCGACTAGCAGCATCAGAACCGTTTAGTCGACTAGTCTCACACATCCCTAGTATTAATGTATATCTAGCAAATCGCACATTAAAGATTTTGACAAGAATTTAAGTAGTTTATATTTTGCATTAGATTACTTTTTTTATTATACACACACACACACACAGTGGTGTGAAAGTGTTTGCCCCCTTCCTGATTTCTTATGTTTTTACATGTTTGTTACACTTAAATGTTTCAGATAAAACAAGTTTAAATATTAGTCAAAGATAACAAGTAAACACAAAATGCAGTTTTTAAATGAAGGTTGTTATTCTTAAGGGAAAACAAAATCCAAACCTACATGGCCCTCTGTGAAAAAGTGATTGCCCCCTAAACCTAATAACTGGTTGGGCCACCCTTAGCAGCAACAACTGAAATCAAGCGTTTGCGATAACTTGCAATGAGTCTTTCACAGCGCTGTGTAGGAATTTTGGCCCACTCATCTTTGCAGAATTGTTGTAATTCAGCCACATTGGAGGGTTTTCGAGTATGAACTGCCTTTTTAAGGTCATGCCACAGCATCTCAATAGGATTCAGGTTTGACTAGGCAACTCCAAAGTCTTCATTTTGTTTTTCTTCAGCCATTCAGAGGTGGACTTGCTGGTGTGTTTTGGATCTTTGTCCTGCTGCAGAACCCAAGTTCGCTTCAGCTTGAGGTCACGAACAGATGGTCAGACATTCTCCTTCAGGATTTTTTGGTAGACAGCAGAATTCATGGTTCCATTTATCACAGCAAGTCTTCCAGGTCCTGAAGCAGCAAAACAGCCCCAGACAATCACACTACCACCACCATATTTTACTGTTGGTATGATGTTCTTTTTCTGAAATGCGGTGTTACTTTTACGCCAGATGTAATGGGGACACACCTTCCAAAAAGTTCAACTTTTGTCTCGTCAGTCCACGGAGTATTTTCCCAAAAGTCTTGGGGATCATCAAGATGTTTTCTGGCAAAAATGAGACGAGCCTTAATGTTCTTTTTGCTCAGTAGTTTCCGTCTTGGAACTCTGCCATGCAGGCCATTTTTGCCCAGTCTCTTTCTTATGGTGGAGTCATGAACACTGACCTTAACTGAGGCAAGTGAGGCCTGCAGTTCTTTGGATGTTGTTGTGGGGTCTTTTGTGACCTCTTGGATGAGTCGTCGCTGCGCTCTTGGGGTAATTTTGGTCGGCCGGCCACTCCTGGGAAGGTTCACCACTGTTCCATGTTTTCGCCATTTGTGGATAATGGCTCTCACTGTGGTTCTCTGGAGTCCCAAAGCTTTAGAAATGGCTTTATAACCTTTTCCAGACTGATAGATCTCAATTACTTTCTCATTTGTTCCTGAATTTCTTTGGATCTCGGCATGATGTCTAGCTTTTGAAGATCTTTTGGTCTACTTCACTTTGTCAGGCAGGTCCTATTTAAGTGATTTCTTGATTGAGAACAGGTGTGGCAGTAATCAGGCCTGGGTGTGGCTAGAGAAATTGAACTCAGGTGTGATAAACCACAGTTAAGTTATGTTTTAACAGGTGGGGCAAACACTTTTTCACACAGGGCCATGTAGGTTTGGATTTTGTTTTCCCTTAATAATAACAACCTTCATGTAAAAACTGCATTTTGTGTTTACTTGTGTTATCTTTGACTAATATTTAAACTTGTTTGATGATCTGAAACATTTAAGTGTGACAAACATGTAAAAACATAAGAAATCAGGAAGGGGGCAAACACTTTTTCACACCACTGTATGTATATATAAAAATGTTTAATTGCTGCTGTTACTGAAAACCCTAAAGCACCATTTACTCTATTCTCCATTTTATTACTTGCGAGTAATTAATTTTAAAAGCTTAAACTATGTTTTCTTAAAGGGCTTAGTTCAACCAAAGGTGACAATTCTCTCATCATTTAATTCTCTCATGTCATTCCAGATGTGTGTGACTTTCTTCTGCGGAACAATATTTCAGCTCTGTAGGTCCACACAATGCAAGTTAATGGTGACCAGAACTCCAAAAGCTCCAATAAGGATATAGTCAGCATAAAAGTAATGCATTCGACTCAAGTTGTTTAATAAATGTCAACTTTTGGGTGAGAACAGACTAAAATTTAACTCCTTTTTCACTGTACATCTTGACAGCAGTCTTTAGCGATCACAATTTCAAGCTTGATTACACTTCCTATAGCGCCATCTAGCGATCTGCACACACGTCAAGCACTAGGAAGTGTAATCGAGCTTAATCATGATTGTGCCTAGAGGCTGCAATGGCAAGTTGTACAGTGAAAAAGGAGCTATATTTTGGTCTGTTCTCACTCAAAACCAATTACATCGCTTCAGAAGACATTGATTAAACCACTGGAGACCACACATCATTTCAAAGCAGCTTTACAGAAAATTATGCTTCAACAGAAAAAGCTGTAATAGTTTATGCTGACTTTATCTACTTTTTAGAGCTTCAGAGGCCTGGTCACCATTCATTTGCAATGTATGGACCAACAGAGCTGAAATATTCTAAAAAAAAAAAAAAATCTTTGTGTCCAGCAGAAGAAAGAAAGTCAAAAACATCTGGCATGAGGTTAGTAAATGAGAGAATTTTCCTTTTTGGGTGAACTATCCCTTTAAACACTTGGATACACTGTTTTTATTTAATTTGTTAATATTAAACTTTTTAAATAAAGGAGTGTTTTTAATAGCATATTTACTTATTTTTCAGTGGTTGGGGTCCTGTGGGGGAAAAAAACACTATAAAAGGAGTGCCATAGTTTAAAAAAAGTTTGGGAACCACCAAGTTGAGTGTTTACAATTTAATTTGACTGTTTGTCAAGTTCCCAATAAGGAGAAAAATACATAAGAGGAATTAGTTTTCATTTATAAACTATTTTATTCACTGACTGTTTTATTCACTTTCATTAGACTAAACTAGATGTATAAAATGAATATGGACATGTGCACATAAGATGCAACAATGATCTAATTCACAGATATGTGTACCAGATGTTGCAGTAATCCATCAGTCGGCTAAAATAACTGAAGAAAACATTTACCACTATAATCTGACAACCGATTGACACCAGAGACATCTGACACCGTGTCCTAACCAGACACGTTGCGCAAAAGATTCCAGCGATAAACAATAATCTGTCCGTCCATGCTGCTGCATGACGCGGCACAATGTCAATCAGAACATATTTCATAAATGTAAAAACTATTTAATAAAACATTCAATACATCAAAAACACCAACTTCAAAGTAGAATTTACACAAGTTTAAAAGTGTAAGCATAAACTAAAATTAAACTTAAAACTAAAATGGGAAATGAGTTCTGAGATCCAAACCAGCCTTTAAAAAAATTCAAGATTGAAATTGCACAACTGACCCTGTTCAACCCAAATACCACAGAAGGATGTTAACAGACATTACCTCATATGACCAGACACACTGTGTCCCTCCAAACCGTCTAACACAGCGTCCTATCTCCACATCTTCATGTGTAGTGTACATCTCCCCGAGACATTCCCCGATGTGTGGCACCATCCTGCGGAGAACTTCCCTGCTGAAGATCATCCCTGGACCACCCATGCAGAAGTTCTCTCCAGGCTCCAGGGCCAGTTTACCCAGCTCCTCTGTGGTCCCCAAACCAGTCTGACCCAGATATAGTGGTTTACTGCTGTTAAGAGAGCGGAGAAATAACTCCAGCTTTTCACCTGAAGGGGACAGAGTCACAGGAGGAAAATAAGGTTAGGATTCTGTATGGAGAGTTATTGATCAACAATTTGATAGTAGCCTTGAACATGCTATAATCTACATTTAATAATGTACATTTTTCAATAGGTTTAGCATTCAAAAGAGAAATGTGTTCAATTTATTAGCAGTACATTCAGGGTGTTTTAAACCTGTGGATAATTTATAAGAGTTAATGTCCTGTTTATTATGTTTTGAAAGCAAGTATTTTATTTAGACTCACGAAAACATGTCCAGGTCACATTTCACCCCAAAATTCAAAGAAAAAAAAGAAGAAAATAATATTTTCCATAAAGAAAAAAAAAATAAAAAGCCTTTTAATGACATCAAGATTTGTTTAAATTGTGACATTTTCAAGACAATTAAGCAAATTTGTTACCACAAATTCTCATTACTGTTATCCTTCCAGATGTGTGTTTTTTTTTGTCATTTTATTTTTTCAATGCTGTAATTTATGATGTAAATTACTGTAATTTATAGTAAAAAAAAAAAAAAAAAAAAAAAAAAAGTATTTATTTTTTCCTTCTTCTCCCCTTTTCTCCCCAATTTGGAATGCCCAATTCCCAGTGTGCTAGATGTCACTACGCCACCACGAGGACTCGCCTCAATCCGGGTGACAGAGGACGAATCTCAGTTGCCTCCGCATCCGAGACAGTCAATCCGCGCATCTTATCATGTGGCTTGTTGAGCGCGTTACCGTGGAGACTTGGCGCGTGTGGAGGCTTCACGCTATTCTCCACGGCATCCATGCACAACTCACCACGTGCCCCACCGAGAGCGAGAACCACATTATAGCAACCACGAGGAGGTTAACCCATGTGACTCTACCCTCCCTAGCAACCGGGCCAATTTGGTTGCTTAAGAGACCTGGCTGGAGTCACTCAGCGCGCCCTGGATTCAAACTCGCGACTCCAGGGGTTGTAGTCAGCGTCTTTACTCGCTGAGCTACCCAGGCCCCCCCAAAACAAAACAACTTATTTCTATAAATACTTTAGATATTTTAGCTTAACAGTAATAAGAATGGGAGCTTAATTGTCACAATGTAAAAATTATTAATGGTCTTTAAAATGAGCTTCATTAGCCCATATTTTCTCATTTGTTGTTGGTTTCTTTGGGTGACCTGGACAGGTATTTTACCCATTTTACATTTTTATATTTAATTTATCAGACATTTTATGGTTTTATTCAGCAAAGAAATTACAGAAATAAATTAAACCACCTATTGGATATAGCCAACCAATATCACTGACTGAACTCTTAAGTGCACTCGAGTACCTGACAATCATCCTTTTAACATTCTACTAAAAATTAAACCAGATATATTTTGAAATATTAATGGGTTGTAGTCATCTCTACCCTAAAGCTTCAAACTTCCATGATTTTACATAACAAAACTTATTGTTAATATGTCTGAACATAAAAGCATTATTCATTAGCTTAAACACAAGCAATGTCTATACTTCAATAACTGCACTGCTTTTAATTGTTTTAGGTTTCACCTCTAATGTAGACATCATCATCGGCCCTCATAAACCACTCATATTTATCCAGGTAATGGTCGTGCATGTACTTCAGCATCATGAAAGACTTCTTCTGAGGAGGGTATGAATCATCCACTCCTGCCAGTGAGATGACGGGCACTAAAGTTGGCAGGGGCACCTTTTCAGAGCCCTCACTGGAGAAGAACTCCACCCGCCCGGGGATGCTGGAAGTCCACGTCCTGTGTGCAGCCACGGCCCTGGAAGCCAGATACTTCTGTGCCGTCATGACCCCCACATACAGGAAGCTTTTGACCGGAGGTACCGGTCCTTCTCTATCACTGCTGTTCACTGTCCTGTAAAGATCTTCTTCACCTTCATCACTGGAGAAGAGATTCTTCTGCTTGTGTCTGCCATTGGTAAATGAGCTACTGCGGGCAGTGTCTGAAACTTTCTGAGCCTTGGCGTTACTGTAGTACGAACATATTGACGATCTTCTGTTCTTCACACTTATTTCCACAACTCTGGGCACAACCAGCCACGACGCGACTGTGAACCCAAGAAAAACCCCCACGATCACACTCACCCACGGTCTTCTGGACCTGAAGGCCATTATACAGTCAATACAGCAGATTACACAAAACAATCTAAGTAGATGTACGCTTATTGCTTCTTGGTGTCAAATGACTGATGACCGTGATGATCTAACATCTGCAAAGTACGTTCGCGAGCACGTCGCGCGACCCGAAGGCGGGTGTTGTCCTTTTATGCACGAGGAAAACATCTTCAAAACATATTAAACGCAATATTTATCCGACAAATGCCTCATCGGAATGTCGATACAGCAGATCTTTGGTCAATTATCTCTTGGACGCTGAAGAGAGAGTTGTTTGCAATTCATTCGGTAGGAGCAACGCCGCGTACAATAATCCATTTTACTGAAAAGAAAACGCGTCAAAGTTGACGCTTCCTTTTTCATTCTCTAAAGGCTCGCGTTCTGCCGTACTTAACATAAGAGACGGTTTCCACACCACACAATTACAGTTAAATCCATTCACATAACCCCTCTGCTTCAGTCCCCGCATACTCGCCATTTTCTTCACAGTTTGACGCATGGAAACGGGACTTTTCCTACTCGTCTCTCCGGCATTATAGTTTCTCCAGGTTTGAGCCTCCGAAAGCGCAGATGTGACGCAAAAAACGGTTCTTTCCTTCGCGTAAGGCAAGGGGGCGGAGCGAATCAGCCTGCCCGTTCTCTTCTACAAAACGGACGAGGGTTATCGAAGGAAGGCAGGAACTTGAACGGAGTTGCTAGGGATTTATCAGGTATTGACTTTGAATGTTTAACTTGATTTATCTATAACAGTGTTTCTCAATCCTGTCCTGGAGTTCCACTAACATTACACATTTTGGATGTCTCCCTTATTTGACATACTCAATTCAGATCCAGGAGCATTCTACTAATGAGCTAATCAGTAGAATCAGGTGTGTTGGATAAAAGAGACATCCAAATGTGTAGTGTTAGTGGTATTCCAAAAAAGGATTAAGAAACACTAATCTATAAAACATTCTGTTTTGTGACCCCAGTGGTGCAGAAATCGCTTGCAGTGGCTTTAAATGTTTCAAAATGTAGAACATATAATAGAATAGAATAGAACAGAATGGGGCTAAAGGCACTTCTTAAGGAAAATATGCTTCTTTTTTTGTTTGCAAAGTTTATTAAAAAAAAATACATTTCTTTTCATGGAAATGGATGATGGGGGGCAGGGTGGTTATGGGGCAACATTTAGGGTAAAATGTAATTTATGCAAATACTTTTGAGAGCTTTTCTGTTATTCCTGTTCCTGTTAATTTCAATCACTTTTGGCATCTGAAGTATTCTATAAACAAAAGAATATCTGTTGTTATTAGATCAGTGAATGTGACCCCATTATGAACATTCTTCATAACAAATATATTCCCCCTTTAGCCCCTGCAACAATGGAATTTTTACCTTAAAAAAATATGTTCCTTTCACTTATTGGACAATTATTGAAAAACCTTTGATTTAATCACCTTGAACTAACTAACAAGTATTTGTCAAAAAATAAATTTGATAATTTCAAGGATTCCCATTAGCTAGTTACACAATTTAAAACATTTGAAAACTTATCAAATTATATTAAAATTAACCTTTAGACACTGCATGCAATGACCTCATGGATCAGGAAAATTTTGCTGTGCACACTGACAAACTGGTCTTTAGTAAAGTGCTCTGGTAGATTTTGTTGCTCTTTACAGTTTTTTTCTGAGAAAATAAAAACAAAAAGGGCTTTAGCCATGTTTTACCCTACAAATTTTGTAATAGTGACTCTCAGGGCTTAAAATATACATTGATAAGTGCATTCTTCACTGTCAGGACAACAGATTGTGGAATGTCTGAATTTGAAGCCCAACTGATTAGTGTTGATCTAAATGAAAAAGATAGGCTATACAATTTGTTTCATACCATGTTGTAGTTTTGCATTGAAAATAATCCTTAAAGACTGGAGTGTTCATAGCATTATTAGAAAAGCAGTTTTTAAAATGAGAGCAGGCTTTCTGAAGCTTAGAATTACTTCTACAAAGGCAACTCGAGGTCATGCAGGTAGTTATTATGGACGTCAGAAATAGCAGAGCAGTGTTTTTTCAAGAGGATCATTCACAGTATTCTACAGTTAACCTGACAGCTCAGCCATTCAGAGTAATGCTGTTCTAGAGGGTGGGGTCAAGTGACTAGACTAGAAGCATTTCACAGAATTCACAGATGTTATACACACCAAAAGGAATTCTGCCAAAGTCTCATTCTGTGAAGATTTAGAAGTCATCATGTATATACTGTAGGTCATATACAGTATATACTGTTGAGCCAAAACATTTTGACCACTCACAGGTGAAGCGAATAACGTTTATCATCTGCTAACAACGCCACATGTCAAGGTCTGGGTAGAGTAGATGGTAAGCGAACAATCAGTTTTCGTAGTCAACGTGTTGAATGCAGGAGATGGCGTATCTTTTGTATTAAGGCATCTCCTAGTGGTGGTATTTACAAATGTCAGATCCACTAGGAACATGTGATATGCTCCATACACATATTTCAACAAGTTACACATTTATAAGAGACAAAATATAGATGTAGAGATGAGGGCGTTCGTCTGGGGAGAGAGGACGCGGTAAGGGTTTTTCACCTGAGATGAATTGCTGGTAATTGCTTTTTCTGTGTTCACAGTGAGAGACGGGGGAAATAAAAGGGGCCAGACCTCAGAGTGAGGGAGCCGAACCTGCCCGTGTGTGTCAGTGCAGCCGTCGTTTGAGTGTATGTCTGAAGCTTCACTGTTACGCATTGAAGCAAACGTGTTTGTGTGTAAATAAATTTACCTTTGAGTTGGATTCGCCGTCTCCTGCTTCCTCATTCCTCGAACCTGAGTAACGGGGCCTTCACTTGAGGGGGGCCCACAGAAAGGCTACATTGATATTCCATTATATTATCATTTGTTATATACATACAGTACTAACATGCTATTGTTTGGAATAAAAAGTGGCAAGAGTCTGTTTTCCACCTTTAAAAATTTCCCCTATAATCTGCCTTGTCTCCTCCCATGTTAGCGACCCCCACCCCCCTCATCAAAAGCGAAAGTGGTCTGGTCCATCAACCAGCATGCCGTCAAAACTGAGTACACGTCATGATGTACATTGCTTCAGTCCCGTAATGTATCTACAGAAACTAATCCAAAATCGGACATTTCAAAAGAAAAAGCGGAGAAAGGTAGCAGATAATTTTGGAGTGTTATACAGAAGAAAAGAGAGTCATACCTCTCAACATAGCTACTTTGTGAATATCAGTTTGATATCAATGTAAACATGGTCCAAAATTAACACATTTTGCACGACACATGCGAGAAAAATTGCTTTTGGCTAGAAAATAAGAGGGAAATATTCGATAGGTGCAGTCGTGGCCTGTGCATTTTAAGTCTAGGCCTTCAGTGCGATTCATGCCATTAAAAAAACACAGTTTCACAATGAATAAGATATCGTATGCCTATTATACATTACGTGGCAGTCAACTAAAAATACCAATCGAAATTTTTAAAACATGTCCACCGCAAAAGCCAGAACCAAGGAGGTCTAATACCAAGAAAATTTTTAATTTTGCTTGCAATAAATTTTGTTTCGTCAGGGTACACGGTTACTTTTCAAAACTTGATCCGACACTGAATGCTCAAGCAGCCTAATTTACACTTAGAAAACTCCAGATGTTGCTATAACAATGCAAAAAGCACTTACCAATTTGCTTGAAGTGAAAATCAGTCATCCTTTCCTGTTTAATTACTCAATTGCACGATCATGCAGAACAGCTTAGGTTTTTAAATCCATAAGGATCTCTTTCTCAATGGCAATACCAGCAGTGACAGCCGACTCGTCAGTAAGATCGCGAGCTCTTTGCTTTCAAATGACATACATCACTTAAAGCGTGATTGCGTCACTCAAGGCAATTTTTTACTGGGACATATCCTAAAGACCACACCCACAAGAACAAATAAATCAATCTGATTGGCTGATGAATCTGACAATCTGACTTTAGACGCCTATTCACTTACACTGGTGAGGGATTCTGTGGAAATTCTGAAGGCCTGACGGGGTGGAGCTCAGACTCAGGCGCTGCTTCGCTAACGAGCATGGCTTCGGGCATGCGATTTGTGAAACAGTTGTCACACTTTGCTTGTAAGCATCCAGGAATAGATTCTGATTGGATACATTTTTTTTGTTTTTTTGCTATTCATTTGTAGATTAATTAGGGGTGGAAAGCGATTGAAAATACATAGGCAAAAAGGTCAATGAGAATGAAAAGATGAAAAAAATATTTAATTATTAGGCATGTTACGCCACCAGAGAAGGCTTTGCTGGCCCTGAGAAATTGCCACTGATTAGGTGGTAGGTAAAATTAATAGCAACTGCATCATTACATGTTTTTTATTAAACAGTGAACAACAATCAGATGCTTGCTAAATAAAGTGACATTCAGTCAATTCAAATCAAACTGTCAACATCTGCCGCTTCTCACACATCTACTGTATAAACATATTTTACTTTAGTGCAAAATTTACCATCAGATGTTCATCTACAATGCCTAAATGTTATTTTTCTCCAGAACTTCATTGGATACATGTGAAATTTTCCTCACATTAAGCTACTAAAAGAATATGTATGGGCTGAATATAGTTTCAAAATGATTCACAAATGCGTAAACACTTATCCATCAATTCGATAAATGTCCTACATGCATCTTACTATTCACACACAAATGCCTTTCAACTTCTGTCTGAGAAATTCCAAATTAAATGAAAGTGCACCTATTTGTACAAACAGAGACATATTTATGAATACAAATGTTCCCTTTTGTATAAATGTAACACAATTTGCGTGTCTAATCAAAGGAAGACGTTCCAAATTAAACACAAAATGGCCTTGTGAAGCATTGAATGTGCATTTATGGATCAAGTGACACACATGCATTCAATGACACATGTTTTTGTGTCTATTCTGTTTTATTTCTTTGAATTTTGAGACTTTTGTTTTGTTGTTTTTACCATGACCAACCCACACACAAACAATTACCAATGAATAAGTCCTAAATTCACCCATAAGTGTGGGTACATCTACCCACCAATTGGGAAAGGTTTAGAAATGTGTGTTATTAGCCTTATACAAATGTATTTTTACTTGTGTCTGTGTAATTTATTATTAAATGAATGTGCAGCTATTTATACAAATAGAGACATATTTGTGCATATAAATGTTCCCTTTTGTAAATAAATCACATTTTGTGTATGCAACCAAATGAAGATGTTCCAAATGAAACACAAATTGGTCTTGTGGATCAAGTGACACATGTGGATTCATTGACATCTTTTTGTGTGTTTTCTGTTTCATTCTTTTGAATTTTGAGACTTCTTTTCCATTGGTTTTGCCTTGCACGGTCCACATGTAACTTTGTGTAATAAAAGCAGCTACCACTAGATGGCGGTATCATTTTACAGATGTACTATTGACAAGGTCACTGGCCATGCACAATTTACAAGCGCCACTTCAAACAAACTATGTCTGAGATCAGCAGAAAGAATCAAAGGTTTGTCTCAGTTATTCTCATACACAACCAAGGATAATGTCCTGTCACTTTGTAAAAGGCGAAAAAGGCCATTTTAGAGTGTAAGTCCTGGTGACAATACGTTTGTGTGACGTCAATAGCTTTCTAGCGAATAGGATTCCAACACCTGGCTCACAGGGTCTTGTTCCAGGTCAGCGTTAGAGTCTGCTACTTCAATCTTAACTAAGTTTCTAGACTGAAATTCCTGTCTACACAATGGGAAATATCTGTTTGTGTAGTCAAAGCATGAGAACAGTTCTTAATGTTGTAGTATCCAATAGGGCTGGGCGGAATGGCGATATATATGGTGGCGATGGAATAACGTGTCAATCGGAAGAAATGATTTTATATCGTCTATATCGTGGTACGCAAATATCTGTGCATGCAATGCTCCATTTGGCTGAAGATGAGACTGATAGTGAGGGAGACGAACAAACAAACATGGAGATAGATGAACAAACAGAATGGAGAACGCAGGAGGAGGAATATATTTTTGCATTAAAAGGTGCGGTCTCACATTATTGAATGAGAGCCCTGTTTATGATGCGCGTGTACACAGCGCACACCTCAAATGCTGTTAATTAATTACCATTGACACCTACAAGCTTTCCTACCGACTGTTCTCCCGCAAGCACAGAGAGAGAAGCGATCGCAATTATATCAGGAATGAATAAATAACACGTGTCAGCAGTGCATTTACATCAAGTAGAATATATAGTTACCAAAACGGTTTCCAGTATCTAATGGAAGACAAAATCCAAAACAAATCTGTGATTGAGGGCATTGCTTCAGAATCAAAGCAAATGCTTATATTCAAATAGAAATGCCTATTTGTGCTTGTATTGAAAAGCGATGCAGAGTTGATAAAACAGATCAAATATAATTTTTTATATTTATTTATTGATAAAGTTATTCATTGTAATGGACATGACAGGTCTTCCATTAGGTTACATTGGGCATCATTTTAAATAAAAAAGGAACTTATTATTTTTTCATAAGTTTTTGAATCACTTCCATCAAAATGTGTAGGTTTTATTCCATAACATACATATCATTATTGACCAAAAAATTGAATACTGTTGCCATATACTTTATTGCTTATATCACCCACCCCATCACATGATTATTTATTTATTTTTTATTTTATTTTTTTATTATTTTTTTCAGGAAAAAATATTATATTGTGATAGATACCATTACCGTGATATAGAATTTTGGTCATATCGCCCACCCCTACCCAAACACCTGGCACTGTTGCATCCTGTTTCATGGTCAGAAGCTGTTACTTCTTGGGCTCATATAACACAATAAGATTCTCCAAACCTTACTGCATTGTTTTGAATTTTTTATTGAAAGAAATAAAAAGCATGAATGCAGAAGAACAGCAACAGAGCTAGAAGTGCCTTTACAAAACAAGAATCATGAAAACAGACATACCATAAATACCTTTACATTAAGGTTTGTACAAGATATGCTGTTGTAAGAATTGGTTTCCATGATATGTAAATGTATATATATATATATATATATATATATATATATATATATATATATATATATATATATATAAAGCTTGTTTCCCCCCCCCCCAATAAAGCAATAAATATGAATTCTATGAAAGACTATTTCAGATTCAGACAATGCTCATTTACTCATTGCTATCATTTCAGATTTTTCCCCGTGCTTTGCCCGTCTACTTCAAGCACTAAAGATAATTTTATCTTTAAATGTATAATATGCTCCTTTATTGTTCTCTGATGTAAAATCAGACTTAAGTAATATTTCCATGTATTCAAATGAAAGTGCAATAAACATTTACCTAAATAATTAACATTGTCTTCTTTTGGCTGCACTTATAATTGTTCACCCAAAAATGAAAATTGTCATCATTTGCTCACCCTCATTTTGTTTCAAACCCTATTTTTCCCTTGTAGAACACAAATTGTAAATGTTGACATTGCTTTTATTCCCATGTAATGAAAGTGAATGAGGACTGAGGCTGTCAGTCTGCCTAGCATTTCCTTTCTTGGGACTTGAGTAAATAATGATAGTTTTCATATTTGGGTGAACCATCCCTTTAAATTTGTTAATTTATCATTCAGTGTTTTACCAAGGCATTTGAATTTAGTACGGTTTTAAGAAAGCATGTCAATATAAAAATTATTCAAGTCTGGTGGCTGAAGAGGTATTGAATTTATATTCACATATACAACATGTGAAACTCATAGCTAAGAAATGCAGGAGCACATCTGCAACTTCAAATCTTAGAAAAATGGGAGAACAATGCTTGCACACTGCTAACCTTTTCATTTAAAGACAACGTTTTGTAAGGGGGAAGTCACCCACTGGTCCAAGGACGGTATCCAATGGCGTGGCTGAAGGTCTCCTGCGTGTTCTGTCTTATCGTGTGCGACATTAAATAATGCTAATAATGCAGGGGCAGTGGTGGCTCAGCAGCTAAGGCTCTGGGTTACTGATCAGAAGGTCAGGGGTTCAAGCCCCAGCACTGCCAAGTTGCCACTGTTGGGCCCTTGAGCAAGGCCCTTGACCCTGTCTGCTCCAGGGGCACCATATCATGGCTGACCCTGCACTCTGACCCCAGATTAGCTGGGATATGTGAAAAAAATAATTTCACTGTATATGTGCAAATGTATAATGTGTGATAAATAAACATAATTATTATATTAATACTTTGATTACTTAATTTGAGTTCCATGTTTTATTAATCTTATCATTAATTCTTTTCTTTATTTCATCTGACTCCAATTATGAAAAACCTCGTTGATGTATATATGCTCTGAATTTTAGTAATTCTCTCTTCTAGACTGCATTTGTTATTTCAATGTTATTTGGGTCCTGTGCTGGCCGGACACAGGTCCTTTAACTACAAATTCATCAGTTTCAGATATTAGTAAGTTTTAGACTAAGTCCTTATAGGTTCTCGGCTTTATCCGTTTAGTCTTATTTGGCTAAGTTCTATGATAGATTCTCGGTTTACCGTTTAGCCCCAGTCAATTAAGTTCTGTTTACAGATTCTCGGTTCTACCCTTAGTATTCCCGATTAATTCTACTTGGCTAAGTTCTATTATAGATTCTCGGTTTACCGTTTAGCCCCAGTCAATTAAGTTCTGTTTGATACAGATTCTCGGTCCTACCCTTAGTATTCCCGTTTAATTCTACTTGGCTAAGTTCTATTATAGATTCTCGGTTTACCGTTTAGCCTTTTACATACTTAACTAATGGGTTACTTCTGAAGTAGCTTAATTAAGCCAACTCTGACCATAGATGTGTAGTTAATAAGAAATATACTAGAAAACAGTCCTTCAGAATGAATCATAATAACAATTTATTTACCAGGTAATAGTAATACATTCAAACAATCCAATTAAAATAATAAATCAAACTCAAAGCTATCAGTGAACCAAGCATAATAATATAATTAAAGTTGTATTCCATTCAAACATTTACCAAACATAAGAAATACAAATTGCAATTACCTAGTAGTGAAAAAACTACAAGCAAACAACGAAGCATAGGAGATCTGATTTACAGATTCCCAGAGCATCTCTGCCATCCTTCCTTAAGTACCAAACGATTCCATTGTTATTTCAGATGTGCGTGTTTGATGTTATTTAGGATTTGGTTTCCAATTTAGGGAGTTGTAAGTCGACCTTTGATTGAGTAGGTTGTTTGATGTTTACAAAGAATACACCTAATCTGCATACAGCATCTGGTCTCTGTGTGAGACTTGGGAGAGGCATGCCCCGGATAGAATACTGTATTTTATTAAGTTCTTAAATCTTACTTGTGATTTGACTTTGCTGAAAGGGAATGAGACCGTTTTACCAGTTACACTGAGACCTCTTGAATAATACCAAACATGTATGATCAGAAAACCTTTTACATTACAGAACAGGATAAGTCATAACTTAGTTTTTAGTGTCCTTAAAGTGACCTGAGGTGAGAGAGAGAGAGAGAGAGAGAGCGCGCAGATGTGAGTGTGATTTGCGTTTTATGGTCCCCAATCAGTAGGGTGTATTTTCTCAGGTGGAGATGCTCCTCTGTGTGAGAGATTTGTGACGTTGGTTCTCACAGAATTCTTTGACTTTCCCGGAAGTGATGCAAACAATTCTGTGACAGTCTTACAGTTTTGACCCTGAATTAGTCTATGTCAGGTCAAACCAAATGAAATGTTTCATTTTTTTAATGTATTTTTTTTTCTGTTTGGGTTGAAACAATGTCCTAAAACTGGAACATTATCAGTGTACCAGCATTTTTTCACTAAACATTTTAGGTACACACACAAACAATAGAATAGAACATCACAGTTGGCACTTTACTTGAGATTACTATTCCTCATTCAGTCAGTTGTCTGGTACTGGTACCTGTAGTCAGGGCAAGAGCAATCCGGAGTGAATAAATGTAATACATATTGTTTACAAGGTTAATATAACATTTGTATTTCTAATGAATAACACTGTGCCAGTCTGCTATAACAACACAAAAGTGTTAAAGAATTTTTTTTTACAACAGCATATCTTGTACAAACCTTAAAGTAAAGGTATTTATGGTAAGTCTTTTTTCATGATTCTTGTTTTGTAAAGGCACTTCTAGCTGTGCTGCTGTTCTTCTGCATTCATGCTTTTTATTTCTCTCAATAAAAAATTCTAAACAATGCAGTAAGGTTTGGAGAATCTTATTGTGTTATATGACCACAATTCTATATCACGGTAATGGTATCTATCACAATATAATATTTTTTCCTGGAAAAAAAAAAAGTTAAATAATCATGTGATGAGGTGAGTGATATAAGCAATAAAGTATATGGTAATAGTATTAATTTTTTTGGCCAATAATGATATGCATGATATGGAACATAGCCTACACCTTTTGATGGATGTGATTAAAAAAAAGTTCCTTTTTTATTTAAAATGATGCCCAATGTAACCTGATGGAAGACCTGTCATGTCCATTACAATGAATAACTTTATCAATAAATAAATATTAAAAATAATATTTGATCTGTTTTATCTACTCTGCATCGCTTTTCAATACACGCACAAATAGGCTTTTGTATTTGAATATAATCCATGTATCTTCTGTTCATTCCATTTCCGTTTTGAAATAAAAAAAATTTAAAAAACGAATAACGAAAAAACTGGTGTGTTTTTTCTTTCTGTACAAGTAAAAAGCAAACATACACAAACTGATTAATAAAAAAAAAAAAAAAAGAAAAAAAAAGAGAAATCTAGCCTTTTTCTATTTTTTGTTTCTCACTCTCCCTTCTCAAAACTAAAATTGAAGTGAAGAAAACAAAAATCTAAGAAAGCTCCTATTTTTAATTAACATAACTCTTCTCATTAACACTTACAAAAGTCACCAGCAGGGGAGTAAAGATAAGATACCTAATATACTGTATATTGTATGTGGGGAAAGAGGATGTGATTGTTCAGATGATAAACAATTGTATAGAAAATATGGCATTTTGTGGAAAAACTATTGTTATCATGGTGATTTTAAGGGATATACAGTAAAGGGACTTTTAAGGGGGAAGGAAAGCCCAATTCGGATGGGGTAAATTTACCAGACATATGTCTGTATGTTATTACTGCAGATGTCTGTAAATGTAACATCGATTTGCATGATGGGACTTAAGCGATGTCTGCAGAAATCATAGAGATGGGTGTGTCTTCTTCATTTACACACTTTTTTACACATTACACATTTACAAAAATAAAAACTGAAATTATTGGAATAACTCCAAAACTAACTAAAATAAAATAAAAATGATCTCAAATTCATTTTAGTTTTAGTTTTTGATATTCTAGGGTGAATATGGGCAAAGTGGGACACTTTTGGAAATTTTACTTTTCTTGACACTTTGAATTATGATCCAAATGCCACATAACCTGGAATTATACCTTTGAAGAAAGCTTAGGATATTTTCTACCTTTTTCAAAAGCAAAAATGAACAAAAATTAAATACTGGGATGTAGAACCTTTGAAGACATTCTTTTGACCAAATACCAGATTTTATTTATTTATTTATTTATTTATTTATTTATTATTATTGTTGTTGTTGTTGTTGTTTTGTTTTTTTGTTTTTTGCGATTAACATTTTTAATGATTCATCTATTAGAAAGGAACATCAAAACATATATATACAGAATCAATATTTAACCCTAACTATTATAAAGAGGGCAACCCTGCTGAGTGCCCCTATCCAGAGTAAAATAATCTGAAATTAATCCATTGGTTTGTACCGCCGCAACAGGGTGTCTATAAAGTAACTTAATCCAACCAATAAATGTACTCCCAAACCCATATTTTTCCAAAATCTTAAAAAGATAATCCCATTCTACCATATCAAAAGCCTTTTCGGCGTCAAGTGAGATGGCAGCAACCGGAGACTGATCATTCGCCACTGACCACATGATATTGATGAAACGCCTAATGTTGTCAGAAGAGCTATGACCCCGAATAAACCCCACCTGTTCTATATGTATAAGAGATGTCATAACTTTACTTAATCGATTAGCCAAAATTTTGGACAATATTTTTACATCTAGCTGGATCAGGGAAATTGGACGGTAACTCTTACACTCGCTTAGATCTTTGTCCTCTTTAAGAATCAAAAAGCTCTGTTTGTCTACATGCAATTCATGATTTCTTGTTTACAAAACCACAGATACAGAGAATAACAAACATTAGTCACACTGCACATGGTGCACCTTCCATGTGACTTTGATCTGTGGGAAAATAACAATGAATAAACTTATCTTGTACAAAACAGTGTTGTGTAGTTCTTTAGATTGAATGATTTATGTCCCAAACACTCCTTTATCACAGGCAACATCTCTAAACTCACCAGGGCATGATCTGAGTCTAAGATGTTTCCAATTAAGCAGTCGACAACAGATGAAATTAGGGAAAAAATTTATAGTCCCTACCAGATGGGTTCAAAAGTCGCCAGATATCTGCAAGACCAAGATTTTTACACATTCTGTGAAGCATCAGTTTTGCTCTAGGGGGCTTGAACACTTTTGCTTCACTATGATCAAGGACTGAGTCCATCAAAAGATTAAAGTCTCCTCCCAATATTATATCATGAGGGGTGCCAGCGGCTTGCAACATCCCTTCAAGATCTATGAAAAAGCCCTGATCATTAGCGTTAGGTGCATAAATATTAGCCAAAATCAACCTTTGCACCTGAATGTCTGCTAAAACAATAATGACTCTTCCTATTTTATCTTTAATCTGTTTGAGAAATTTGAATTGTAGATGTTTATTTATCAGTATAATGACCCCCCTGCTCTTACTTGGGTCAGCACTAAAAAAGTACTAAAAAACATGTCCACCCCATATCTTCCCAAATTTTTCAGCTTCCTGTGGGGAGAGATGTGTTTCTTGAAGAAACACTACATCATATTTTTTACGCTTAAAAAAAGAAATAACCTTTCTTCTTTTTATGGGGTGCCCCAACCTGATGTTTAAAAAACGAATCGATTTTCTGGAATCTTCGGAGAGGGAATTAACCGCTAATCCGCCTGCGACCAAAGTTGATTTGGAACATCTCCTTGAAAAGCTTGAAGATCTTGAAAATAGAAGCCGCAGGAATAACGTTCGAATTGTTGGAATTCCTGAGCATGAGGAGGGCAGAGATATGGTGAAATTCCTGGACGAGCTCTTCCAGAGTCTGCTTGACATAACAGGCCACAAGCTGGAAATCGAGCGAGCTCACAGAGTGCCGGCTCACAGATCTGCTGAGGGAGACAGGCCCAGATCGATTCTGGCCAGATTTCTGAGATCATCCGATAAAGATCTGGTGTTGCGCCAGGCGAGGAGCAAAGGGAAGCTTTCTTGGAAGAACCATAATGTTTTCTTGTTCCCAGACTTTGCGAGTTCAACAAGAGAGAAACGCGATCGGTTCAAGGAATGTAAGAAACTCTTACATCAGAAAAAGATCTCGTTTGCTCTGATGTTTCCTGCCAAACTGAGAATAGAAACAAAAAACGGTCGCAAAGTATTCACATGTCCAAATCTGGCAATGCCTTTTATAGAATCAATGACTGAGTAAACCATTGGATGTTTCTCATGTGAGTGGGCCTGACTCGCTGTACCTAACTCTTGAGGAAGCTGGGCGAAATTTGGGGTTTTTTGCATTGGCTCTGCTGTGCGGCTGGAGCTTGTTTTGGGAATAACACTTTTCCTTAAAGAAACTTTTGCATTGATGGAAGATTACATTTGCATTGAAGTTCCCGGAACCATTAGCAGCCACGATAAGAAAGGAGGATGACTTTCCAGGGGTGACAGTGGGAGGTGTGGCGCATAAGCTTCTGCTTTACGCAGATGATATTTTATTATTTGTCTCTGAACCTACTAGATCTATGCCTTGCCTCCACAGAATTATTAATTCCTTTTCCAAGTTCTCAGGACACAAAGTCAATTGGTCTAAATCCGAAGCTTTGGCGCTGACAGCGTACTGCCCAGAAACGGCTTTCCAGCCGGGCGCCTTCCAGTGGCCCAAACAGGGCATTAAGTATTTGGGGATTTTATTACCAGCAAATTTTTCTGATTTATTTAGAGTTAATTTTGACCCTTTAATTAAAAGGTTTTCGAGCGATGTGGACAGGTGGGCTTCATTACATTTATCGATGATTGGGAAGGTTAATGTTATTAAAATTAATTGTATTCCAAAATTCAACTACCAGCTTCAGTCTCTCCCTGTAGATGTCCCCCTCTCTTATTTTAAGCAATTTGATAGCATAGCATAGTCCTTTATTTGGAATGGTAAGCACCCCAGGTTAAATTTCAATAAGTTACATAGGCCAATTGACAAAGGAGGGCTAGGCCTACCCAAGATTTTGTTTTATTATTATGCGTTCAGTCTTAGACATTTGGCTCATTGGTCGCTTCCACCTGAGAGAGCCCCTCCCTGGTTTTGTATTGAAAAGGAAGTTCTTGCCCCTATCTCGCCACTACAAAGCCTTTCGATCAAACTAGCCGGAGAGGTTAAGTCGCACCCCTTTATTTTGCATTTGCACTCGATATGGACAAAAGTGTCCATAGTGTTTAATTCGGATATTTATTTAAATGCAGCCTCGAGCATATGGCAGAACCCTAAACTGTGTATTAATAAGTCCCCTTTTTGTTGGTCAGATTGGATTGTGAGGGGGGTTAATGCACTTGGTGACCTATATGAGGGTGGAGTATTTAGACCTTTTGAAAATTTGGTTCAACATTTTGGCATTCCCAGATCTCAGTTTTATAAGTATTCACAGCTTCGCCACCTACTCTGCACTATTTTTGGGAGTGGCACGCACCTCCCTAAAGCGGCAGGTGCTTTGGGAGAGGTGATTGCTGCTTTTGGAAAAGGCCATGAAGCATCAGTGTATTACTCCCTACTAATTCAGAGTCTGGGGGATGGAGCCTTGACTTCTCTCAAGAGAGTATGGGAAAAAGATTTGAATTTGGTATTGGAGGATGGAGTGTGGTCTAAGATTCTTAAAAATTTCAAGTCTGTATCTAGAGATGCAAGGGTTCGCCTTATGCAATTTAAGATTTTACATAGATTTTATTGGACCCCCTCTAGATTATATAGGCTTGGTCTTAAAGACACACCCACTTGCTGGCGATGCCAGTCAGAAGTTGGAGACACTACCCATGTCTTTTGGGGGTGTGTTAAGATCCAGGAGTTTTGGTTGAGGGTTCAGAGGTATTTGTGTGACGTTTTGAACACTCAGGTTTTGCTTTGTCCCAGACTTTGTATTTTGGGTGATGGGGCGGTCATGCATTTAGGGGACAATCATATAAAAAATTGGGTTATGACCAGTCTCATGATCGGCAGGCAAGTAATTTTAAGGGGTTGGAAGTTAAATGGAGTACCCTCTTTTTCTGAGTGGTGTGTGGAAATGGGGAGGGTAGCTGCATTTGAAGAGGCGGTAAGTAGAAGGCTGGGGTTGAGGGACTTATTTGCTAAAAAATGGGGCAAATATTTAGTTTTTTTGGGGGAATCTCGGTGAGGGGATGTGGAGAGTGTAGTTTAATCGTGTATGTTTATTATTTTATTTATTTGTGTATATGTATGTATATATATATATATATATATATATATATATATATATATATATATATATATATATATATATATATACTTATTTAATTTTTTTGGATTGTGTGTGTGTTATGTGGGACCACAGGGGTGTTCGTTAGGGGTCAGGGCGGGATTGTATTAGTAGGGTTTAAATCTAAAATGTTGATTCATTATATGTGTTCATGCACATGAATCAATAAAAATGTTAATTACAAAAAAAAAACAAAAAAACATTTGACATATTGATATAATAAAAAATAAAAAAATTGTGTCAAAAGCAAGATTATACAGACCACATTCCCCATTAATGCAACAATCAAACCCCGAACTTCCCACCAAACAAAACAAACAGAAAAAAGAAAAACGTGCGCATTAACCTGCCCGTACATGGACCTTTTGAGTTTAGAGGGCGTCAATCCCTCTAAACTCAAAAGGTCCATGTATGCATACGAGAGCCGCTGCGACAACTTTGCTGTCGGATTTCTCAAGTCCGGTGCATCTGCACAAATTTTGTGAGGCAAATTTACATAACAGAAAATACTTTGTAAAACAGACCCCAGCCAACAGGCAGAATAAACACAAAGAACATGTAGATTCATTCCTTTATGTGAGCATGTAGATATTTTGCAGTCATCCATAGCGTGGCCGGGAACTTCAGTGTAAAAGCGATCTTCCGTCATTGCAAAAGTTTCTTGGAGTGTCATGCCACAAAACAAACTCCTGCCGCCAGGTGGAGCCAACGCAGAAAGAAACAAAAAGTGGCACCCAACTTCACCAGACAGCCGAGACACTGAAAAGCTTGTCAGTCCACTTACATAAGAAACGCACCAATGGTTTACTCAACCATAGTTTGTATGAAGGCCAGTGCCTTTTTGGGGCATAAAAATACTTTGCTGCCGTCCTTGGTGTCTATTCTCAGTTTGGCCAGAAACATCAGTGCAAAAGCGATCTTCTGTTGATGTAAGAGTTTCTTAAATTCCATGATCGTATTTCTCTCGTCGAATTCGCAAAATCCGGGCACAAGAAAATATTGTGATTCTTCCAAGAAAGCTTTCCTTTGCTCCTCGCCTGGTGCAACACAAGATCTTTATCGGATGATCTCAGAAATTTGGCCAGAATTGATTGGGGCCTGTCTCCCTCAGCAGATCTGCGAGCCGGGACTCTGTGAGCTCGTTCGATTTCCAGTTTATGGCCCGTTATGTCGAGCAGACTCAGAAAGAGCTCGTCCAGGAATTTCACCATATCTCTGCCCTCTTCACACTCAGGAATTACAACAATTCGAATATTGTTCCTTCAATTCCTATTTTCAAGATCTTCCAGTTTTCCCAAAATAAATTCCAAGTCTGTTTTGGGCGCGTGTGGATTAGCGGATAATTCCCTTTCTGATGATTCCAGATAATCGATTAGTTTCTCAACATCTGTCACTCTTGTGACCAGCTCAGAGAATTTTGTTTCCATCGCCATAATCGATCGACGTATTACAGCAAGATCCTCCAAGTCAGCAGCAAGCTTCGACAGCATGACCGTGATGTTGGACAGTTGACGCTGGATTTCATCTCCCAACGTGCCGTCCAAATCTAGTCCCTGGCTTGCAGGGCCACCAGAGGCCTCAGCTTGAACACGTAAGTGTCTTTTAATGTCTCCAGAGTCTGAGGATTTTGACTTCTTTGCCATGTTTACCTCAAAGAGCAAATATGTAACTGGGTGTATCAAATCTCACCGGTTATAACATGAAATTAATAAAAAAAAACAGCAAAGTGCGCAGAGCTAGCCGCTCACATGTCTGCTTCTCGCATGGCGTCACGTCTATGTCTATTTATTTATTTTTAAGCAGTGCTGGTAAAGTGGGGCAGAGGGAAAATGATTCTCTAGAAAATATGTATAATATTTGGATTTTTTAAAAATATATATATATATTTTCTAATACACTTTTACATCATAACATTAACTTTTACTTTTCATAACCACTGGAGTCGTATGGATTACTTTTATGCTGCATGTATGTGCTTTTTGGAGCTTAAAAGTTCTGGTCACCATTCACTTGCATTGTAGGCCCTACAGAGCTGAGATATTCTTCTAAAAATGTGTGTTCTGCTGAAGAAAGTCATACACATCTGGGATGACATGAGGGTGAGTAAATGATGAGAGGATTTTGATTTTTGAGTGAACTATCACTTTAATTGTTTACTCCCCAAAGATTAGTTTAGTAATACTTCATAATAATTTAAGGAAATACATGTGGATCAAGCTTAAATGTCCTTTGTCACTTTACCCATATTCACCCTATAATTATACATTTTGCAACATTTATAATCCACATTAAACATGAAAATACCACTAGATAGACGTAACACAAGACTGCCTTGAGAAATGTAAATGTTAGACTTTTTAAATTACACCAGAAAACGCTCAGCTTTGGCAGCCATAATTAAAAAAAACAAAAAAACACTAAAACAAAAACCAACTAAACTGAAACTACAAAACACTGCGAAAACGAAAACTAATACTAACAGACAAACTGTGAAAACTAAACTGTAATGACAAATTTAATATAAATAAAAACTAAATAAAATATAGCAGCAGTTATCGGGGCCAAGCACAATAATGGCAAAAATTAGTGAAAATGCATTTTTGATTTTAGGCAAACTGCTCAAAGCAATGAATAGAATCACTTGTATTGTAATATACATTATTCTTGGCATCAGCCAAGGAGTCTATCAATGACAAGACTAAAATTATCAAAAGTTAACATTTTTAGAAACACCATTATGATTTCATTACAAAAAGTCTTGATGCAGCATGATACTGTAACGCTGGGTTCTTGGAGTGGAAGAGACACAGGAGTAGATACTTTTCAATCTTTTAATAAACGCCGGAGTGGAACAAACTATAAAGTGAAACATCACAAAATAACACCACAACGTAACACTTCAAAGGACTGACAAATGAATGAACAGAACTAGAGGGTATTTAAACACAAGGAGCTAAATGATTGAATGGAATACATGTGAGGATGAGCAGATGGAAGTGAACTATGGGAGATGTAGTCCAGGGGAAAACTTCAAAATAAGAGTACTTTAAGAACATGAGGGAGACAGACTGTGACATTTCCACCCCCCTTAAATAGGGGCTCCTGGTGCCCAAAGACGGATGAGGAGGGTAGGGTGACGTAGAAGGTGAAAGATCCAAGGAGGATGATCAGGAGGCCTGGGGGGGGCGGCTTCAGGGCTGGGAATGGATCCGGAGGCCTGGGAGGCGGCCACAGGGCGGGGACTGGGTCAGGAGGCCTGGGAGGCGGTCACAGGGCAGGGACTGGGTCAGGAGGCCTGGGAGGCGGCCATAGGGCAGGGACTGGGTCAGGAGGCAGAACCCCTGGAGGAGGAGACTCTGGGGAAGTGGGTGGAGCAGTGGAAGACTCTGAGGGCAGAGCCAAAGGCTCGGAGGACCGAGGCAGAGCTGGGGATCTGAGGACAGAGGCGAAGCCGTAGGGAAGGAGGTCCCCGGTGAAGCTGGAGGCTCGGAGTGATGAAGGGTAGCTGGAGGATCGGAGAGCCGAGGCAGAGTCAGGTGACTGACTGACCAATCGTAGCCGAAATCTAAAAATTTGGATGCTTCTTTCAATGAATCTATGCAAAAACACTACAATCTAGCTAGATTTGAGTACTTTGGAATAAATTCCACGCAGTTTTGAGGAGGAATAAACGCCAAACCGGCAGGAGCGCATATTCTGTGTTTGGACTCATAGTAGCTATAGGGCTAAAGCTAAATGCACAGGCACTGATCAGTGTGAATGAATGGGCTCTTTGGATCATTTTTTATTTTATTCAGTGGTGTAAACAAACTATTATATAATTTATGGCAGAAAAATATGATATGTTTGTTAGAAATGTGAATAACTACTGGCTTCCACTGCTAACAATACTTACACTGTAACCATGCATTATAAATATAATTATAATCTGTAGTGAATTTTATATAATGTTTTGCAATAAAATAGTGTGTCCTCATATGTGGTTTGAGTGGTGTTTCTGAAATTATTTTTTCAAAAAATTTCTGAAATTAGTTTTATTCACTCTTGCACCAGTGGAGTTCTGATTTCATCCTGTGGCCACTTTTGGTACTGTGCCTAGTAAATGTTTGATAAATATGATATTTTATCATTTATTTACTTGAAATTTGGGACACAACTTGGTTTGATGTATAGCTTTGATGATGTAAACAAATGTTTTTACAAACATAATATACAATACAACACTACAAGGCATTTACAGGTATAACATTTCCACATCAACCTGTTTAAATTACAAAACACATCATGAAATCTCAAAATATAGATAAATGATATATACAGTAGAAATGTTTTAAAAGGAAAGGTATAATATTAAAATCTTCATTCAAACCTTTAGGACTCACAGTTTCCAATGTTTAAATCCAGAACAATTATCTTTTTTTAACAACATAGAGACAGCATGTTTTTTTATTTAAATCTATTTAGTTATTCTCTTTGAGATGATATTTAAGCAATATCACACGAGCAAGAGTGCGATATTTCCCTACATCAGCACTGCTGTGATTCGGCTGCAGGAAATTACAGCAGTGCTGATTTAGGGCCATTTAGCATGATTGCAAGTGTGATATTGCTTATATTCAACAGTTCAATGAACAAGTAAATTTTAAAAGATTAGGAAAAACCAAGTACGGTTATAAAAAACGCATTTGTGCATGGAACTACTTTCTTACGCGACAAATCAGAATCTGCCATTGCTGGTTCAAAACGTAATTTTAGAACCAGTATCACGGCTTGAGCTGTTTGTAACAAGTTATTGGAGAAACAAGGATGTGTGTGTGTGTGCGAGAGAGAGAGAAAGAAAGATGGAGCGTGTGCGATCAGCTGTTGATGATGCTGTAATCTGTTAGTCAGCTTTCTGGAGATAATGTAATTTTGGTGAAATTCATCCTATTTTCTCAGTGAAAAAATAGCATCCAAGCGGGGGTATTCCTCTCTATTTTGCGGTAGCCGGTGCACAAGTGAAACCACAATCTCCTCCGCCATTTTGAACAGTATGTCCTCTCCAATGTGGAGACTCCGGTAAGAGGTAAACCTTGAGTTTGTGTAATTAACCAGTCTGTTGTGTCTCTCAACTGTGATGAGCCTTAATGCTGAAGTTGTTAGTTTAAAGCAGTTTAAAGCTATTTTCTAACTTTAGCAGTGTAGTTGTAAAACGAGCAATCACATAGTGCTGATGAATGAAAACACTGACTGACCCTGACTCACTTCAGGTCACCAACTGGCTCATATTACACACAACAATTGTCTTTTTCCTCCACCTGCTGGCTAAAATATGTAATGTCACAATATAAATGTAAAGAGATAGATGGGTCTTAACACATCTGCATTGCTCTTACACTTTAGTTTAGAACGACACGAACACAAGCGGAGTAATACACAGTGAAGCGTCCGAGTACTGATGGTGTGAGACCATCAGGACTCATGGAACGTCTCTCGTCCAATCCGATTCAAGGACCGGAACTAACTGTTGTATATTACAAAAATACGGTGCAAATATACAACTATTGTTTATTTCTGACATTTTATAACAAATATTTATAAACTCCTTTTTTATTTTTATTACACTACAAATTGCAGCTTACAAAGATCATCAAAAACAGGTGAAATGCTTTTAGACAAGAAAATTAAAATTTTATAAATAATAGATCAAACTGACATACCCATTCATACCATACACTTCCAGTTGCAAAATGTCTTTATATAATGCCTGTGTTTTTGTATGTGTTTGAACAGATTCCCAAATAGAATATCTTATGTGAATTTGTAGTGCAAACACACCATTTTAATTCCATATTTATATGATACAAGAGCTCCTGCTCTTCAGCTGCTGTCAGATTGTTGCAGGAATGAGTAAAGACTAGAGCTGGGGTTTTCAAACTTTTTCATGCCAAGGATCTCCAAACAAGATAATTTGTGTGTGAGGGATCCCCATTCAAAAACAATAAAAAGGCAGCAATATATTTTCATGTGGGCCTATTTATACTGTGTTAGAATAAATAGCACTTTCAGCACTTTCCTAAACAGCTATTTGTCACTATGCACTGCATAATTTTTAATGATCCACGAGTCATCGAATGCATGTCTAAAAGTTGGAGGTACTTTGACCTAATATTTAATAACTTATAAAAGTTGCAAATTTATGCTGCTAATGTAAATGCCTGAATTTATTTTGATACAAAATGCTCATTTGTCATTTTCAGTTTTGTTCAAGGTGATCAAATCAAATGTTTTCAAAAGCTGTTCAATAAGTGAAAGGACAGTATTTGGGGTAAAAAGCACCATTAGTTGCAGGGGTTAAAGGCCCACATAAAACACCTTTGTGGCAGGGCGGAGTGAGGGCCGGGTCCTGATTCTGCACACCCGGCCCCTAATCAGGCTGATCAAGCCCGAGAGGGATAAAGGCGACCGGAGGCGGCAGTTCAACAGAGAGAGGGTTACAGGCAGCTGCCCGACACCTGTGTGTGTTTGTCTTTTGGTTCAGTTTATTATTAAACTATTATTTATATTACCAAGCCGGTTCTCGCCTCCTCCTTTCCATTGAATGTGTTACAACATTGTTTTTATTAAGTGGGGGAAATAGATCTGTTATGCAAAATGTTCAAAGTGGGCTCACATTGACATAAGAGAGATTAATTTGTTTATAGAATACTTGAGATGTTATGAAATGCCAAATGTGATTGAAATTAACAGGAAATAGACCCTTTTCCCAAGTGATTATTTTGAATAAGCATCATCTTAATTTGTTACTCAAAAAAGCATCTTCATGTCTCAAAGTTATTTGCATAAGCTGACAAAGTTTGCCATGTAACTATTGCCCCTATACAGTATCTACACTATATCACTGTATCCAAGTATGGGGTAAAAGGCCACCTCACCACCTTTTTATTTTTATTTTTAAACAAACCAACCCTTTGTTATTGTTTCTTTTCACAAGTATAGTTGCTTCATCAGTATTCAATTAAAATATACACTACCGGTCAAAAGTTTTGAAACACTGAAATATTTCACATGATTTTAAAAAATCTTTTGATCTGAAGGCGTATGTTTAAATGTATGAAATTAGTTTTGTAGACAAAAATATAACTGTGCCACCATATTAATTTATTTCATTATAAAACTAAAATTTAATTTAAAATAAAAAAGTTTTTGAAATTGATGACTTGGACCAAATAATAAAGAAAAGCAGCCAATAAGTGCCCAACATAGATGGGAACTCCTTCAATACAGGTCTCCTCCTCTGGAGTCAGCAGCACTTCAAGTCGCTGCAAGCCACTCACATCCCGGGCAACCTCAACACTACAGCGGACACGCTGTCACGGCAGGTTACCCTCAGGGGAGAGTGGAGTCTCCACCCTCAGGTGGTCCAGCTGATTTGGAGTCGATTCAGACAGGCACAGGTGGACCTGTTCACCTCCCTAGAATCCTCCCACTGCCCGCTCTGGTACGCCCTGACCGAGGACCCCCTCAGCA
The DNA here is from genome assembly GCF_019703515.2 of Myxocyprinus asiaticus. Taxonomy (NCBI): domain Eukaryota; kingdom Metazoa; phylum Chordata; class Actinopteri; order Cypriniformes; family Catostomidae; genus Myxocyprinus; species Myxocyprinus asiaticus. Next base: position 2,195,314 of record NC_059386.1, read on the forward strand.
CAGACGCGCTGGCACACAGCTGGCCCCCTGGCCTGCGCAAATATGCGTTTCCCTCAGTGAGCCTACTTGCACAGGGTACTTGCACAGACCCTGTGCAAGGTCAGGGAGGACGAGGAGCAGGTCGTCCTGGTAGCACCCTACTGGCCCACCCAGACGTGGTTCTCGGACCTCATGCTCCTCGCGACAGAGTCGCCCCCTTTGGTCTACAGAGAGCCCCCTTTGAGCCTTTTCAGTCAGCTGAGCTTAAGGCACTCTCCTTGAAGACTGCCATCCTGACTGCGCTCACTTCTATCAAGAGGGTAGGAGACCTGCAAGCGTTCTCTGTCAGCGAAACGTGCCTGGAGTTTGGTCCGGGCTACTCTCACGTGATCCTGAGACCCCAACCGGGCTATGTGCCCAAGGTTCCCAAGACCCCTTTTAGGGATCAGGTGGTGAACCTGCGAGCACTGCCCCAGGAGGAGGCAGACCCAGCCCTATCGTTGCTGTGTCCGGTGCGCGCTTTACGCATCTATTTGTATCGCACACATAGCTTTAGAATCTCAGAGCAGCTCTTTGTCTGCTTTGGTGCACAGCGGAAAAGAAGCGCTGTCTCCAAGCAGAGGATCACCCACTGACACAACGTCTCGTTCCCTCCATCAGGGAACGTAGGTTATGCAAGTAACCAGGACGTTTTACCATATTATAAATACATTATGTTGTTTGCAAAGTTAAATTATTGTATTTTCTATTGTCATTGTACTAAACCAAAAAAACAAAAGATTCAAATATTATCTGGAAAATATTTTACGATATGTTGTTTTCAAAATTTAATTATTGGATTTTATATTGTCATTTTATTAAAGCCCATAAAATAAAAATAATATTCTATAGAAAGTACAATATTTTACCACATATCTTTCATTTTACCCACTATCAGAGCACTGTTAGAGGAACAAACCTGAAGAAAAACCTTTTTACTTCAAGTGAAATCTATTTGTAGCCATTAGAAAACAGAATGAACAGTAGTAATATCAAAAATAGTTTTTCTTTTTTTTTTCTCTCCGAAATATTTAATGGCACCTCATTGCAGCCCCCTGGGGTCTGAACAGTTTGAAAACCCTTTGACTAGAGTAAGTGGTTGGCATGGCTCTATCAGTTTTTGGACTGTGTTACCAATATTGGCACAGAAATAATGATCACAACTGTACAAACGGACAGAATGATGGATGCTAATATTTTACAAATCTTGTTTCTCTTTAGTTCCACTTCTTTCTTCTTCAGCAGTGAATCATAGCCGGGGGTGTAGAGATCTTCCAGCCAGAAGCTCAGCTCTCTTCCTACAAGAGAGGAAAATTAGATTGGCAAGACTTCTCTTAAAGGCAAAGCTACAGTTTTATCTATAGTCATAATATACAAATATAAGAGGATATTAATTTATTTGTTTCTTTAATGAAATGTATTTCCAATTGTAGAGGGGTTCAAGTAGGAAGAACACGGGAGTCAGTTTCACAATCCACATAAGTCAACTTTTAATACAATTGGTTTTCAGCTTCACAACAAAGTATTGGCTTTTCAGAGCAAACACAGTGTCTCTGGTCTCTCTCTCTGCTGGTCTGTCACTCCAGCGGCCTTTTAAAGCCTGTCTCCATCATCACTGAAACGAGACACAGGTGTTTAATGTTAACAATCACCAGGTGATGGCCCTTACCGCTTCCTCTCTCCCCAGTATAGGAATTCCCCCATCTGCGTCATCATGACGTGGAGCAGACGTCAACGGCCCTGGCACCGCCTCCCCCACCATAGCATCGCACGTCACACACCGCAACACTATTTTGCAGGACACATCCACACACATTACCCTCAATACATTTTTAAAACCAGGCCAATTGGTTCCCAGAATTAGTGGATGGGTGAGGCGGGAATTAACCGCAGCCTCGACTCTATGCCTTTTTCCCCTGAATCGTATCTCAGTGGTAACCACTGGATACTTGTGAATGTCACCATGCACACACCTCATCCTCACCCGCTTATTCCTATCCAATGCCCCACCTTGCACCAAGCGTTGGTGGATCGAGGTTTGAGAACAACCCGTATCCACCAAAGCTTGATGTGTATCCCCTTTTACCGGTATCCGATACGCCCCTGCCTGATCGGGGGCGGCCTGTGGAGCATCGGGGATCCGGACCGGTGTCCCCACCTCCATCAACAGACACTGATCCTGACTGTGTCAGGCTTCCCCACAGCTCCAGCAGACCGGCCGAGGCCTTCCTTCCGCACTTGTGGGGGTGGCCTCGCCAACCTGGGGGGGATAGTGGAGGGAGACAGAGGGAGTAGGAGGGACAGACAAGGTGAGGGGTCCCCTGGATCGGGGATGGGGTTTGGGTGGGGCTCCTCCCCACCTCTGAGGAGAAGGAACTGGGCAGCACTGGAAGGGACGGGGTGGGGGGGAGGGGGAAAGAACATGAGACACAGGGTTTGGAGAGAGAGCAGAGAGAGAGGAGTGGCAGGATTCCATACCTCCATGGTAATGGGATGGGCTGTGGGGAGAGAGCAGAGTGAGAGCAGTGGGGGGAGGGAGAAGAGACCAGGGAAAACACAGGGGGAGGGGAAAGAGAGTGGGAGGGCTCTTCTGCCCTCTGGTACGCCGTCAGATGGTCCTCCGCCAGTTGGACAGCTTCCTCCAGCGACACCGGGCAGTGGCACTGGACCCACTCTGCAGTTCCTTTCGGTAGCCGACGGATCAGCTGCTCCAGCACCACCTGGTCGATAACTCCCTCGACATTGAGATCCTCCGCCAGCAGCCACTTCCGGCAGGCATCTCAGAGCCATTGGGTGAAGGCAAACGGGTGGCCGGTCCCCTCCAACTTGATCAAATGGAAGAGCTGACGGTATTGCTCTGGACTGCGGCTGACCCGCTGCAGGATGGTCTTCTTCAGGTCATTGTAAACCGGGAGACTAGCTGCCGGTAGTTGTTGAGCTCCAAGTTGGGCTTCCCCGGACAACAAGGAAATGAGCCTGGCCACCTATTGGGCACGTGGCCAACCCCAGATCTCGGCGGTTTGCTCAAAGAGGTCCAGGAAGGCTTCTGGATCATCTTCCACCCCCATCTTCATGAGTGTGGGTGGGGGCATGGAGGCTGCTGTGTCCAGGGTCATGGCCAGGACTTTCTCCTGGCTGAGGAGGCTCCGGATCGCATGCCGGTCCTTTGCTTGAGCTCAGAGGATCTCGTGAAAGCGGTGATCTTGGTCTTATTGAAGCTCAAGCAGGGCCTATTGGTGGGTGTGGTGTAGGCTGGCGAGGGACTTGAGGACTTCTGCCAACTGTGAGGACTCCATGAGGCTGTTGTCTACATCTCGTGTCTGGACTGTGTGCATTCGTTTTCTCCACTGTTTTACACAGATTATTGCATCAATCTCAAACATTTGCTGATTAGGAACCACATTGAACCAAATCGATCTCAAACCCTCGCCGCTCAAGAACAAACTCAACAACAACAACAAACAATTGCAGTAAGTCATGGCATCCGCTCATATTATTTCTCCTGCGCTGCATGCCACATGTTTACTATAGCTTCTTCTGTCAGCAGTGAGGGATTCACATGTGATAAATGTAAGGAATTAATCAGGCTGATGGACAAGATTAATGAGTTAGAGATACACATCCGAACGCTAATGGAGGTCAGTGAGAAAGAGAAGCCTGTAGATAGTGTTTCGGATGTGGGTAGTACAGCAAGCAACACACACACTTTGGTTCTGGCTCTAAAGTCCCTGCAGCAGGGCATTTGGGTAACATCTCGGTGGCATACTCGCTCAGCAAAGTGACACAACTCTCCCGTTCCTGTTAGGGTTTCCAATCAGTTCTCCCCACTCCTCACCCACTGAGAATCATGTTGAAAGAGCCTAAATAATTGGTGATTCTATTGTAAGGAATGTGGAAATAGAGACTCCAGCCACCATTGTTAAATGCATTTCTGGGGCTCGAGCATCAGATCAAATTTACAAGTGATGGCTAATTCTAAACTTAGATTTTCTAAAATTGTTATTCATGTCGGCACTAATGATGTCCGGCTTCGCCAGTCGGAGATCACTGAAGATAATGCTAAAGAGGTGTGTGAACTTACAAAAACTATGTCAGACACTGTAATATGCTCTGGCCCCCTCCCTGCTCGTCGTGGTGACGAAGTTTATAGTAGATTAGTGCCATTGAATGGCTGGATGTCTAAGTGATGTCCAGAGAATAGCATAGGATTTATAGACAATTGGAAGAGTTTTTGGGGTAGACCTGACCTGCTAAAGAGAGACAGACTTAATCCCTCCAGGGAAGGTGTCGCTCTCCTCTCTAGTAATTTGGCTCATAGTCTTAATAGTGATAGTATATGACTAACTGGGACCCAGGTCAGGAAGCAGACAAACTGGTTAATTCGAACATCTGCAAGCTGCCTTGAGACGTCACACAGGTCACATAAACTACAACACATAAAGACTGTATCACCTAGATATCAAATAGAGACTGTGTCTGTTCCCCGAACTACCAAACAAAAAACTCTCACTAAATCATTTAGAAAAAATTTGATTAAGCTCAAACTTGAAAAAAAAAAAAAAAAAAAAAAAAATTAAGATAAACATCATATAAAGGTAGGGCTACTAAACATTAGATTTCTTTCTACCAAAGCACTAATTGTAAATTAAATTATTACAGACCATAGATTGGATGTGCTCTGTTTGACTGAAACCTGGCTTAAACCAGATGAATATATTAGTTTAAATTAATCTACTCCCCCAGGTTATTGTTATAAACATGAGCCTTATCTGAAGGGTCGAGGAAGAGGTGTTGCTACAATTTACAGTGAAGTTTTTGGTGTTACTCAGAGGACAGGATATAAGTTTAAGTCTTTTGAACTAATAATGCTTTATGTGACACCGTCAGATATGAATAAAAATCTCTGTCGTCTTTTGCCCTTGCTGCAGTATATAGATCACCCAGGCCATACTCTGGTTTCCTTGGTGATTTTGCTAATTTTCGATCATATCTAGTAGTTAATGTAGATTGTACTTTAATTGTTGGTGACTTCAACATTCACATAGATAATGAAAATGACACATTGGGATTAGCATTTATCGATATTCTCAACTCTCTTGGAGTCAGACAAAATGTGACAGGACCAGCTCATCGCCATAATCATATGCTAGATTTAATTCTGTCATATGGAGTTGATGTTAATACTATAGAAATTTTACCGCAGAGCAATGGCATCTCAGATCATTACCTCGTCTTTTATTTGCTGTGATCAGCTAATGTCACTCAATCTATACCACGCTATCATTAAGGAAGAACTATTCTTTCAACCACTAAAGATAGCTTCACTAATAATCTTCCAGAATTGTCTCACATACTCAGTAAGCCAAAAAGCCTAGAAGAACTTGATGTAATAACAGAAAATATAAATACAGTCTTCTCTAGCACTCTTGATAGTGTCGCCCCCTTCGATTAAAGAAAATTAAAGAAAAAAGCCCCACACCACAATGATCACACTCATGCTCTCAAGAGAGCAGCTCGGAAAATGGAGCACAAGTGGAAGAATACAAATTAGAGGTATTTCGCGGTGCATGGAAGGATAGTGTCTGTAGCTACAGACAGGCACTAAAAGCTGCCAGGTCAGCATATTTTAGCAAACTCATACAAAATAACCACAACAATCCTAGGTGTTTATTCAGTACTGTGGCTAAATTGGTTAGGAATAAAGCATCGACTGAACCGGATATTCCGTCCCTACACAACAGTGATGACTTCATGAATTTCTTTACTGATAAAATTGAAATAATCAGAAATAAAATTGGAACTATGTAATCAACTGTCACAGCACCTCAGAAAACAGTGTCTCATAATTTTCCTCACGAGCAACTTCAATCCTTCGCTGTCATAGGTCATGAAGAGCTAACAAAACTTATCAAAAAATCAAAAGCCACAACATGTATGTTAGATCCAATACCAACTAAGCTCTTAAAAGAGGTATTCCCTGTAATCTCAGAACCTCTTCTTAATATTATTAACTCCTTGCTATCCTTGGGACATGTCCCAAGAAACTTTAAAATGGCATTCATCAAACCACTTATTAAGAAGCCACAGCTTGATCCTGAAGAATTGGCTAATTACAGACCGATTTCAAATCTACCATTCATGTCGAAAATACTAGAAAAAGTAGTGTCCTCCCAAATATGTTCATTTCTACAGAGAAATGGTATATTTAAACAATTTCAGTCAGCTCTTATCATCTGATCACGGCTGCACTTCCCTTCTAATGCTTTTAGACCTTAGTGCTGCCTTTTACAAGATAGATCATGACATTCTCTTGAATAGGCTGGAGAATTATGTTGACATTAGTGGACTTGCATTAGCATGGTTCAGGTCCTATTTATCAGACCGCTATTACTTTGTATGTGTAAACGAGGAACTGTCAAATCAAATCAAATTTAAGTATGGAGGGCCACAGGGATCAGTTTTAGGGCCTCTGCTTTTCTCCTTATACGTGCTTCCCCTGGGAGATATTAACAGGAATCATGGAATAAGTTTCCACTGTTATGCCCATGATACCCAACTTTATATTTCTTCTAAACCCAACGAAAATTCACAATCCTCCAAATTAGCAGAGTGTATCAATGAAATCAAAAATTGGATGGCCAGAAATTTCTTTCTACTCAATTCCGACAAAACAGAGGTACTAATTATTGGACCAAAAACCTCTAAAAATAAGCCGCAAAAATATAATTTGATCATTGATAGATGTACTGTTACGTTGTCTTCTACAGTGAAGAACTAAGGTGTTATATTTGATACCATTCTGTCCTTTGAAAATCAAATTTTCAATGTTTGTAGAACAGCATTCTTCCACCTCAGAAATATTGCTAAGTTACAACACATGCTCTCTGTTTCTAATGCCGAAAAATGAATTAATGCGTTCATGACCTCAAGACTAGATTATTGTAATGCATTACTGGGAGGATGACAATCAAGAAATATGATCATATTAGCCCAATTTTATCGTCGTTACATTGGCTACCTGTTAAGCTTCGTATTAATTTTAAAATTCTGTAAACTACATACAAAGCTTTGAATGGTCTAACTCAACAGTACTTAAGTGACCTTCTGACACACTGTATTCCATCACGTTCATTACGATCACAAAATTCTGGCTTGCTAATAAGTCCAAGAATATCAAAATCCACAAAAGGAGGTAGATCCTTTTCATATTTGGCTCCTAAACTGGAATAGTCTCCCTAACACTGTTCGGGATGCAGACACGTTTAAGTCTAGACTAAAGAATCAACTATTTAGCCAGGCATACACCTAATTTATCCATCAACTTACAATTAGGCTGTTTAGTTAGGTCTGCCTGAACCAGAAACATCTATCATGATCTATAACTCTGCTTAAAATTGAATGGCATCTATGCTAATATTATTCTATTTGTTTCCATGTCTCAACCATTCATATCCCAAGGTTACCAGAGCCGGCCAGATCCAGCTCCGTTCCTGCTTGGTGTTGGACTCCACTGCTACATGTCGCTGAGTGATGACGACAAACTACAGCCGGTGCTAGCCAGACATCACTTCAGTCTTTTGACTTCAAAAGATGAACTGATGCCAACTCCAACTGTAAGACATCGGATACTTCATATGCCACTGCCTGAACCTTGGACTTAGGATGGACCCCACGGAACCTCACCGAAATTACCTGCCGGTTGAACTGCGATGCACCTCATTGATCTCTGCCTGCATCACCATTGTCTATTGATGGACTACACTCTTGAAATGGAATACATAAACTATCATTTAATTGCCAACAAAAGCCTTCATCAGCCAACTAACAAAGGACAATGCATCTATGTGAACTTCTGCAGTTAATCCAGGATGGACTTCAAAGACATTACTCATTTTTTTTTTTTTTTTTTTTTTGTAGATATTACAGTTTCATTTTTTTTGTTGTTGTTTTTTTATGCATGATTTCCTGTAAAGCTGCTTTGAAACAATGTGTGTTGTGAAAAGTGCTATACAAATAAAAATGACTTGACTTGATATGAAAGTTCTCCCAAACCCAAACTCTTCTAAAACTATCCATAAATATTCCCAACCCACCCGATCAAAAGCTTTTTGTGCATCCAGGTTAAATAAAGCCACTGGAGGTATGTCTGATTCAGAGGAATGAATGATATTCAATAACCGTCGAATATTATCTAAAGTAAAAAAAAAAAATGTTAAAAAATCCTGTTTAGTGTGATGAATTTATTTACCCACATGTGGCTCCAATCTCCTAACCAATTTTTTTTTTAAATTTAAGCTCTGTAGTAATTAATGAGATAGGTCTATAACTGCCACAATTCAAAAGGGATTTGCCTTTTTTAAGTAGTACAGATATGAGTGAGGTATTTTGGGTGTGATGAAAAGAACCAGTATCTAGAGCGTAATTGATTAAATTTAAGAGGAGCAGTCCAATAATATCCCAAAGTTCTAAAAACAGCTCTGGTGGAAGGCCATCCAGACATGGGGATTTACCTCTCTTCATTGAAGACAAAGCATCCTTTAATTCAGAAAGGGTAGGAGGTGCATCAAGGCATTCTGTGACTTCCTTAGTCAGCAATGGTAGCTTGAGTTTTGAAAGATATTATTTGAGAGCAGTCTGGTCGGGTAACGTTTCTGCTTTGTAAAGATGGTAATAAAATGATCTAAAAGTATCATCGATTTCAAATGGGTTGTAAGTGACCGGTCCCGAAGGGGTTTAAATTGCATTTATGATGGAAAGTGACTTGTTCTGTTTTAGCTAGGAGTCTACTCCAACAGCTCCCTGCAGCCAACCTCCTCTATTATGCAGACTTGAAGAGAGACAGAGCCAACAGCACTTCCGCGACCTGAAGCTGGGCAAACACGGCTGCCCGTTCGCCTTCGCACAGCAGCTCCAGGATGCCTGCCGGAAATGGTTGTTGGCGGGGGAACCCGCGGCGCCCAGGACATCGTAGACAGAGTAGTACTGGAACAGTTCATCACCCAGCTGCCCCGTGGGATGGCCGAGTGGGTCCAGTGCCACTGTCCGGAGTCACTGGAGAAAGCGATACAGCTGGTCGAGGACTACATGGCAGTGTTTCTGGGAAGCAGTGATAAGGAGTCTCTCTCTCTTCTCTCTCTCTCTCCTGCCCCAAACCCCACTTCTGCCCCATTCCTGACCCCAGGAGGGTCCGATGCCCAGGTTTCCTCCCCGCTTAGGGAGGACTCCCCGTCTCCCCGTTAACTCTGCCTCTCTCCATTATACCTCCCAGGTTGGCGAGTCCGTCCCCACGGGTGTAGAAGGGGTTTCTGGGCTGGTCTGTTGGAGCTGCAGGGATCCTGGGCATTTCTAGGACCGTTGCCACATAATGGAGGTGGTCACTCTGGTCCGGATTCCTGATGCTCCACAGGCTGCCCCCGATCGAGCTGCGGCGTATCGGATACTGGTGAGTACCCAGGGGGATACACATCAAGCTTTGGTGGATTCTGGCTTTTCTCGAAACTCCATCCACCAACGGTTGGTATAAGATGGGGCATTGGGCACAAATAATCGGGTGAAGGTGCGGTGTGAGCACGGGGATATTCACACGTATCTGGTGGTTACCATTGAGATACTATTCAGGGGGAGAAAACATAGTGGGGGCCACGGTTAATTTCCGCCTCACCCATCCACTGATTTTGGGGACGAATTGGCCTGATTTGTTTGTTAAGTTTGTTAAGGTTATCTCTCTCCTCTACGGAGAAACAGAGGATAGCGGCGACCACATCTTGCAGTGCTGGGTTGTCTGACCTCTGAGGAGCTTCAGCTCCAGCCACGTGGGGCAATTGGCGACTAATTTTACAGGGCAGTAAAAATGCTCGCGACACAGTGGCTCTGATAGCTTGTTGTGTTACAGTTGCTATAATGCTGACACGAACGCACAGGTGAGAGGCTTCGACCTGTGGTTTACGGGTTACTGTAATACAATGTGCGAATTTCACTGCAACCTCTCCTTGGTAGACGTTAATTAGGTGACCTGACACCACTCTGTAACATCTAGGCGAAAGCATTAGGAGTTAAATAACAACAACAGCAGGCTTGGAGCAGACTATCATAAATTTACCAATCCCTAATCCACTCTAAGAGAACTTTCACCACACTGGTTTATGCTTGGCAAGTCGTGAGAGAAGTCAGTCATCAAACAGAACCAAACTTTGAACTAATGATTCAAGTTATTACTTTGGATTCTTATGCATACACACTGTGACAAAACTGGCACGTAGGATGCCTCACACGGGGCACCATTAATGTTGGGGCTTCGTTCAGGAGCAGGGTTTGGTTATTAGCAATAATTAATAATTATCAAAGATAATTATTAATTATTAAAATCAATAGAACATTGATTAGAATCAACATTAGCTTATTAATCCTTCAAATGAACAATCATCAAAGATAACTATCAATTATCAAAATCAATAGAATATTAATAAGAATTAATATTGCCGGGGCACCACCCTGGAATCAGGGATTAATAAACAGACAGTATAGCAGTCTCAATATAGGATTGTTCTCTTAGGAAAGTCTACATCTGGAGAACATCGACATTCAAAAGGGGAACAATGAAGGCTTGAATCCGAGCACTGACATCCCCTGCCAGCCTTTGGCACAGGTGCATGCAGAACAATACCAAAACACTTCTCTTTAAAGTATAACAAAGTTTATTGATACAGTAATATCAATTAATAATCAATACAATGCAGTCAATAAACTTCCGACTTCCAACTACAAACTAAAAAGATAAGAGACAGATAAGCCTATAATACATGAGAGGAGGGTAGAGGTGTGTGTGTGTGAATGGGTGTATGTGTGTGTGTAAGGAGAGAAGGGGTGCACAATATGGCGGGCGTGGCTCTCGTGGAGAGTGCATCACGCGAGGTTTCCAGGCAAGAGAATGTGGCCGTGGATGTGGCCGGAGAGACTAGTTAATGGCGTCTGCCCGCTTAACATGTGTCTCCGCTGGTACGATAACTTAGGTACAAAGCTGGGCTCTATCACCAAGTTATCTGTTCACCAACTGTTTGTGAGGGGTCGTATGTGTGTGCGGTTAGTACAAGATAGAGAGAGAATAGGGTTCACGTGACGCCATGCGAGAGACAGACGTGTGAATGACGAGTTCTGTGAACTTTGATAGTTTTTTAATTATTTTTATGTTGTGATCCGGTGAGATTCGATACACCCAATTACATGCTTGCTCTCTGAGGTAAATATGGTAATGAAGTCAAAATTCTCAGACTCTGGAGACATTAAAAGACACTTACGTGTTCAAGCTGAGGCCTCTGACGGGACTGCGGACCGGAGACACGATTTGGACGGCACGTCGGGAGAAGATATTCAGCATCAGTTGTCCAACATGACGGTGATGATGACGAAGGTTCTTGCTGACTTGGAGGATCTCGCTGTAATACGTCGATCGATTGCGGTGATGGAAACAAAATTCTCCAAGTTGTTTACAAGAGTGACAGAAGATTATCTTGAGTCATCGGAAAGGGAATTAACCGCTAATCCACCCGCGTCCAAAACAGACTTGGAATTAATTTCGGAAAAATTGGAATATTTCGAAAATATGAGCCGAAGGAATAACATACGAATTGTTGGAATTCCTGAACAGAAAGAGGGCAGAGATATGGTGAAATTCCTGGATGAGTTTTTCCCGAGTCTGCTCGACATAACAGGCCACAAGCTGGAAATCGAGCGAGCTCACAGAGTGCCTGCTCTGAGAACTGCTGAGGGAGATAGGCCTCGATGCATTCTGGCCAAATTTCTGAAATCATCGATAAAGATCTCGTGTTGCGCCAGGCGAGGAGCAAAGGGAAGCTTTCTTGGAAGAACCATAATATTTTCTTGTTCCCGGACTTTGCGAATTCCACAAGAGAGAAACACAATCTGTTCAAGGAATGCAAGAAACTCTTACATCAGAAAAAGATCTCGTTTGCTCTGATGTTCCCAGCCAAACTGAAAATAGAAACGAAGAATGGCCGCAAAGTATTTACTTGTCCAAAACAGGCACTCTCCTTTATAAATACATTGGAGTAAGCCATTTGATGTTTCTTCTATTAGTGGACATGTGATATAGTGTTTCTTCAAGAAACGCATCTTTCCCCGCAAGAAGCTGAAAAATTTGGGAAGATATGGGGTGGACACGTTTTCTTTAGTGCTGGTTCAAGTAAGAGCAGGGGAGTCATTATATTGATTAATAAACATCTACAATTCAAATGTCTCAAACAGATTAAAGATAAATTAGGAAGAATCATTGTTGTGTTAGGAGAAATTCAGGGACAAAGGTTGATTTTGGCTAATATTTACGCACCTAACGCTGATGATCAGGGCTTTTTTATAGATCTTGAAGGGATGTTGCAAGCTGCTGGCACCCCTCATGATATAATATTGGGAGGAGACTTTAATCTTTTGATGGACTCAGTCCCTGATCACAGTGAATCAAAAGTGTGTAAGCCCCCTAGAGCTACATTGACACTTCACAAGATCTGTAAAAATCTTGGTCTTGTAGATATCTGGCGACTTTTGAACCCATCTGGTAGGAATTATAAATTTTTTTCATCAGTTCATAAGATTTACTCTAGAATAGATTTTTTTTTATATCGAAGTCCCTCATTTCATCTGTTGTTGATTGCTCAATTGGAAATATCTTAGTCTCAGATCACGCCCTGGTGAGTTTAGAGATATTGACACATACAGAGAAAAGGAAATCATATAATTGGTGCTTTAATGTATCCCTTTTGCAAAATCCTGATTTTCAACAAATGTTAAAGACTGAAATCAGTGTCTATATGGAGACCAACTGGTCCTCGGTATCCTCTGTGGGCGTGGCTTGGGAGGCACTCAAGGCAGTTCTTAGGGGTCGAATCATACAGTATGCCTCATTTATCAAAAAATTCAAAGCACGAGAACTTGTGGAGTTGGAAGGAAATATTAAAAGTGCCGAGGCAGAGCTGAAGCGCCGTATGTCATCTGATGGCCTCAGAGAATTGACCCGATTGAAATACAGGTATAATACTATTCTGTCGCAGAAAGTGGAGTTTTGGTTGTTCAGGGCAAGACAGTCATACTTTGAGTCGGGGGACAAAGCAGGGAAGCTTTTGGCTAGATATATTAAGCAGAGAGAGTCTTTTTCTACTATTCCCTCAGTGAAATCTGCTGGTGGTGAAATTTTTACCTCTGCCATTGATATTAATAATGCTTTTAAAGAATTCTATCTTGATCTCTATAGTTCCACGTCTTCATCTACTGATATTAGGAACTTTGTGGAACCATTAGATCTTCCTAAACTGACGAATGAGCAAAAAAACTCTCTTGATTCTGAGATAACCTTGGAGGAACTTGACGAGGTAATCAAGTCCCTACCTACTGGTAAGGCTCCGGAGCCAGATGCTTTTGCCGCTGAATTTTTAAGATCCTATGCTACAGAACTGGCTCCACTTTTGTTAGAAGTTTATACTGAATCATTAAAGAATGGAAAGCTTCCTCCAACCATGACACAAGCCCGGATCAGTCTGATTCTTAAAAAGGACAAAGATCCAAGCGAGTGTAAAAGTTACCGTCCAATTTCCCTGATCCAGCTAGATGTAAAAATTCTGGCTAAAATTTTGGCTAACCGATTAAGTAAGGTTATGACATCTCTTATACATATAGATCAGGTGGGGTTTATTCGGGGCCGCAGCTCTTCTGACAACATTAGGCGTCTCATCAACATCATGTGGTCAGTGGCGAATGATCAGACTCCGGTCGCTGCCATCTCACTTGACGCCGAAAAGGCGTTTGATATGGTAGAATGGGATTATCTTTTTAAGATTTTGGAAATGTATGGGTTTGGGAATTCGTTTATTGGTTGGATTAAGTTACTTTATAAATACCCTGTAGCAGCAGTACAAACAAATGGATTAATTTCGATTATTTTACTCTGGATAGGGGCACCCATCAGGGCTACCCTCTTTCCCCATTATTGTTCTGTCTTGCCCTGGAACCATTAGCTGCCGCGATAAGAAAAGATGATGATTTTCCAGGGGTGATGGTGGGAGGTGTGGCGCATAAGCTTCTGCTTTATGCAGATGATATTTTATTATTCGTCTCTGACCCCACTAGATCTATGCCTTGCCTCCACAGAATTATTCATTCCTTTTCCAAGTTCTCAGGATACAAAGTCAATTGGTCTAAATCCGAAGCTTTGGCTTTGACAGCATACTGTCCAGTAACGGCCTTCCAGCCAGGCGCCTTCCAGTGGCCCAACAGGGCACTAAGTATTTGGGCATTTTATTCCCAACAAATTTGTCTGATTTAGAGTTAATTTTGACCCTTTAATAAAATGGTTTTCGAGCGATGTAGACAGGTGGGCTTCATTACATTTATCGATGATTGGGAAGGTTAATGTTATTAAAATGAACTGTATTCCAAAATTTAACTACTTGCTACAGTCTCTCCCCTCTCTTATTTCAAGCAATTTGATAGCATAGCGAAGTCTTTCATTTGGAGTGGTAAGCGCCCCAGACTACATTTCAATAAATTACATAGGCCGATTGACAAAGGTGAGCTAGGCCTACCCAAGATTTTGTTTTATTATTATGCATTCGGTCTCAGACATTTGGCTCATTGGTCGCTTCCACCTGAAAGAGCCTCTCCCTGGTTCTGCATTGAACAAGATCTCCTTGCCCCTATTTTGCCATTGCACAGCCTTTCCATCAAACTAAATAGAGAAGTTAAATCACACCCCATTATTTCACATTTACACTCAGTATGGACAAAAGTGTCCAGAGTGTTTAATTCAGATATTTATCTAAATGTTGCCTCGAGCCTATGGCTAAACCCCAAACTATGCATTAATAAGTCCCCTTTTTGTTGGTCAGAGTGGATTGCGAGGGGGGTTAATTCACTCGGTGATCTTTACGAGAGCGGTGTGATGAGATCTTTTGAAAATCTGGTTCAATATTTGGGATCCCCAGATCTCAGTTTTTTAGGTATCTTCAGTTACGCCATTTGCTCTGTACTATTTTTGGGAGTAGCATACACCCCCCTTAAGCAGCAGTTACTCTAGGAGTGGTGATTTCTGCTTTTGGAAAGGGCCACGAGGCATCAGTGTATTACTCCTTATTAATTCAGAGTCTGGGGGACGGAGTCTCAACCACTCTCAAGAGATTATGGGAGAAAGATTTAAACCTGGAATTGGAGGAGAGAGAATGGGCTAGGATTTAAAAAAAACATAAAAACTGCATCGAGAGATGCAAGGGTGCGCCTTATACAATTCAAGATTTTACATCTGTTCTATTGGACCCCCTCTAAATTGTATAGGCTTGGTCTTAAAGACACACCCACCTGCTGGCGATGCCAATCAGAGGAAGGAGACATGGCCCATGTTTTTTGGTGGTGCGCTGAGATTCAGGAATTTTGGTTGAAGGTACAGAGTGTTCTGTGTGACGTGTTGGGCATTCGGATTTCGTTTTGCCCCAGACTCTGTGTTTTGGGTGATGGGGCGGTCATCGACGTAGGTGATAAATAAATAAACAGTTGGATCCTCACTAGTGCGATGATAGGCAGGCAGATTGTTTTAAGGGGTTGGAAGTCGGTGGAAGCACCCTCAATTCGGGAGTGGTGCGAAGAGATGGGAAGGGTGGCAGCCTTCGAAGAGGTATCATGTAGAT
Organism: Myxocyprinus asiaticus; assembly: GCF_019703515.2. Taxonomy (NCBI): domain Eukaryota; kingdom Metazoa; phylum Chordata; class Actinopteri; order Cypriniformes; family Catostomidae; genus Myxocyprinus; species Myxocyprinus asiaticus. The sequence goes on from NC_059386.1 coordinate 2,211,015, forward strand.
GGCTGGGGATATGTGATTCTTTTATTGGGAAATGGGGTAGATATTTGACGTTTTTGGGGGACTCTTGCAGTGGGTCTGTGGAGAGAGAGGTATAGTTTAGAGTTGTATGTTTATTATAGGTGTATGTATGTGTGTATGTGTATATGTTTATGTATGTATGTGTATGTGTGTATGTATGTATATATATATATATATATGTGTGTATATGTATGTGTATGTGTGTATGTATGTATATATGTATATGTATATGTATGTATGTGTGTGTATATATGTATATATTTATTTATTATTTTATTTTCTGTAAATGTGTGTACTTATGTAAGACCACTGGGATGTTCGTTTGGGGTGGGGTTCTTGATCGGGGAGGGGAAGTAGTGGGTGTTAATGTCGATTCACTGTATATATGTTTTGTTTTTCTTTCTTTTGAAAATTAATAAAATGTTAATCACAAAAAAGATAGAGAGAGAATAGGGTGATGGCACCGAAGCCGGTTTAGCGATCGTGGGAGAGACGGCAACCATTAGCTTTATCGCTCAGAGACGTGGTGAATGGCACATAATCCGTCCGCTACGGTCATTGGTTCATTAATGGATAAACTCAGTGTGCCGGTCTCGCCCGAGATGGCGGAAATGCACAAACAGCCCAACGCGGTTGGATGACAACACAGCAAATCTCATTCGTGTTAACAGTAAGTTACAGTAATACCTTGAGTATTATTATCAGCAATGAGCGGACTTGGCGGTCCGTAAACTATACAAGCAATAACCTTGATACACAGGAATAACACACTATGATAATCTATCTCTGCCCAGACGTAAACCTCTTACTTGAGTCGCGTGAGGACATGGGTAGAATGTGTGTTTCCTCATGCTGTTGGTGGGTGGTATGGCGGCTGATTCTCGGTGGGTTGGCGGAGATATCAGCGAAGTCGTCTCGGTTGAAGAAGGAAGAGAAATCTTCTTTCTTCACTTGTACAGGCAAAAGGGTGAGACGCGAATTGCTCAGCGGTCTCCTTCGGATCCGTTAGCGTGCTCAGTGGAACACAGAGAATCTTGGCTCATCCAGCGAGATGGAGATTGTATGGCCAAAGTTCAGGTACGTATGTTACTTCCTTGGGCAGCGAGGCTACACCTGGGAGCAGCAGGGCTGCAACTAGATGCGGCGAATTCTGTTGCTGGAAGCAAGGCTTAGGAGGAATCTCCAGGGTTTTATATTCTCGATGACATCATGGTTGAGGGATGCGTTCTGTCGTGCGTTTCATCCAATAGGATTTGAGAGTTCGATCTTTCAGAATTTTACACCTAGGTGTAAAGTGAGCAAGGCTTGATGGGATCTGCAGTCTGTTTGGACTCCCTTTGTTTGATTTTGGTGCCGTTTTTGTGTTATCAGGCTTTGAGTGTTCCTACAGGCCTCCATTAGACTGTGTCTAGGCCTGCCTTTGTCTTTTATCTGAGCACATGAGGCCCAACATCTGTCAGTACTTTTCAAGTAGACCTTAAAAAGCTGGTTTAGGTGTGCTTGAGGACTTCGCATGAAAATATGTCTCCAGAAGCCGGACTGAACACTCCTGTCTGAAGAGAGGACATCCTATCCTTTGTGCTGCCAGTGCTAAAGTCTAAATATATTTGACTAAACATGATTGTTGCCATTGGACTTTCAGAGTATACTGAATTGGAAACTATACAATTAGCAGAAAGGCTCCATGAAGGGATCAAACCTGGAGTAACTATAATCTGCTATATTAAAAAGGTTCACACAAATGGCTTAGAAACCTCATATGACCTCAAGTCACTCTTCAGAAGATTGAATAAGGTCTAGTGCATAACAAGACATTATACAGAAAAAAAAGTAAACCAATCATTAATATTTAGCTATTGCTCATACTTAGGGTTAGGAATTTTAAACACAGCCCTACCCCAAAGTAATAAAATTCAGCACATAACTTGTCCAGCACAATTCAGTGCTTAGAATATCACCACTCTGGTGTTTTATCTACCTATGTCTTGTCAGAAAGTGAAATCCTCATAGCAAGTCATGAAGCTTTGATTTGCATTGCTGTTTTTAACACTACACAATATTCAGCCCATATTACCCCCTACAAAAACACCACAAGTCACAATCAGCTCAAAGACTTGACAATATGCTTTACAATGCAGTGAAAAACAGCTCCAATTACTAAGGAATGTAATTCACAAATATTATCCTCTTACTGTAACCACGTTTAAGGGCTGGATAGATTACTACAAACGCAGTGGCTGAACATGACTCATCTCAAGAAACCATCCGGTCAAACAATCTCCTGCACTAAGCTGGAAGGCCTTTACATCTAAGACACAATGCATTAGTTGACTAAACACACTTACTGTTTTTTTCTGCTGTAACCAATGACAAAAGCCTTTCTGCCTCAAATGAAAGCTAGGTAGCATGGACATATTGTTACTGTTGCAAGCACTCTTGGTCTGTTTAGTACTGCATGTGTAGAGTTGAGTAAACATTACCCATTTAACATGTTGTAAAACTGTCTGCAACCATATATTTAAACACCCCATGAAATCAAAGTTGGAGTTTTGTTTCTTTTAGTCCACATCTGTTTGCTTGGCTGAACTCCTAAAAGGTTATGGGAAAGTATATATACAGGAAATGCAATGTATCTACAGCATGCAAGTATGTTGACTGATTGTCTATGTTTTTGTCTCTCCTGGTGTAGGATTATTGTGCAAGTAAATTTGGAGCAGTAGGCTTCCATAAATCTCTAACCCATTGTTTGTTGACAGAGGATGGTGTGGATGGGGTGAAAACCACCCTGACCTGCCCATACATCGTCAACACGGGCATGTTTGCTGGATGCCAGGTCAGGTGGGAAGCTAGGGAATTGTTAACAGAAACTATAAATAGATCATTAACCCTAATATAGTGGTTAGGGTTGACCACTTTTGAACTTTGCTTCTTTAAAAAACATGGTTTCCTTCATCGAAGTGGCACGAGGTTTGGTGACTTTTCCTACATTTGCTATCTATACACACACAAAAAACTGGGCTGGATTGTGGTGGTGTGGTGCTGTGACAAAAATACTCACACTCATCCTGTTCAGGATCAAATTTGACCCCACATGGATGAGACGATAAAACCGAGGATTTTTTTTATTTGTCAAATAAAATCAATAAATCAGCCACAATGCAGAACACACACACAGAGAAATGAAGGGGTGATACTATACATACACAGTGCGGAACGCATATGCTCACACATACACACAATCAATTACAGAAATGAAAAGGTGAATCTATAAAAGAGAGCATTTTTATAGAATTTGTCAAATAAAATCAGCCACAATACAGAACTCACACAGAAATGAAAGGGTGAGACCATAACACATACACAATGGAGAAAACACACACACACAGAAATGAAAGGGTGAGGCAATAATACTTGGCACCCACCAAGCATGCTCACACACATGCACACACACCAGCACGCACAGACACATGCACACACAGAAATGAAAGGGTGAGACAATACTTAGCACACACCAAGCATGCTCACACACATGCACGCACACTAACACACACACGTGCACACACACACGCACAGATCAAAGGCTGAGTCTGAGACAGTTCACCTTTTCCACTATAAGAAAGTTTATACTTAGGGGCGGGAGCTGCACCTTCACTGTTCATTCCTATTCATTTCTGTTTATTGCTGTTGGTTTTATTGACATTTTAAATAAATTACATTTTTAATTAATTTACTGAGTTATTGAATTGGGATGTTTGAAATAAATGATAGGTTACAAAAATCTCTCTTTGTAACACCATGATCCGTAATCATAATGTGGTATTATTGCAAAAACTGAAATTTCAAAACACCTCAAACCAACAAAATGCTAAACTTTGACAAAAATAGTGAAATCTTTAATGTCTTTGATAATGTCTAATTATATATCCAAATGCATAACTTGTGATAAGATCTAATAAAATAAAAATAAAAAAATAAAAAAATCTGCTACAATAAAGCAAATGAGTGGACCTCTGCAGCAATCTATTGGTTATAGCTGTAATTTCAGGTCATTTTTCCAGAAGATGGGAGCAATTTGCCCCTAATGCATGACAGTTTTTTTTTTCATATTTTCTCCATGAATGGAATTGAGAAGTGAATGCAACATAAAATGTTCTTATTTTATATGAAAATAAATGGTGTAGTTTAGTAATTTAGAGGTAAATAAGGTAAGAAAAACAAAATTTTACCCCAAACACTAAGAGAATGTACCCGTAATAAACAGAGTACAAGGGTTAATGCCACAAGCTACAGTGCCCTCCATTAATATTGAATGAAAGCGCTTTACATCATGAACAGGGGACTCTCCTCAACCACCACCAGTGTGCAGCATCCACCTGGATGGTGTGACAGCAGCCATAGTGTGCTCACCACACACCAGCTGTTGGTGGAGAGGAGAGAGAAAAGTGATTGAGCCAATTAATGGATGGGGAATATTGGCACCCACAGTAAATATGTTCAAAGAAGTTTGTGAAAATATGTTTGTTTATTGTTTATCCTTTTGATCTTTCATTCAAAACATTAACAAAAATCTATCCTCTAATGGATATCAAACAACTGCAAACACAACCCAAGTTTTATCAAAAGACAAATATTTTTGTTGCACAATTATTGACACCCTTTTATTCAATACTTTGTGCAGCCTCCCATTGCCAAGATAACAGCTCTGAGTCTTCTCCTAAAATGCCTAATGACATTGGAGAACACATGGCAAGGGATCTGAGACCATTCCTCCATACAGAATCTCTCCAGATCCTTCAAATTCCGATGTCCACGCTGGTGGACTCTCCTCTTCAGTTCATCCCACAGGTTTTCTATGGGGTTCAGGCCAGGGGACTGGGATGGCCATGGCAGAACCTAGATTTTGTGGTTAGTGAACCATTTTTGTGTTAATTTTGATGTGTGTTTTGGATCATTGTCCTGATGGAAGATCCAACCACAGTTCATTTTAAGCTTTCTGGAAGAGGCAGTCAGGTTTTGATTTAGTATCTGTTGGTATTTGACAGAGTCCGTGATGTAATGTATCCAAATATGATGTCCAGAACCTCTGGCAGAAAAACAGCCCACAATATTAAAGATCCACCACCAGAGGAGTGCCACGTGATGCGGAGGGTGTAGGAGCGCAGAAACTTAGCTCCCTGACCGTTTGGAGAATTTTGACAGTTTTAAGATAAATATCTGATTATAAAGCAATAAGATTGAAAAGGAAATGTCTCTTTGAGAGTTGTGGGCAAAAACACCAGACAAAAGACGAAATCTACGATAAAAAACACTGAAACTTTCATCCAAGGCTGGGGCAACTTCAGAAAAAATGTCTGACACTCAGGATGTGGATATTGGTAACGAAGATAAGCGAAGGGGTCATTTTGAAAGCCAGTGCATCACTGGATGCGAAACTGGATAAAACAGTCAAATCAGTCAGCACGGTTTGTGAAAATGTTAAGGACGTGGAACGACGGATCAGACAAACAGAACAAAGAATCTCGGACACAGAGGACAGAATCGGCAAATTAAATTAAAATCTGGAGCACACACACCTTGACTGAAGCTCTCATAGTCTCGAAGACCAAGAAAACAGGGCCAGGCGCAACAATATAAAAATGATTAGTCTACCAGAACAGATAGAGGGCAACAACCCCAGATATTTTTTCGAATCATGGCTACCACATGTGTTAAGGCTAGATGTGAAGAATGATCGCATCAAAATTAACAGATGCCATCGGAGCCCAACGTTCCGCCGACGTGAGATGACCAGACCGATGGTAGTTTACATTCGGCTACACAACTTTGCAGACAAACAGCTTATCATGCAATGCGGGAGAAATCACAGTCGATGGAAGTCGCATACACCTTTTCGAGGACTTTTCAAGAGCCATGGAGAAGAAAAGAGAGGGGTTCCTAGAGGCAAAGAAGGCAACACTGGGTATCCGATACAGGATGCTTTTCCCTGAGCTGCTGCGCGTCACTCATGACGGAAAATCACAGGTGTTTCAAGACTGCTGCAGAGGCTCAGAGGTATGCTGAGAACTTGCGTCAAGATAACACTGGTTAGTAATGATAACGCATCGAAAACTTGACGCTATTAATGCTCTATCATTTCTAAGAACATTCTTGGTTTGTGAATCTTTGGACATGGGTACGCAAGAGACCATGGATACATATTCTAATTACTAAGGATGTACTACTTGCATGTTTGGTGCATTACCGACAATGTTCTTTAATGAACAACACGACGGATAACCGTTATCTGTCGCTAAACATATGTTCATATGACATGACAGTCAAGTGTGATTGGTTTTGAACAATTTTCCGGGCGATGTGTTCAAAAGAAGTTCTTATAAAATTACAGGCATATGAATATTATGATTGGGGGGTTTGGTTCTATCCTACAAGTTGTAGATTGGATGTTTTTTTGTTAAGAAAGAGTTCATTTGGGCTAGTAAGTTATCACTAGTGCCCACAAAGTTTATTTTTTTTTATTTATTTATTTTTTATTTATTTTTTTTGTTAATGTGGACTTAAATGTATTGGTTTTTTTTTTTTTTTTTTTTTTCATTTGCTGTTTTTCTCATGTGTCTTACGTTTAGCGAGGTAAACTGGCAGGGGTTCTTGGTTAACAGAGATGCGAAGATGGAAAACAGGGATATACAAGTACATATATCACAATTTGGTATAATATTTTTTTATATTGGCTGGCTCAAACAATATCAAGATTAGATATTATCAGCCAATATTAGCCTTTCACAGATATATCGGTATTGGCGTATATGTTTACTGATATGCACAGATATGAAAACTTTTTTCAGAACATAGAATGCAGAAAACAATGCTTTAGAATTGGTGTCATAACGTAGTTTGTCCAGCAGAGCGTGCTCCGACTCCGCTGTTTACAGAGCTGAGGTGACTGTGGTTCTGGTGGTTCTGCAGACAGTGCGGATTTAAGCGGTGCGGTATTAAGTGGTGCGGAGCTAAGTGGTGTCTTCACAGCAAGTTGCTAACTAGTTTGTGAAATACATACTGGAAAGTTAATAAACAATGACCCCATCATTTTCTCTTTTCAGTATAACTAATATAATGTTAACCCTGTCCCTGACAACCATGTCACTCATGTTTATCACATCTGTTTGCTATGTTAGCCAGCTATAATTTGTCAGAGCATCTTTTTGCAGCTCAGCAGACAACGGTGCGGTGGTGGATTGTGTCTGTTGAGTGTTGATTTCATGCTACATTGTTATCTAATTGGTGAGACACAGTGCTGGAAAGTAAATAATGTCCATCTTCTGCTCTCCGTGACAACGAGCTTATAGCTAACTAGCTAACCACATATCTACTTTAATTGCTTAAGCAATTAAATTAAGCAATTTCATGCCACAGCAATGCAGTGATGTGACGTCATGTGCAAACAAGCTATCATAAGTGTTCTGTTGTTGGCTATAAATGTGAACATAAGAGTCTTCATGTACTCCCGGCATCAGAGCCACTGAAGACACAGTGGACAAGTTTTGTTTTTGAAGAAAATGTGCCCCAAAACATACCAAAATTTGTGTATGTTTGTGCAAATCATTTTACACCGGACTGCTTTGTGAATGAGGATCAATATAAAGCAGGATTTTCAAAAAATTTGACTCTCAAGCAAGGATCAATACCAACTGTTCGTGTTCCAGCTTTATATCCTGAATGTGCGTGTTAGCTGATTCCACGGCTAATGCAGCTAAAGTTACCATTGTCTCTGATTGTATTCATGGAGACCAGAGCTATGTCGTTATAGCTTGTTTGCACATGACGTCACATCACTGCGTTGCTGTGGCATGAAATGCAGATGGAGGGCAGGAAGTGATTTTCTACATAAGAAGCACTATCACAAATTCAAAATGCCTCTGTTTTGCGTCGTTTACGGTTGCTCATACATATATGGCTGGACTCCGGTATTTCTGGTGTCAGTCATATTGGTTCTGATTTGCTGTTGCTATAGTATCCTAAGTACCAGCTGTAAAGGCACAGCCCTCTTCCGGAAAGGGGGCGGGGAGCAGCAGCTCATTTGCATTTAAAGAGACACACACAAAAACAGCGTGTTTTTGATTCCACCCAAAAAGAGGCATTTACAACATGATATAATAAATGATCCGTGGGGTATTTTGAGCTGAAACTTCACAGACACATTCTGGGGACACCTGAGACATCTTGTAAAAAGGGGCATAATAGGTCTCCTTTAAGTTGCCCCCTCTCTTCTCTATCTGATGGTTTATCTGATCTGTGTCACAGTCTACCTATCTAGCTAGCAATTAGTCTTACTGTAATATCTATACAATCATAAAACTTAAAACCTTTAAAACTAATACTTTCAGACAAGGCTTTGTTAAGCTTGTCTAGTTTTGCATTTGTAATCCAAGTTTGTGTAAAAACGGATAAACATTTGGCAATCCGGTCTATTAATGCACATATTCACAAATCTAGTGGGCGATCTGGGTATTCCATGCATAGTGAAAATTAGCATACTGTTTTAGCAAAAACAAACATACTGCAAAATATTTTAGCAGTGAACATTGTAACAGTCACATGTCGGTTACCATGTTTCTCTCAGAGAGTTATTCTACTACTCACCACTAGGGGGTGCTAGGAGGCTTTAGTGATTAATAGATAACTAGATAGGTAGTAGAAGAAGTCAGATTAAAAACCATATACATAACACTAATTAGATCAGTGATGGATTATGGAAGCATAGTTTATGGATCTGCAGCTAAAACTCATTTAGCTAAATAAGATAAAATTCAAGCACAAGCATTAAGGATTTGTTGTGGAGCATATCCATCATCTCCAGTTTAAGTGTTACAGGTAGAAGTAGGTGGTATGATTTATTAGTGTGATGGTATTAAGATGGATTAATGAAACAGATGTAAAGGATTTAGTAGTATGTTCAGATTCCAGTGCAGCTCTCTCAAGTATCAATGCCCAACAGTCTGACACAAGACAAGATTTAGTAATGGAGATTCTCCAGGAATTATATTTGTTGCAACAAATAAGGGTGAGGGTACAGTTTTGTGGGTTCCAGCACATGTGGGTGTGAAAGGGAATGAGGTAGCAGATAAGATGGCAAAACAAGCAGTACAGGATACAGAAGTGGAAATGGATATATCATATAGTAGATCAGAAATCAAAGCAATAGTTAAAAAGGAAATGTATCAAAGATGGCAGCAGTATTGGGATACTGAAACCAAAGGAAGACATTTTTATTCAATATAGCCAAAAGTGGGGAAAGGAAGGCATTCTGGTAGAAATAGAAGAGAGGAAAATATTTGATCAAGACTCAGACTGGGGCATACAGGGCTAAATGCAATTGATATCCAAACATCCAACAGGGCTTTGTGAATGGTGTGGAATCAGTGAAACAGTAGAACATGTCATTATGCATTGAGGAAGATACACAGAGGAAAGAGTAATTCTAGTAGAGGAGATGAGGTGAAATGGGGAACAAGATATTTCATTAAAATATCTTTTAAATCCGAAGATAGGAGGGAATATAATAACAGTATTGTTCAAGTTTCTGGAGTGTACAGGCCTAATTGGTAGGATATAGGTAATTAGGATATGAGAGTATTAAAACCCTAGTAAAAATATAGGAGTGTGTGGGTATGAATGTATATGTAAATATTTATATATTTATTAAAAAAAAAATCTTTTTATTTAATTTTTTTCTCCCTCTCCCCCCTCCCTCTGGTCTAGGAAGGGTTACTAGCGAAAGCTAGAGGAGCTGAACACTTGTTGGGCTGGAGGTTGGGGAGAGGAGAGGTAGTGGTTAGAGTCTCTGGTTCATGATCACAGAGGGTGGCAGTAATGCACAAGTTTTGTTGCAATCTGCCATCAAAAACGAGGAAGAAGAAGAAGAATTAGTCATATTTGTTGGACAGAGTAAGAATGGCTTACCTTCTGCGTTGCCACAAGCCTCACTGAGTCCTGATTGGAAAACTGTGGTTTTAAGCTCAATCAATGTAAGGATTGTTTTCTTTCATTCATTCTATGTATTTTATGGTTTGGTTTTTGTATGGGTTTGTAATCACTGCACATGCTTCGTATGTATTATATGAGTTTGTTTGCTAACTGGCTTCAATGCTATTGTTAAGTTTATGTCTTTTATTTTAGAAGGACTCTTTAGTTCTAGTAGTAGTCTGCTGCTTTTGTTCAACAGTTGAAGATTAAAAAGAAGATTTTCATTAACAAACAATTCCTATACATCGCCTTGTGGATCTCTTGAGAGCTCATGACTAAGGATTGTAAAGATGTATCTTTATGTTGGATTATCTACATGGATTTATTTTCAATTGGATTATTTCACGGACTTCAGTAACACCAACTACCTCCATATCTACATCATCATCGGACAATATGACTTTCGACTTCATTTCAACATACTCACAGTTGTTTCTTTTGCTCCATATCAGACTGGTTCCAAACTATAGGTTTCAAGGACTGTAGTTATTTACAGCGGAGTCAGCTATCATCTGTATTTTATTTATTTATTTATTTATTTCTCATATGCTTAGTGCTGATTTTGTTTTCTTATTTATTTTGCCTTACTGTTTTATTGATTTATACCTGATTTAATTTATGTTTATGTGAATACAAGTTGGTGGGTCCTTCCCTTAAACAGATTTATAGCAGTCGCATTCTCAGTATGGTTGAGGTTGTTATAACATGACAGTGAAAGTTCGATAAAAAGTTGTGTTTTTTGAACAACACAACAAAATAAACTGCATTTGTGGGAAATGTATTCATTAGCATGACCCTCTCACATCTTAAAGCACATTGAATGTCTGTTAACCATCCATTTTACTCTAGCATGTCTCCATTTGGAGGCAGGAACTCAAAGATGATTCCACCCTTGGATCCTCTATACTGTGTTCAGCAATCCATGAATGCCATTCTGGCTGACCACTTAGTCTGCATCCCTCGCATAATGTACTTTGCCTTCCTCTCGCGAGCATAAGTACCTCTACCACTGATAAATACTGTAGTAAATCGTATAAAAACAGCCTGGCATTGATGGAATGGAGTGTGTGTGTGTGTAATATGTAAAGCTAAGCATTTCTATGATTTTGGCTTGGTCATGTTTGTTTCCTCTTGGATGAAATGGGATAGTAGAGTTGGGATAGTCAAATCAAAGTTACACATTCAATTTTAATGTCTTGGGCTTAGGTTGCTTCCCTGGATGCTAACGTATCAACATATCGTTTCATGGGTGGTGACAAGTGCATGCAGCAGCAGGTTTCTAATGGTCATGTAAAATCCTCTTAACCATCCCATAATAGTTCCATGAAGCCAAAGACATCTACAGTTCAATGCAAAAAGCCAAAAGTACATTCAATGAGGTCATGTGACGCCATGCAAGAAGCAGACGTGTGAACGACGAGCTCTGCGCACTTTGCTAAATTTTTTATTATTCTCATGTTATAATTTGGTGAAATTCGATACACCCAGTTACACATTTGCTCTTTGAGGTAAAACATGGCAAAGAAGTCAAAATCATCAGGCTCTGGAGACATTAAAAGACACTTACGTGTTCAGGATGAAAGCCCCGACAGACCTACAGACCGGGGACTTGTTTTGGATGGCGCGGCGGGAGAGGAGATTCAGCATCAGTTGTCCAACATGTCGGTGATGTTGACGAAGGTTCTTGCTGACTTGGAGGATCTCGCTGTAATACGTCAATCGATTACGGCGATGGAAATAAAATTCTCTGAGTTAGTTACAAGAGTGTCAGATGCTGAGAAACGAATCGATTATTTGGAGTCTTCGGAGAGGGAATTAACCGCTAATCCGCCCGCGACCAAAGTTGATCTGGATCGTTTTTTTGAAAAGCTTGAAGATCTTGAGAATAGAAACCGCAGGAATAATGTCAGAATTGTTGGAATTCCTGAGTATGAGGAGGGCAGAGATAGACGAGCTCTTCCCGAGTCTGCTCGACATAACGGGCCACAAGCTGGAAATCGAGCGAGCTCACAGATCTGCTTAGGGAGACAGGCCCCAATCAATTCTGGCCAAATTTCTGAGGTCATCCAATAAAGATCTTGTGTTGCGCCAGGCAAGGAGCAAAGGGAAGCTTTCTTGGAGGAATCATAATATTTTCTTGTTCCCGGACTTTGCGAGTTCGACGAGAGAAACGCGATCGGTTCAAGGAATGCAAGAAACTCTTACATCAGAAGAAGATCTCGTTTGCTCTGATGTTTCCGGCCAAACTGAGAATAGAAACGAAGAACGGTCGCAAAGTATTTACATGCCCCAATCAGGCAATGTCTTTTATTGAATAAATGTGTGAGTAAACCATTGGATGTTTCTCATATGAGTGGGTATGACTCACTGTACTTACTCTGGCTTTTGTGGAAGCTGGGTGTCATTTTGGTTTCTTTTTGCGTTGGCTCCGCCTAGCAGCTGGAGTTTGTTTTGTGAATAACACTTTCCTTAAATAAGTTTTTGCATTGATGAAAGATTACTTTTGCATTGAATTTCCCGGCCATTTTGAGAGTGGACACTACGGATGACCGCAAAATATCTACATGCTCACACAAAGGATGTCTTTTATAAAGTTGACAAATTGAGTAAGTCATGGTATATACTTTTATGCGGCCTCCGAGTGAAATGACTTGACCATCCGGGGAACCGGGATGTCGGTTTTGTTTCTTTTTGTGTTGGCTCTGCCTAGTGGCTGGAACTTGTGCCATTTACGGGACACTGGAATGATTACATCATCCGCTGAACTCATAACAGCTGGCTCACTGAACATTTGTTTGTCTGTCTGTGAAACTGAACGGTTTTATATCTGCTGAAATTTGTTTTGTGGAGGATCACACCTTTAAAACAATTCTGTGAATTAATCTACATGTTCTGCGTTCATTCTTCCTTTTGGCTGGGGGTTATTTTACAAAGTATTTTCTGTTATGTAATTTTGCTTCACAAATTTGTGAGGCAGAATTGAACAATCCGATGGCAAAGTTGTCGTGGGGGCTCGTAGGCGTTCATGGACCTTTTGAATTTAAAGGGATTGTCGCCGGTTGGCGCTTTCGTGCTTGGGGTTAATGCGCACGTTTTTCTTTTTTTTTCTGTTTGTTTTGTTCGGGGGGAAGTTCGGGGTTTGATTTGTTTCACTAATGGGGAATGTGGTCTGTATAATAAACCCAGTTTATTTATTTTTTTATTATATCAATATGTCAGTTGTTAATATGAGTGTACTATCTCTCTCCAAATGGAATGTGAATGGGTTGGGGCACCCCATAAAAAGAAGGAAGGTTATTACTTTTCTTAAACGTAAGAAATATGATATAGTATTTCTTCAAGAAACACATCTTTCCCTGCAGGAAGCTGAAAAATTTGGGAAGATATGGGGTGGACATGTTTTCTTTAGTGTTGGCTCAAGTAAAAGCAAGGGAGTCATTATATTGGTAAATAAACATTTACAATTCAAATTTCTCAAACAGATTAAAGATAAATTAGGAAGAGTCATTATTGTTTTAGCTGAAATTCAAGGGCATAGGTTGATTTTGGCTAATATTTATGCGCCTAACGCTGATGATCAGGGCTTTTTTATAGATCTTGAAGGGATGTTGCAAACCGCTGGTACCCCTCATGATATAATATTGGGAGGAGACTTTAATCTTTTGATGGACTCAATCTTTGACACAAAAGTGTGTAAGCCCCCTAGAGCAACCTTGATGCTTCACAGGATGTGTAAAAATCTTGGTCTTACAGATATTTGGAGACTTTTGAACCCATCTGGTTGGGACTATACATTTTTTTTTCATCAGTCCATAAAATTTATTCTAGAATAGATTTTTTTATTTTATATCCAAGTCCCTCATTTCATCTGTTGTTGATTGCTCAATTGGAAACATCTTAGTCTCAGATCATGCCCTGGTGAGTTTAGACGTGGTGCCACATACGGAGAAAAAGAAATCACATAGTTGGTGCCTTAATGTATCCCTTTTGCAAAATCCTGATTTCCAACAAATGCTAAAGGCTGAAATCAGTGTTTATATGGAGACCAATTGGTCCTCAGTATCCACTGTGGGCGTGGCTTGGGAGGCACTTAAGGTGGTTCTTAGAATGAATGAATGCCTCATTCATCAAAAAATCCAAAGCACGAGAACTTGTGGAGTTGGAAGGAAATATTAAAAATGCCGAAGCAGAGCTGAAGTGCCGTATGTCATCCGATGGCCTCAGAGAATTAACTCAATTGAAATACAGATATAATACTATTTTGTCGCGGAAAGTGGAGTTTTGGTTATTCAGGGCAAGACAGTCATACTTTGAGTCGGGGGACAAAGCAGGGAAGCTTTTGGCTAGATATATAAAGCAGAGAGAGTCTTTTTCTACCATTCCCTCAGTGAAATCTGCTGGTGGTGAAATATTTACCTCAGCCATTGATATTAATAATGCTTTTAAAGAATTCTATCTTGATCTCTATAGTTCCACATCTTCGTCTACTGATGAGGATATTAGAAAATTTGTGGAACCATTAGAACTCCCTAAACTGACGAATGAGCAAAAAAACTCTCTTGATTATGAGATAAACTTGGAGGAGCTTGGCGAGGTTATTAAGGCCTAACCTACAGGCAAGGCTCTGGGGCCAGATGGTTTTGCCGCTGAATTTTTTAGATCTTATGCTACAGAACTGGCTCCACTTTTGTTAGAAGTTTATACTGAATCATTAAAGAATGGAAAGCTTCTGCCAACCATGAGCCACAAGCTCGGATCAGTCTGATTCTTAAAAAGGACGAAGATCCAAGCGAGTGTAAAAGTTACTGTCCAATTTCCCTGATCCAGCTAGATGTAAACATTTTGGCTAACCGATTAAGTAAAGTTATGACATCACTTATTCATATAGATCAGGTGGGGTTTATTCAGGGTCATAGCTCTTCTGATAATATTAGGCGTTTCATCAATATCATGTGGTCAGTGGCGAATGATCAGACTCCGGTCGCTGCCATCTCACTTGATGCCGAAAAGGCGTTTGATATGGTAGAATGGGATTATCTTTTTAAGATTTTGGAAATGTATGGGTTTGGGAGTATGTTTACTGGTTGGATAAAGTTACTTTATAGACACCCTGTAGCAGCAGTACAAACAAATGGATTGATTTCAGATTATTTTACTCTGGATAGGGGCACCCGTCAGGGTTGCCCTCTTTCCCCATTATTGTTCTGTCTTGCCCTGGAACCATTAGCAGCCGCGATAAGGAAGGAGGATGATTTTCCAGGGGTGATGGTGGGAGGTGTGGCGCATAAGCTTCTGCTTTATGCAGATGATATTTTATTATTCGTCTCTGACCCCACTAGATCTATGCCTTGCCTCCACAGAATTATTAATTCCTTTTCCAAGTTCTCAGGATACAAAGTCAACTGGTCTAAATCCGAAGCTTTGTCTTTGACAGCGTACTGTCCAGTAACGGCCTTCCAGCCAGGCGCCTTCCAGTGGCCCAAACAGGGCATTAAGTATTTGGGCATTTTATTCACAACAAATTTGTCTGATTTAGCCAGAGTTAATTTTGACCCTTTAATAAAACGGTTTTCGAGCGATGTAGACAGGTGGGCTTCATTAGATTTATCGATGATTGGGAAGGTTAATGTTATTAAAATGAACTGTATTCCAAAATTTAACTACTTGCTACAGTCTCTCCCTGTAGATGTCCCCCTCTCTTATTTCAAGCAATTTGATAGCATAGCGAAGTCTTTCATTTGGAGTGGTAAGCGCCCCAGACTACATTTCAATAAATTACATAGGCCGATTGACAAAGGTGAGCTAGGCCTACCCAAGATTTTGTTTTATTATTATGCATTCTGTCTCAGACATTTGGCTCATTGGTCGCTTCCACCTGAAAGAGCCCCTCCCTGGTTCTGCAATGAACAAGAACTTCTTGCCCCTATTTTGCCATTGCAAAGCCTTTCCATCAAACTATATAGAGAAGTTAAATCACACCCCATTATTTCACATTTGCACTCAGTATGGACAAAAGTGTCCAGAGTGTTTAATTCTGACATTTATCTAAATGTTGCCTCGAGCCTATGGCTAAACCCCAAACTATGCATTAATAAGTCCCCTTTTTGTTGGTCAGACTGGATTGCAAGGGGGGTTAATTCACTCGGTGATCTTTACGAGAGTGGTGTGATGAGATCCTTTGAAAATCTGGTTCAATATTTTGGGATCCCCAGATCTCAGTTTTTTAGGTATCTTCAGTTACGCCATTTGCTCTGTACTGTTTTGGGAGTGGTTTACACCCTCCTAAAGCGGCAGACACTCTGGGAGAAGTGATTACTGCTTTTGGAAAAGGTCATGAGGCATCAGTGTATTACTCCCTACTAATTCAGAGTCTGGGAGATGGAACTTAAACTTCTTTTAAGAGATTATGGGAGAAAAATCTAAATTTGGTATTGGAGGAGGGAGAGTGGGCTGGGAATCTAAAAAATGTCAAATCTGCATCCAGAGACTCAAGGGTTCACCTCATGCAATTTAAGATTTTACATAGAGTCTATTGGACCCCCTCTAGATTGCATAGGCTTGGTTTTAAAGACACACCAACCTGCTGGCGATGTCAGTTAGAAGATGGAGGTGTTCAGAGATGGCCAGAGTGGCAGCTCTTGAGGAGGGGGTATCCAGAAGACTGGGGAGTCTGGACATGTTTGCGAAGAAGTGGGGCAGATATCTGTCTTTTTTGGAGGGCTCTCGGGAAGGGACAGTGGAGAGAGAGGTGTAGGGGTTTTGTGTGTGTGATTGATTTATTTTATTTTATTTCAATTTTTTTATTAATTTATTTTTGTTGTGTGTCTATGGTTGTGTGACCACTGGTGAGGGGGGGGTTGGGGGTAAGGTGGGGGATTGGGGGGGATAGTGGGGGTTGTATATTGATTCTGTATATGTGTGTTCTGCTATGTATATATTTAATGGTTGAATCGATAAAAAATGTTAATCGGAAAAAAAAAAGTACATTCAGTAATGTAAAGAGCAAGTTTTACAGGTCTACTACCTGTATGGGTAAACTCTTTAATCATGGGGATCGGTTTTATTCCTGAAGAGAGAAATCAGAAGAGAGAATGTTTTTCTGTACACATAACAATGTACTGTAACATTTGTATTTGTTACATGGATTGAAACTGTACATACAATAAAACATTCACTAGTGCTAAAAACCGACTTAGAAATCCTTCATAACGCATATCTGAGCAAGTAAATATTTTGTGTATTCTACATAATTAAATTAGAGGTATTGTGTTGATATCATTCATTTACATTTTAAAAGAAAATTAATGTAAAGTTATAATTTATATAAAATGATTTAACAGTTAAAAATTACAAACCAAATGCATTATGCGTAAAATAGGTACATTTAGGATAGTGTTATAACTAATGCAAGCACATGTAACACAAGTGACTATTCTTAACAGGGTCAAAGCTGTTGGACCATGGCAATATTGAAAGGCTGAAAAAGTGTGTTTGGGCTTTGGGTCTCAGAATATATTGCATGTGACACATTAGTGAATTGGAAAACTTTGTAATGAGCAAGTTGCTGTAATCCAAGTTTAAAAGCATCAATGGGTCAGGAAAGATTAAACCGTCATCACTGACCAATAAGTTACATAACCAGGATGTTTCTGATATGTTGAAGAGAAGAAATTTTCTTCAGCTAAGTGGGCACATATATTTTACTCCTTGGATAGCCCAATAAAACAAACTGCATGTCTTTTGTATAAAAAAAAAAAAAAAAAAAATTTAAAAAAAAAAAGAGTTAGTGAAAGTAAGTACTTTATTTTTGGTCACAGATGTAAGCGGTGGGACACCATATAAATTTTAGTCAAATTTTGCTCAGTTGTTCTATTAGACCCAATACAAAATAGCAATAATAAAAACTCTATTTTCCCTGTGCTATATTGGACACGGTACAACAACACATTATTAACTTGTGATTAAAAACAAAAAACAAAATAAAAACATTTCAAATCAGATGATTGCTACATGCTCCAAAAATATTGTGACAGTTGTGTGTTTACCACGGTGTGACATCATAATTTCTCCTAATACAGTTGTGCTCAAAAGTTTGCATACCCTGGCAGAAATTGTGAAATTTTGGCATTGATTTTGAAAATATGACTGATCATGCAAAAAAACTGTCTTTTATTTAAGGATAGTGATCATATGAAGCCATTTATTATCACATAGTTGTTTGGCTTCTTTTTAAATCATAATGATAACTGAAATCACCCAAATGGCCCTGATCAAAAGTTTACATACCCGTGAATGTTTGGCCTTGTTACAGACACACAAGGTGACACACACAGGTTTAAATGGCAATTAAAGTTTAATTTCCCACACCTGTGGCTTTTTAAATTGCAGTTAGTGCCTGTGTATAAATAGTCAATGAGTTTGTTAGCTCTCACGTGGATCCACTGAGCAGGCTAGATACTGAGCCATGGGGAGCAGATAAAAACTGTCAAAAGACCTGCGTAACAAGGTAATGGAACTTTATAAAGATGGAAAAGGATATAAAAAGATATCCAAAGCCTTGAAAATGCCAGTCAGTACTGTTCAGTCACTTATTAAGAAGTGGAAAATTCAGGGATCTCTTGATACCAAGCCAAGGTCAGGTAGACCAAGAAAGATTTCAGCCACAACTGCCAGAAGAATTGTTCGGGATACAATGAAAAACCCACAGGTAACCTCAGGAGAAATACAGGCTGCTTTGAAAAAAGATGGTGTGGTTGTTTCAAGGAGCACAATACGACGATACTTGAACAAAAATGAACTGCATGGTCGAGTTGCCAGAAAGAAGCCTTTCCTGTGCCAATGCCACAAAAAAAGCACCTTGACAAGCCTCACAGCTTCTGGCACACTTAATTTGGAGTGACAAGACCAAAATAGAGCTTTACGGTCACAACCATAAGTGCTATGTTTGGAGAGGGATCAACAAGGCCTATAGTGAAAAGAATACCATCCCCACTGTGAAGCATGGTGGTGGCTCACTGATGTTTTGGGGGGGTGTGAGCTCTAAAGGCATGGGGAATCTTGTGAAAATTTATGGCAAGATGAATGCAGCATGTTATCAGAAAATACTGGCAGACAATTTGCATTCTTCTGCACGAAAGCTGCACATGGGATGCTCTTGGACTTTCCAGCATGACAATGACCCTAAGCACAAGGCCAAGTTGACCCTCCAGTGGTTACAGCAGAAAAAGGCGAAGGTTCTGGAGTGGCCATCACAGTCTCCTGACCTTAATATCATCAAGCCACTCTGGGGAGGTCTCAAACGTGTGGTTCATGCAAGACAACCAAAGATTTTGCATGACCTGGAGTCATTTTGCCAAGATGAATGGGCAGCTATACCACCTGCAAGAATCTGGGGCCTCATAGACAACTATTACAAAAGACTGCACGCTGTCATTGATGCTAAAGGGGGCAATACACAGTATTAAGAACTAAGGGTATGCAGACTTTTGAACGGGTCATTTCATTTTTTTCTTTGTTGCCATGATTTGTTTTATGATTGTGCCATTCTGTTATAACCTACAGTTGAATATGAATCCCATAAGAAATAAAATAAATGTTTTTTGCCTGCTCACTCATGTTTTCTTTAAAAATGGTACATATATTACAAATTCTCCAAGGGTATGCAAACTTTTGAGCACAACTGTGTGTGTGTTTCCCATAGCATAATCATGTAGGCCATACGGCCTTGTGTACATTTTCCTGGTTTACATAATGCCCAGGCTACTCTATACAAATATATTTTCTCTGTTTAATAAAAATATACTATACTAGACCGGAAGTTCAGAGACAAAATTTTCAAGATGGCTGTGCGCTAGTTTCTCTGGTGCATAAGGTGATATCATGGTTACCACACCTTAAAGGGATAGCTCACCCAAAAATTAAAATTCTCTCATTTACTAACCCTCATGCCATCCCAGAAGACTTTCTTTCTTCTGCTTAACACAAACAAAGATTTTTAGAAGAATACTTCAGCTCTGTAGGTCCATACAATGCAATGAATGGGTACCATAATTTTGATGCTCCAAAAGCACATAAAGGCAGCATAAAAGTAATCCATACGACTCCAGTGGTTAAATCCATATTTTCAGAAGCGACATGATAAGTGTGGGTGAGAAACAGATCAATATTCAAGTCCTTTTTTACTAACATTCTCCACTTTCTTCTTTGGTTTTGGTGATTCGCATTCTTTGTGCATATCGCCTCCTACTAGGCAGGGAGGAAAATTTATGGTACATCAGCATCATTAATTACATTGTACAGTGGAAAGATTTCCATAATACACTGGCGGCCAAAAGTTTGGAATAATGCACAGATTTTGCTCTTATGGAAAGAATTGGTACTTTTATTCACAAAAGTGGCACTCAACTGATCACAATGTATAGTCAGGACATTAATAATGTGAAAAATTACTATTACAATTTGAAAAAAAATATTCAGAACTTCTTAAACTACTTCAAAGTGTTCTCAACAAAAAATCCTCCACGTGCAGCAATGACAGCTTTGCATATCCTTGGCATTCTAGCTGTCAGTTTGTAAAGATAATCAGGTGACATTTCACCCCATGCTTCCTGTAGCACTTGCCATAGATGTGTCTTGTTGGACACTTCTCACGCACCTTACAGTCTAGTTGATCCCACAAAATCTCAATGGGGTTAAGATCCATAACACTCTTTTCCAGTTATCTTTTGTCCAATGTCTGTGTTTCTTTGCCCACTCTAACCTTTTTGTTTTGTTTTCTGTTTCACAGGTGGCTTTTTCTTTGCAATTCTTCCCATAAGGCCTGCATCCCTGAGTCTTCTCTTTACTGTTGTACATGAAACTGGTGTTGAGCGGGTAGAATTCAATGAAGCTGTCAGCTGAGGACACGTGAGGCATCTATTTCTCAAACTAGAGACTCTGATGTACTTATCCTCTTTAGTTGTACATCTCTTTATGTCCTTGTTAGAGACAGTTGTCCTTTGTCTTTGAAAACTGTAGTGTACACCTTTGTATGAAATCTTCAGTTTTTTGGCAATTTCAAGCATTGTATAGCCTTCATTCCTCAAAACAATAATTGACTGATGAGTTTCTAGAGAAAGCGGTTTCTTTTTTTCTTCCCATTTTTGACCTAATATTGACCTTAAGACATGCATACTGTGGCAACTCAAAATCAATCACAAAGACAATGTTAAGCTTCATTTAATGAACCAAATAGATTTCAGCAGTGTTTGAAATAATGGCAAGTGATTTTCTAGTACCAAATGAGCAATTTAGCATGATTACTCAAGGATAAGGTGTTGGAGTGATGGCTGCTGGAAATGGGACCTGTCTAGATTTGATCAAATATTACTTTTTTTACATCAGTAATGTCCTGACTATACTTTGTGATCAGCTGAATGCCACTTTGGTGAATTAAAGTACCAATTTCCTTCCAAAACAGCTAAATCTGTACATTATTCCAAACTTTTGGCCGCCAGTGTATATTTGAACCCAAAATGTCTGGAATCCATAGTCTTGATTTTTCTTTGGGCTTATCTCCTGAAAGAAATATTTTTGTCCATTTTCATAATATGCACACTCAATTTGTCCATTTAATAACTCTAAGTTGTCTAATAATAGTTGGTTGGGTTGCATGTACTGTATTTGAACATCCTCACACATAAATGAACGCATTTGCTCAGGTCACTATTAGCTTTCTGTAACAGTCAGACATTTATATTACTTCTAAATTTAACCATTTAGCAGATGCTTTTATCCAAAGTGACTTACAAATGAGGAACATAAGCAATTTGTTAGACAAAAGCCAACAATATCTGCAATATCGTACTGTCACGTTCCAAGAGAAGAGTAGTATCGGAGACTAGCCCGAGACGGTCACTTGTATTAAAATGAATGAGAAACTGAAACACCTAATGTGGTGGATGTAGAAATGGAAGTCGAGCCTTACATGTAAAATAGCCAATTGCCTTTTAGATAGACAATGTTGGTTAGATTACTTCCATCCATCCATTCATTCTCTATAGCCACTTATCCTATGCTGGGTCTCAGGTAGCGCTGGAGCCTATCCCAGCTGTCTCGGGCCAAAAGCAGGGAAACACCCTGGACAGGTGGCCAGTCCATCACAGGGCTAACACACACAGACAAACACATTCACATGCTTGCTCACACCTATGGCCAATTAAGAGTTTCCAGTTCACTCGTCCTGCATGTTTTTGGACTGTGGGGAAAACCGGAGCACCCAGAGGAAACACAAGCGAACACTGGGAGAACATGCAAACTCCACACAGAAAGGCCAAGGCTTAGCCGGGACTCAAACCAGGGACCTACTTGCTGTTAGGCGACAGTGCTGATTAAAAATTACACAAATTGAAGTCAGTAACATATTCTATTGGATTCTGATTACTTTTGGATTATTTCTTATTTGATGTCACATGCATTTAAATATGGTTAGCTTGTAAAATTTTGACAATGTAGCTTAAAAGCATTAAAGAAAACTTACTTTATGGATCAAAATATGAGAATTTATTTAATTTGTGTGTGTGTTTTACTCGCTGTTTGTTTTTATCTGAGTGAAATAGAAAAGGCACTTAAAATATCCTTACACCAGCAATTTTGGCTTTAGAAACGTCATCTATGTGTGGAAACAGATCAGACCATTTATATTTGTGAATCAACGTCACAAAAAAAAAAAGTCTCAAAAGCAAAAGTGCATTCAAGCGGAGTACAAACGCAATTTGCAAAAGTAAAACTAACTTTACCGCACTAATGCAATCGGTTCAGCATTTATGAGTTACCGCTCCATCTTTAGTGTAATTATGGCTGGTGTCTGTTTCAGGTCTGTTTGCAATTCCACAATTTTCACAATTTATGATACCATTGTAAATTTTACTGCTGATTTGAAATATGTTTTGATCTTAGTCTTGACCAACCATTTTGGAGATTTTGGTCTTTCCCCATTCAAGTAGATAGGAGATGTACTTTCATGCCGCTTGTATCAATAGAAAATAGCTGCCCTGGTGTGTTCCCAAGATGGCCTCTTACTTGCTTTGAAAAGGACTTTTGGTAATATAGAAGTTAGCACAGAAGAAAGAGACAGACAAGGAAATGTTTTTATTTATTTGTATTATTAAATAATTAAATAGTAAGTGTGGACTTGTTTTAAGTGCTCACAGATAAGATGTGTTTTCAGCTGTTTTTTGAATGTTGAGATGGTTTCAGCAGATCGGGTGGAGGTTGGAAGCTCATCCCATTCCCACCACAGAGGAATAGAGAAAGTGAATAATTGTGAAGTGGACTCTGTGCCTCATTGCAATGGAACCACCAGGCACCACTCGTTCAATGACCGCAGAGAGAGAGAGTGTGGGGTCATAAACCTGGTGGAGTGAGTTGAAAAGGGCGCTGTACCATTGGCTGTCCAGAAGCCCAAAGTCAAAACATTGAATTTGGTGTGGGCAGCTACAGGAGGTAGATATTTTATCATTCTTGTGTGGTCACATTCTGGCTGCTTCTCAGTGTGCGTTCTTATGCATTCTTACGTTCTCGTGGACTCATTTGACTTCATCATCCACTGCCAAAGTTCAATTCCAGTACTTAAGAATGCAAGTAGTGAGAATTCCTAAAATTACCCGGCTGTGTTCTTGATCAGGCCGCGTATTGAGGATGCATTGGATGGTGACTTGTGAGCATGAGCATTTGAAGTCACAGTGGCACTATGGTGGCTTTTACATTTATCGTTGTGTTTTCCTTCCCTCAAGAGTTCCCCGGTGTAAGCTTGTGAAAGTCTGACGGCTAGTGAGAGTCGTTGTACTCCGTGTGGCGGAATGATCCGCCCCTCTGGCTCGTCATCGTCACCCCACCTCTTAGGGACGCCCTTCAGCCAGGCTCATGACGGGAGTTGGGTGGGAGAGCGAGAAGAGGTGCATAATTAATAAGCCTTGTTTGGTCAGTGGTGAATGAAGCACACCTGATGTGAATAATGCTTCATCACCGCTGTCTTTAAAATGCAGTGCGCACCTCTTCTCGGGGAGCCGGCTTCAAATCTCCATGTGTGCACACACTGGCATCCTCGCACAGCCAGGACCAGAGCTGGGAGGGATCGGACAAGTGGACGCGCTGCCAGACCCGTTTTTCGGACCCCCGGACACCGTAATGAGTCTCCGGGGGTGAACTGCTCACGTTGCTATACCTAAATTAATGAGCTTCCATTCAAAAATATTTACTTAAAATACTGTGCCACGCCAGCTACTACATTTAAGGTTTTTTAACCCTAAGAGTCTCTGTTTACCCAACTATGCATTTTAAGCTCATTTAGCTCAATTGTAAGTGCTATTAGCAGCTTCAAATTCTAGGTTGTTTATTTACTTTCAATTAACTTTAAAAAAAAAATGACCTGAAGAAATAACAGACAGCTAGTGAATGTCAAAGGTTTTTATTGTTGTTTACAAATATACCATCTAACTTAGATATTCATGCTCTCCTAGAACCAAAATACGTTCTCAAATACAAAAATAGTGACAAAATCATGATGATAAACAAAAAACAAAAACAAGAGGGCTATGCAATGAATCGGTAAATCTAAATAAACACAATTTAAAATGCATTTTAACAGACTGCACACTGCAGAAATATATGCAGGTAGGACAAAACTCTCTGAATACTGTAACAAAAACACCAGAAACAATTTGTATTTATAAATGAAACTATTCATTTAAAAGATCTTTTCAACTTGGCCAGACATTGCCATCATCAAGATGCAACACCATTTACTGTATGACCTCAAAAAAAGAAAGAAAAAGTGTCAGCTTCTTTGGGTAGCTAATGTGAAGGGCATAAAGTAGCCCAAAAAGTCAGTGCACTGACCCAAGTTTTGACAAATGTCCCCAGCTCATTTTCAAGGACAATCAATACATCCAGGGGGTTGAAAGGCAACTTTTGCTCTTCCTGCTCCAAAGCATTGATGGCATCTGCTCCTTTCTGTGCTTGGTTAAGCTCCTCTTCCTAAATCCAAAGAAATAATCCTTGTCAAAATGTATATTAACAGTTTCCATTGTATTTATTTGCACAATTAAATATCCTCAAAATCAATAATTACAGAGTAAAAAGAAAAGTGATGCTTAAAGGGATAGTTCACCCAAAAATACAAATTCTCATTTACTCACCACCATGCATCCCAGATGGGTAGGACTTTCTTCTGTTGAACACAAACAAAGATTTTTAGAAGAATAGCTCAGCTCTGTTGGTACATTCAATGCAAGTGAATGGTGGTCAAAAAACACATTAAGGTGGCATAAAGTAATCTATATGACTTCAGTGGTTGAATCCATGTCTTCAGAAGTGATACAAGTGTGGTTGAGAAACAGATCAATATTTAAGTACTTTTTTACTATCAATCTCCACTTTGACTTTCATATTTGTCTTCTCGTTTTTGGGGATTCACATTCTTTGTGCATTTCACCACCTACTGGGCAGGGAGGAAAATCCATATTAAAAATGACTTTTGATCTGTTTCTCACCCACACCTATAATTTCGCTTCTGAAGACATGGATTAAACCACTGGAGTCTAATTCATATCTTTAATGCAATCTTTGTGCTTTTTGTACTTTCAAAGTTCTGATCACCATTCACTTGCATTGTATGGACCTACAGAGCTGAAATATTTTTCTAAAAATCTTAGTTTGTGTTCTGCAGAAGAAAGAAAGTCATACACATCTGGGATGGCATGAGGGTGAATAAATGATGAGAGAATTTTCATTTAAAGCACACAGCTGTTCAACCACTGTACCAAATGCATACATTTATATGAATGGCAGCGGATATGTTTAAATGGTGCTAAATAAATATGAATAATATCATCCAAATGTATTTCCTACCTTTTTTTTTTTGCCTTGAAATCCTCTGATGACTCTTCTTTCAGTTATAGTTGTAGACCTGCCAGGACTATAATTTAAATGACCCTATTCTGTTAGACAAAAAAAAAAAAATAATAATAATAATAATAATAATTGTAACTGACAAGATAAGCAACATGTATGGCTATTTCAACAGTATTATACTTATAATGTGACTCTTTTTTACAAACCAACTTACACATGTTGATATCAGGGTCCAAATAAGATATCAGGGTTACACTTGTTGATCCTTGAGGCAAACCAAAAATGATAATTATGAGAGAATTTATACAGTCTTATGCCATGTCAAACTCATCTGACTTTCTTCAGGGGAACACAAACAAAGCTTTTTGAAGGATATATGATGTGTGTTTGTCCATATAATGGAAGTCAGTGAGGTTAAAAACTTTCAAGATCCATAAAGGCAGCATCAATGTAATCCATGACTTTTTTGGTTTGTGTTCCACAGAAGACAGAATGGGTGAGAAGGCCAAATGACAAGAGAAATAGCATTTTTGGGTGAACTACTAAAATCATTTGATTAAGCTGAAAAGTTAACATAAACCAACACTCAGCTAATGTAAGCTGGTTTCCCTTTAAGTTGAAGGGGTTCAATGAGACATTTGCATTGAAACATGTAGAAAAGCGATTTACTTGGTGTTACCTGTTGCCTGCTGAGTTTCTGCTGTGTGAGTGATGCTTGAGCAGCGGTTGTCTCTCTGGTGAAAAATTGGCGGGAATTCTCCGCCACTGCCCTACAATTAGAAAGCACAGTATTTTCCCATGAGAAAAGTGTGGTGTAAGCGCCACATACAGAATATTAATTATTGTCATTGACAACCTCAATGTCGTTTAAGGCAAGCGGCAACCACAACAGTGAAACTCATGATAGAGACCGAAATGTATGCTTCACATGATATTGATGTATTTATTAATGTCGTCTCTAACACTAACTGAACACTAAAACTATAGATGCAGTTGATGAAGCTGAATATAAACCAACATTCAGAAAATGTTAGCTGGTTTCAAGATGTACAATTTGAAGTTTGCATTAAACATTTTGGTGTAGAAATGCGATTAATTTACTGGAATTACCCGTTGTTTGCGGAGTTTCTGCGATGTAAGTGAGGAGTTGTAGGTGAAGGCCCTGAGCAGCGGTTGAAGATCAAGAGTATCTGCCTGGTGAAAACATGCGAGGGCTCCTTTGTGTTTGTTCGACTGTGAACATGCACATCTAATTAGCCTCATGCAGACAAACATTAAATATATACTGTAGATTTGCAAACGTAACGTAAGTTAACTTTTTTAAGCGAATAGAAACTTGAATACACAGAAAACTGATATCAACAGAAAAAAATACTTATTTCACACTATGTTTAAAGTAATTTACCTTTGAACTTTTTGGCAAAAACTTTGTGTTGTCCACCACGAGCTCTCCTCATCCAAAACGGCAGCCAGCCCCTAATATGCTTGCTTAAAATTCAATCACATTCTGCATCACGTGGTTTCTCATGGAATCTTAAAAAATTAGGCTGGGTTGACTAAACTTCAGATTATTGTCGCTTCACTCAAAATAATTAGCAACGTTTCTTTATTATAATGAGTACAGAATAATCTCAATATCTTGTCACAAATATAGCATATAATTAAGGAAAGTTGACAGCATTACGTTTTCCGTAAAATCTGTTTATTTTAATGAGCAATATTTGCTGAAGCAAGGAATAATGTTTTTGAGTGTAGCATTTGTTTTTACAATGAAATGTGTGTGTGTGTGTGTGTGTGTGTGTGTGTGTGTGTGTATATATATATATATATATATATATATATATATATATATATATATATATATATATATATATATATATATATATATAATCAACATTTAAACCCCACAACCCCCCCCCCCCCCCAAAAAAAAACAACAACCCTGTGGTCATATACATACATACATATACAAACATAAATACATATATATATATATATATATATATACTGTATACACATACATACATACACACACATAATAATCATACAAACTATAATACATTACTCAATCCACACCCCACCCGAGAGCCCTCCAAAAACTCCAAATACCTTCCCCATTTCCAAACAAATTTATCCAAGCCACCCCGTCTTCTAGATGACACCTCCTCATAAGCTGCCACCCTCCCCACCTCCGTGCACCACTCCGGATATGGGGGCGCACCAGCTGACCTCCAACCCCTCAAAATAACCTGCCTGGCGATCATCACACATGTCAGAACCCAGTTCCCTATATGGCCATCCCCCACATTGATGACCGCCCCATCGCCCAGAACACAAAGTCTGGGGCAAAACGAAACCCGAGTGCCCACCACATCGCACACAAAATTCTGAACCTTCAACCAGAATTTCTGGATCTCGACACACCACCAAAAAAAATGGGCCATGTCTCCATCCTCCAACTGGCATCTCCAGAAGGTGGGTGTGTCTTTAAGACCAAGCCTATACAGTCTAGAGGGGGTCCAATAAAATCTATGCAAAATTTTGAATTGTATAAGACGCACCCTTGCATCACTAGATGCAGACT
This sequence comes from Myxocyprinus asiaticus, assembly GCF_019703515.2. Lineage (NCBI taxonomy): Eukaryota > Metazoa > Chordata > Actinopteri > Cypriniformes > Catostomidae > Myxocyprinus > Myxocyprinus asiaticus. The sequence goes on from NC_059386.1 coordinate 2,239,528, forward strand.
TAACGTTTTTAAGAATCTTAGCCCACACTCCTTCCTCCAATGCCAAGTTAAAATCTTTCTCCCATACTCTCTTGGGAGAAGTTAAGGCTACGTCCCCCATACTCTGAATTAACAGGGAGTAGTACACTGATGCCTCATGACTTTTTCCAAAAGCCGCAATCACCTCTCCCAAAGCATCTGCCTCCTTAGGGGGATGTGTGCTACTCCCAAAAATAGTGCAAAGCAGGTGGCGCAGTTGTAAATACCTATAAAACTGAGGTCTGGGGATCCCAAAATGTTGGACCAAGTTTTCAAACAATCTCAACACACCACTTTCATATAGGTCACCGAGTGTAGCAACCCCCCTCACAATCCATTCTGGCCAACAGAAAGGAGACTTGCCAATACATAGTCTTGGGTTCTGCCATATGCTCGAGGCAGCATTTAAATAAGTGTCCAATTTAAACAATCTGGACACTTTAGTTCATACCGAGTGTAAATGCGAAATAACGGGGTGTAACTTAACCTTTCCGATTAGTTTGATAGAGATACTTTGTAATGGCAAAATAGGGGCAAGAACTGCCTGTTCAATAACAAACCAGGGAGGGGTTCTCTCAGGTGGAAGTGACCAATGAGCCAAATGTCTGAGACTGAACGCATAGTAATAAAACAAAATCTTGGGAAGGCCTAGCCGTCCTTTGTCTATCGGCCTATGTAACTTATTAAAATGCAATCTGGGACGTTTACCATTCCAAATGAAGGACTTCGCTATGCTATCAAATTCCTTGAAATAAGAGAGGGGGACATCTACAGGGAGAGATTGTAGCAGGTAGTTACATTTTGGAATACAATTCATTTTAATAACATTAACCTTCCCAATCATCGATAAATGTAATGAAGCCCACCTGCTGACATCGCTCGAAAACCTTTTTATTAAAGGGTCAAAATTAACACTAACTAAATCAGACAAATTTGCTGGGAATAAAATCCCCAAATACTTAATGCCCTGTTTGGGCCACTGGAAGGCACCCGGCAGGAAAGCCGTTACTGGACAGTACGCTGTCAGAGCTAAAGCTTTGGATTTAGCCAAATTGACTTTGTATCCTGAGAACTTGGAAAAGGAGTTAATAATTCTGTGGAGGCAAGGCATGGATCTAGTGGGGTCGGAGACGAATAATAAAATATCATCTGCGTAAAGCAGAAGCTTATGCGCTACACCTCCCGCCGTCACCCCTGGAAAATCATCCTCCTTTCTTATCGCGGCTGCTAATGGTTCCAGGGCAAGGCAGAACAATAATGGGGAAAGAGGGCAACCCTGCCGGGTGCCCCTGTCCAGAGTAAATTAATCTGAAATTAACCCATTTGTTTGTACCGCTGCTACAGGGTGTCTATAAAGTAACTTAATCCAACCAATAAATGTATTCCCGAACCCATACCTTTCCAAAATCTTAAAAAGATAATCCCATTCTACCATATCAAATGTCTTTTCGGCGTCAAGAGAGATGGCAGCAACCGGAGATTGATCATTCGCTATTGACCACATGATATTGATGAAACCCCTAATGTTATCAGAAGAACTACGGCCTCGAATAAACCCCACCTGATCTATATGTATAAGTGATGTCATAACTTTACTTAATCGATTAGCCAGAATTTTGGAATTTTTTTTTACATCTAACTGGATAAGGGAAATTGGGCGGTAACTTTTACACTCGCTTGTATCTTTGTCCTTTTTTAGAATCAGACTGATCCGGGCTTGTGTCATGGTTGGTGGAAGCTTTCCATTCTTTAATGATTCCGTATAAACTTCTAACAAAAGTAGAGCCAGTTCTGTAGCATAAAATTTGAAAAACTCAGCAGCAAAGCTGTCAGGCCCCTGGAGCCTTGCCTGTAGGCAAGGCTTTAATTACCTCAACAAGCTCCTCCAAGGTTATCTCAGAATCAAGAGAATTTTTTTGCTCAGTCGTTAGTTTAGGGAGATCTAATGGTTCCACAAAGTTCCTAATATCTTCATCAGTGGATGAAGACGTGGACCTATAGAGATCAAGATAGAACTCTTTAAAGGCATTATTAATATCAATAACCGAGGTAAATATTTCACCACAAGCAGATTTCACTGAAGGAATGATAGAAAAAGTTTCTAGCCAAAAGTTTTCCTGCTTTATCACCTGACTCAAAGTATGACTGTCTTGCCCTGAACAACCAAAACGCCACTCTCCGTGGCAAAATAGTATTATATCTGTATTTCAGTCGGGTCAATTCTCTGAGGCCATCAGCTGACATACGGCGCTTCAGCTCTGCCTCTGCACTTTTAATATTTCCTTCCAACTCCACAAGTTCTTGTGCTTTGGATTTTTTAATGAATGAGGCATACTGTATGATCCAACCCCTAAGAACCGCCTTAAGTGCCTCCCAAGCCACGCCCACAGAGGATACCAAGGACCAGTTGGTCTCCATATAAACACTGATTTCAGTCTTTAACATTTGTTGGAAATCAGGTTTTTGCAAAAGGGACACATTAAGGCGCCAACTATATGATTTATTTTTCTCTATATGTGGCATCACCTCTAAACTCACCAGGGTGTGATCTGAGACTAAGATATTTCCAATTGAGCAATCAACAACAGATGAAATGAGGGATTTGTATATAAAAAAAAAATCTATTCTAGAATAAATCTTATGGACTGATGAAAAAAAATGTATAGTCCCTACCAGATGGGTTCAAAAGTCTCCAAATATCTGTAAGACCAAGATTTTTACACATCCTGTGAAGTGTCAGTGTTGCTCTAGGGGGTTTACACACTTTTGCTTCACTATGATCAAGGACTGAATCCATCAAAATATTAATTAATATTATATCATAAGGGGTGCCAGCGGCTTGCGACATCCCTTCAAGATCTATAAAAAAGCCCTGATCATCAGCGTTAGGTGTGTAAATATTAGCCAAAATCAACCTTTGCCCCTGAATTTCAACTAACACAACAATTACTCTTCCTAATTTATCTTTAATCTGTTTGAGACATTTGAATTGTAGATGTTTATTTACCAATATAATGACTCCCTTGCTCTTACTTGAGCCAGTACTAAAGAAAACATGTCCACCCCATATCTTCCAAAATTTTTCAGCTTCCTGCGGGGAGAGATGTGTTTCTTGAAGAAACACTATATCATATTTCTTATGTTTAAGAAAAGTAATAACTTTCCTTCTTTTTATGGGGTGCCCCAACCCATTTACATTCCATGTGGAGAGAGATAGTACACTCATATTAACATTTGACATATTGATATTGTAGAAGAAATAAATTGTGTGTCAAAAACAAAATTATATAGACCACATTCCCCATTAGTGAAAAAATCAACCCCCGAACATCCCCCCGAACAAAACAAACAGAAAAAAGAAAAACGTGCACATTAACCCCGCGCACGACAGCGCCAACCAGCAACAATCCCTCTAAACTCAAAAGGTCCATGAACGCCCACGAGCCTCCACGACAACTTTGCCATCGGATTGCTCAATTTTGCCTCACAAATTTGTGAGGCAAAATTACATAACAGAAAATACTTTGTAAAATAAACCCAGTCAATAGGAAGAATGAACACAAAGAACGTGTAGATTCATTCACAGAACTGTTTTAAAGGTGTGATCTTCCACAAAACAAATTCCAGCTGATATAAAACCGTTCAGATTCCTCGGACAAACAAACGAATGTTCAGTGAGCCAGCTGTTATGAGTTCAGCGGATGACGTAATCATTCAATGTCCCGTAAAAAAAACTCAACAAAACAAACTACAGCCAGCAGGAGGAATAAGCACGAAGAACGAACAGATTAATCCACAGCTGTTCCAAAGGAATGTTATTCAACAGAACAAGCTCCAGCCGCTAGGCGGAACCAATACAAAAAGAAACAAAACCGGCATCCCGGTTCCCCGGATGATCGAGTCAATTCACTCGGAGGCTGCATAAAAGTATATACCATGACTTACATAATCCGTCGACTTCATAAAAAACATCCTTTGTGTGAGCAGCATGTAGATATTTTGTGGTCATCCGTAGTGTCCACTCTCAATCTGTCTGGGAAATTCAATGCAAAAGTAATCTTTTATTAATGCAAAAGTTTCTTTAAGGAAGAGTGTTATTCACAAAACAAGCTCCAGCCGCTTGGCGGAGCCAACGCAAAAAATCCAAAATGTCGCCCAGCATCCTCAAGAGTTAGTACAGCGAGTAAGGCCCACTCACATGAGAAACATCCAATGGTTTACTCAGTCATTGATTCTATAAAAGACATTGCCAGATTTGGACATGTAAATACTTTGCGACAACCTTCGTTTCTATTCTCAGTTTGACCGGAAACATCAGAGCAAATGAGATCTTTTTCTGATGTAAGAGTTTCTTACATTCCTTGAACCGATCGCGTTTCTCTCTTGTCGAACTCGGAAAGTCCGGGAACAAGAAAATATTATGGTTCTTCCAAGAAAGCTTTCCTTTGCTCCTTGCCTGACGCAACACAAGATCTTTATCGGATGTTCTCAGAAATCTGGCCAGAATCGATTTGGGCCTGTCTCCCTAAGCAGATCTGTGAGCTGGGACTCTGTGAGCTCGCTCGATTTCCAGCTTGTGGCCTGTTATGTCGAGCAGACTCAGGAAAAACTCGTCTAGGAATTTCACCATATCTCTGCCCTCCTCATGCTCAGGAATTCCAACAATTCGAACGTTATTCCTGCGGCTTCTATTTTCAAGATCTTCAAGCTTTTCAAGGAGATGTTCCAGATCAACTTTGGTCGCGGGCGGATTAGCGGTTAATTCCCTCTCCGAAGATTCCAGAAAATCGATTCGTTTTTCAACATCAGTCACTCTTGTACTTAACGCTGAGAATTTTATTTCCATCGCCGTGATCGATCGACGTGTTACAGCGAGATCCTCCAAGTCAGCAAGAATCTTCGTCAACATCACCAACATGTTGGACAACTGACGCTGGATTCCTTCTCCCACCACATTCCCCATTTATGCAACAATCAATCCCTTAAATCTCAAAGAGTCCATGTACGCCTACGAGAGCCCCCACGACAACTTTGCCGTCGGATTGCTCAAGTCCGGTGCTTCTATACAAATTTTGTAAGGCAAAATTACATAACAGAAAATACTTTGTAAAACAGACCCCAGCCAACAGGCAGAAAAACAGAAAATACATGTAGACTCATTCACAGGACCGTCTTGAAGGTGTGTTCCTCCACAAAATAAACTCCAGCTGATATAAAGCCATTCGGTTTCCTCGGACAGACAAGCATTTGTTCAGTGAGCCGGCTGTTATGAGTTCAGCGGATGACATAATCATTCCAATGTCCCGTAAAAATACTTAACAAAACAGACTCCAGCCAGCAGGAGGAATAAGCACGAAGAACAAACAGATTTATCCACAGCTGTTCCAAAGGAGTGATATTCAACAGAACAAGCTCCAGCCGCTAGGCGGAGCCAGCACGATAAACAAAACTGGCATCCCGGTTCCTCGGATGATCAAAAGCCAAACTAACTTGGAGGCCGCAAAAAAAAAAAAAATACACCATAACTTACTCAGCCCGTCAACTTTATAAAAGACGTCCTTTATGTAAGCATGTAGATATTTTGCGGTCATCCAAAGTGTCCATTCTTGATCTGGCCGGAAACTTCAGTGTAAAAAGATCTTCCATCAGTGCAAAAGTTTCTTGGAGTCATGGCACAAAACAAACTCCAGCCGCTAGGCGGAGCCAGCGCAAAAAGAAACAAAAATGGCACCCAGCTTCCTCAGATAAGAGTTCCTGAACCGCAAGTCAGTCCACTAATATAAGAAACATCAAATGGCTTACTAACTCCAATGTATTTATGAAAGAGAGTGCCTGTTTTGGACATGTAAATACTTTGCGACCATTCTTCGTTTCTATTCTCAGTTTGGCCGGGAATATCATTGCAAAAGTGATCTTCTGCTGGTGTAAGAGTTTCTTACATTCCTTGAACCGATCGAGTTTCTCTCTTGTCGAATTCGCAAAGTCCGGGAACAAGAAAATATTATGGTTAAAGAAAATAATAAGAAAGCTTTCCTTTGCTCCTCGCCTGGCGCAACACGAGATCTTTATCTGATGATCTCAGAAATTTGGCCAGAATGGTCAATCTCCCTAAGCAGATCTGCGAGCAGGGACTCTGTGAGCTCGCTCGATTTCCAGCTTGTGGCCTGTTATGTCGAGCAGACTCGGGAAGAACTCGTCCAGGAATTTCACCATATCTCTGCCCTCTTCACGCTCAGGAATTCCAACAATTTGTATGTTATTCCTTCGGCTCATATTTTCAAAATATTCCAGTTTTTCCAAAATTAATTCCAAATCTGTTTTGGATGCGGGCAGATTAGCGGATAATTCCCTATCCGATGACTCAAGATAATCGATTCATTCATTCACTCTTGTAAACAACTCAGAGAATTTTGTTTCCATCGCCATAATCGATCGACGTATTACAGCGAGACCTTCCAAGTCAGCAACAACCTTCGTCAGCATTACAGACATGCTGGACAGTTAACGCTGAATTTTATCTACCGATGTGCCGTCCAAATCGAGTCCCCGGCTCGCAGTCCCGCCAGAGGCCTCGGCTTGAACACGTAAGTGTCTTTTAATGTCTCCAGAGTCTGAGGATTTTGACTTCTTTGCCATGTTTACCTCAAAGAGCAAGTATGTAATTGGGTGTATCGAATCTCACAAGATTATAACATGAAAATAATTTTAAAAATAGCAAAGTTCGCAGAGCTCGTGTCTCACACGTCTGCTTCTTGCATGGTGTCCTCGGAAACCTCTTATCATGTTCTTTATGTTCTCGGGCCTATGTCTTTCTGTTTTGGTGGGCATTGTATTGTTCTTCATTGAATTGTTTGTCAATGGCATTTAAATGCTTGTACAACTCACAGTACTTGCATGCATCTTTTGTGGGTTGGTGAAAGCCTAAACTGAACTCTGTATTGAATATATGCCTGTAGAAACTGAGTTTCTCAGGATTCAGTTTCCATTCATTCTTGCATTTATGTACATAGAGGTCATACATCTTGGTTACATTAAGATTTTCCTTAAGGTACTGCTTTGCTGAGTCTTTCCTGCAGTAGTGTGATTCAACTGTGGGGAAAGACTTAATATGTGGATATTTTCATTTTCTCCATCATCATCCAGCTCTTTGTCACTTAATAAGCTTAATAATACATCTTCAGCAGTTAAAAACTGTTTTCTTCTCATGGTTGACCTACGTGGCTTGCATGTGGTGTTGGCCATTTTGACTCATGTGCTATCCACAGGCTTTACCCACAATACATTTCTCAATGCCAAAAGGGCGTAAGTGCAGTTACACCCTTTTGGTTTCTAATGAATAACTCCAAAATGATTAAGAATTCACTTGTGTCCTTTTGGCAGTAGAAAGAGCTCATCAAGAGCTTTCATTTGATAAATCTCTATCTCACCCAAATTGTCACTTACGCCCCTCTGGTCCTCACCCCTCGATTTTGAAAACATATAGAATGTAAATTCCACAAACAGACCCTTGTGTTATGAACGGGATATTTTTAACAACATTTCATATTTGTTGTGATGTCATAATGTAAATGGTTAAATTGTTTAATTGATTTACAGGGCTAATAAAACTGATATGAAAAACAATTATTTTTTAAATTCAGCTTTGTTCTAGGCAAAGAAAACCTGTTCATGCATTTCCAAGTTGGTTTGGCTTGAAAATGTGTTTGGCTTGAAAATGTGAGTGTTTAATGGGTATTGTCGCGAATGTCAAACGAATGTCAAATATAAAACTAACTTTACCACACTAAATGGAAATATAGTGCGTTCAAGTCATGTCAGAATGATCGTATAAGTTAAACGCACATGAACGGCATCACAAAGTCGTAATTACAAATGTGGGACACTTGGGAGATTGTCTTCGAGCCCTGACTTTTTGAGTTGAGTGTGTGTCGATTTAAGAATTATGGCAGAAGCAAATTTTTATTGGTAATAATTCAGTATCACTTGAGGATTTTGACTGTGCGGTTTAGTCTGTATGCATTTTTTGTACTGATAATGAAAAATTACAATAAAACCTGCCAAAAAATAAAATAAAAATTAAGCTGTATTATGAGCAACAATTGTTAGCAACAAACCTACATTCCCCATCGTACTGGGTGTTTTTTCAACGCTAAGAATGCGGAAGACAGACTTATGTTCTTATAATGACCAGTCTTGCCAAGCTACCTTCGAAAAACATACCCAGAAGGACAGGAGGACGTAGAACACATCTGTTGCGGGCTTTGAGATGTGCTGTGATCTTCCTGTTGCACAATTGCCCCTCCCAGCACATTTGTTAGTTAGAGAACTACTGGCATTATCACACATCAGTGACAGCATTATTATCATCACACCAGTGAGGTTTTGCAGGACTAGTGACTCAGCGAAAGAATAAGATGAGTCTGTTAACACTTGTTTCTTCCATGCGTTTATTACTTTATTAAAATGATGCTCAACAAAACAGCAAAGTTGACGGATGTGGCAGGGTGAGCAAGAGACAGACACAGTGGGTGTGGCGTCAAGCCTCGGAGAGGCATTTATTGGAAACAATAATAAATGTAAAAATGTCCAAAAGGGGTAAAAAAGTGTCCAAGGGGGAATAGTGTTCATAATAAAAGGGGGAATCTGGCATCCTCGCGGTGAACGGGGCTCCGTGAAAGGGTAGTGTTCATAAGGAAAGCCTGGGTCAGTCGGCTGCTCACGCTCCCCTCCAAAGTCCACGGCGCGTGGGGTGGCGGCGTCACTGGCGGCCTGTCTTCCCAGGCCCGTGGCAAGCGTGAGGGGAAGGCGGCCCAGCATCCAGCCCGTCGGTGGCAACGTGAGCAGTTCACCCCCAGCGACTCATTACGGCGTCCGGGGGTCCAAAGAACGGGTCCGGCAGGAGGTCCACTCGTCTGATCCCTCCTTCAAAAAGTTTTTGAAATTGATGACTCGGACCAAATAATAAAGAAAAGCAGCCAATAAGTGCCCAACATAGATGGGAACTCCTTCAATACTTTTTTAAATGCATCCCATGGTGATACCTCAAGAAGTTGGTTGAAAAAATGTCAAGAGTACATGTCTGCAAATTGTAGGCAAAGGGTGACTACTTTGAAGATGCTAAAATATAACACTGTTTTGATTTATTTTGTATTTTTATAGTCACAACATAATTCCCATAGTTCCATTTATGTTATTCCATAGTTTTGATGACTTTACTATTATTCTAAAATGTGAAGAAAAAAAATTATAATAAAGAATGAGTAAGTGTTTCAAAACTTTTCAAAACCGGTAGTGTATTCCTGAGGCATTTTGCATCAATACCTCAAAAAATTCAATTTCAAAGCTCCGGACAGAAATGGCACAGAGTTTGCACTCTTCCTCAGGTAATGTGATGATAAAATGTATACATTATTTCACACAACAGCAATGAAATATGCTCCAAAATAGTACATTTGTACCGTTTTCTTGTTAGATTCGAAAGAGGAATACTGTGCTGTTAGACTACAAGAACTTTCACAAAGTAGGGGGAGAGGAGCAGCAGTCATTGACTGGGTACATTTCAGGGTGTTAATGTGACAGTGTCTAAAGCTTAGGACTGGTAACCATAAGTTTGCTGGTTTAAAGTCACATAATGAGTGAGCTATGAGCCATCACCATTCTGGTCTTGAGCTAGACAAATAACCTATAGTTGCTGCAATGGGACTGTTCCTCCAGTAAATGAACAATAACTGTGTAACACTTCTCAGTGAAAGGAGGAGGCGAGAAGCAGATTTCCTGGTTCAGGTAAGCGTTTTATTCTCCTCACTGCAGCAAATACACTCTTTCAGGGCTTTCACGCTGTTCAATAATTCACTCTAAAAATAAACAAACTACTTCACAATAATAAACTCTCAGCTTCGCAATAATAAACTCTTGGCTTCACAATAGGGTCTCTGGTGCCCAGGCTCTCTCTCTCGTCTAAGTGCTGCGTGGCCCTATTTATGCCGCTCTCCCCGTGCTTACTGAAATTAGAGACAGGTGTTAGACATAATTTAGCTCAGGTGTAAGCGCCCTTACCGCTTTCTCTCTCTCCAGAGAGATGCTTGACCACGCCCCCGCTGCCACATATCCCCACCACCCGACTCAGGCCGGGGCGGCATCCGGCCTGCCTACCACTCCCCCCCGATTCCTTGAAAGGAAGTCGGCGACAGCCATCTGCGCCCCCGGTCTGTGGACCACCTTGAACTTAAACGGCTGAAGAGCCAGATACCAACGGGTGATCTGGGCATTAGTATCTTTCATGCGGTGGAGCCACTGGAGTGGGACGTGATCCGAGCAGAGGGTGAAGGCCCGCCCCAGCAGGTAGTATCGGAGTGTGAGGACCGCCCACTTGATGGCGAGACACTCCTTTTCCACGGTGCTGTACTTAGTTTCCCTTAATGAGAGCTTACGGCTAATGTACAGCACCGGGCGCTCCTCCCCCTCCACCACCTGCGAGAGTACGGCCCCCAGCCCCCTGTCTGAAGCATCTGTCTGTAAAACAAAAGGGAGAGAGAAGTCAGGTGAATGTAAAAGCGGCCCCCCGCAAAGTGCGGCTTTAACTTGCGTGAACGCCCGTTGACACTGCTCCGTCCACTGGACCGGATCTGGAGCTCCCTTTTTAGTGAGATCAGTCAGCGGGCTGGTGACGTCCGAATAATTAGGTACGAACCTTCTATAATAGCCAGCCAGCCCCAGGAACTGTCTCACCCCCTTTTTAGTCTTGGGTCTTGGGCAGGTCGCAATCGCCGCTGTCTTGTCAATTTGGGGACGCACCTGCCCGTGGCCCAAGTGGAACCCCAGATACCGTACCTCCACCTGTCCAATCGCGCACTTCTTCGGATTTTCTGTGAGTCCCGCTTGGCGCAGCGATCTCAGAACCGCCCTCAGATGTTGCATGTGCCGCTGCCAATCATTGCTATAAATAATGATATCATCTAAATAGGCAGCGGCGTAAGCTGAATGTGGTCTGAGGATTCGGTCCATGAGACGCTGAAACGTAGCCGGGGCTCCAAACAAACCGAACGGAAGAGTCACAAATTGGTGTAATCCAAACGGTGTGGAGAAGGCGGTTTTCTCACGGGAAATTGGTGTCAAGGGGATCTGCCAATAACCCGAGCAGTGCCCAACCGATCGAGCAACTCATCAATGCGAGGCATTGGATATGCATCAAATTTAGACACCGCGTTGACTTTTCTATAATCCACACAGAATCGTACAGACCCATCGCTCTTAGGCACTAGAACAACAGGGCTGGACCAATCACTGTGGGATTCTTCTATTACCCCCATATCAAGCATCGCATCCAATTCTTCCCGAACGATTTTCTTCTTGTGTTCGGGTAATCGATAGGGGTGGCTACGTACCACGACCCCTGGCTCGGTCTCGATGTGGTGATGGATGAGGTTTGTACGTCCCGGTAGAGGGGAGAACACATCTGCAAACTCCTGTTGCAACCTAGCAACCTCCGCGAGTTGGCTCGGTGAGAGGTGGTCTCCGCAAATGACCGGGGTGAACTGATTATGTTTTGAACTCACCTCTGGTCCGAGCTCCGCCTTCTCGGGAACTACCGTAGCCAACGTCACGGAAACCGCCTCCCTCCACAATTTCAGGAGATTGAGGTGGTATATTTGACGTGCGTCCCCTCTATCGGTTCGTTTAACCTCATAATCGAGATCTCCCACTCGTCGTGTGACCTCAAAGGGTCCTTGCCACTTGGTGAGTAATTTAGAGCTCGATGTGGGAAGCAATACAAGCACTTTATCTCCCGGTGCAAATTCCCTTAGCTGAGTTCCCCTGTCATACAGTCGGTGCTGTCGTTCTTGAGCTTGGAGCAAATTCTCCTGTGTTAGTTGCCCCAAGGTGTGGAGTTTTGCTCTAAGATCAAGAACGTACTGAATTTCATTTTTACTGTTTGAAGGTCCTTCCTCCCAGGCCTCTCGCAATACATCAAGCATGCCGCGTGGGCGTCGCCCATACAGCAGCTCGAATGGGGAGAAGCCAGTGGAGGCTTGCAGGACCTCTCGTACTGCAAATAACAGGGGGTCGAGCCATTTATCCCAATTCCTAGCATCATCGTGCACGAACTTACAAATCATGTTTTTGAGGGTTTTATTAAATTGTTCCACCAAGCCATCCGTTTGAGGATGGTATACGCTGGTGCGAATCGATTTAATATTTAACAACTCGTACAGTTCGCATAGTGTCCGTGACATAAATGTTGTGCCCTGATCGGTGAGGATTTCTTTCGGAATCCCCACCCGGGAGATTATTTTGAAGAGAGCCTACGCAACACTGCGTGCTGAGATGTTGCGAAGAGGCACTGCTTCTGGATATCGCGTTGCATAGTCCACTAGGATCAATACAAAGCGATGTCCGCTTGCTGACCGTTCTAATGGCCTGACGAGGTCCATTCCAATTCTCTCAAAGGGGACCTCGATCAGAGGGAGAGGGCGCAATGGCGCTTTTGGGGTGGCCGGTGGGTTAACCAGCTGGCATTCGCGGCATGCCGCACACCACCTGCGGACATCGCCGCCAATGCCCGGCCAATAGAAACGGGCTATTAGACGGTTCAGTGTTTTCCTTTCTCCTAGGTGACCCGCCATGGGATTATAATGAGCCGCCTGGAATACCATTTCCCGACGGCTCCTGGGAATCAAAAGTTGGGTTGTATCCTCTTTGGTCCAAGTGTCCTGTGTCACTCTATACAACCGGTCATTTATAATTGCAAAATAGGGGTATGAAAGGGCGATGTCAGGCTGGAGTCGTTGACCATCGATGACTCACTTGGTCAAAGGCGTGTTTGAGTGTTTCGTCTTGCGACTGCTCCAAAGGGAAATCCCTGTCAGGGAATCCCCTGAAAAGGGGAGGGGCTGCAGCCTCTCCCCCTCTCTCGTCATTATGATGGGGAGCTGTCGAGGACGGCCCCGGCTCCGCCTCCCCTACCAGAGCATCGCACTTCACACATCTCCCTATTTTCGTACAGGACCCATCCGCGCAAATTCCCTTTAATAAAACTCTAAAATCTGGCCAATCAGTCCCCAAAATCAGCAGATGGGTGAGGCGGGAACTAACCGCGGCCTCCACTCTATGCTTTTTCCCCCGAAATTTAATCGTCAGGGTCACCACCGGATACTTGTGAATATCCCCGTGTACACATTTCACCTTCACCGTTTTAGTTGTGACCAATGCCTCGGGTTGAACCAGGCGTTGGTGGATAGTGGTTTGATTACAACCGATGTCCACCAACGCTTGGTGAGTACCCCCCTTGACACTTACCGGTATCCGGTACGCTCCGGCCCGGTCGGGGGCAGCCTGTGGGAGGTCAGAGACCCGCACCACCGTCCCCAGCTCCATCAGAGGGCACTGATCTCGGAAGTGGCTCGGGTCTCCGCACCTCCAGCAGGCCGGCCCGGGCGCTACGCCCGCACTTGCGTCGGCGGGCGCCCCCCCCCCGAGGGGGAGAGCAGCAGGGCATTGGAGTAGGGGAAGGTGTCGCCTCCCACACCCGGGGAACTGGTCTCCGTGGCTGAAGTCCTCCTCGTCTGCATGGGGCAGGAACGGGACCTGGAGAGAGAGCAGAACGAGAGGAGATAGGGGAGGGGAATGAGACGGGGAAGAGAGAGAGAGAGGGAGGGAGGGCTCATCCGCCCTCAGGATCGCCGCCATGTGGTCCTCCGTAAGACGGACAGCTTCCTCCAGCGACGCCGGGCGGTGGCACTGGACCCACTCCGCCGTCCCTTTTGGCAGTTGACGTATTAATTGCTCCAGTACCACCTGGTCGATGATCGCGTCGACGCCGCGGTCCCTCGCTAGCAACCATCTTCGGCAGCCGTCGCGGAGCCGTTGGGCGAAGGCAAACGGGCGGACGGAGTTCTCCAACTTCAGGCTCCGGAAGAGCTGACGACTTTCTTCCGGACTCCGACCAACCCGTTGCAGGATGGCATCGCTGGTAGTTGTTGAGCCACGAGTTGGGCTTCCCCGGACAGCAGCGGTATGAGTCGGGCCACCCACTGGTCGAGCGGCCAGCCCCAGATCTCAGCGGTGCATTCAAAGAGTTCCAGGAAGGCCTCTGGGTCGTCCGCCGCCCCCATCTTTTGTAACGCAGGCGGGGGTAACGGCGTGTGGGTGTCCGGGTTCGCGGCTGGGGATGCCTCCTGGCTGAGAAGGCTCCGGATCGCCTGTCGGTCCTCTGCTCGAGCACGCATGAGCTCCACAAACCGGCGGTCTTGATCTTGTTGGAGCTCAAGCAGGGATTGCTGGTGGCTCCGATGTAGGCCAGCGAGGGCTTGGAGGATCTCCACCAACTGGGAGGACACTACGGGGCGACTTCCGTCCATCTTCGAACTTTTTCCCGGGTTTCGGCACCAGTGTAACACTTCTCAGTGGAAGGAGGAGGCGAGAAGCAGATTTCCTGGTTCAGGTAAGCGTTTTATTCTCCTTACTGCAGCAAATGCACTCGTTCAGGGCTCTTACACTGTTCAATGACTAACTCTAAAAATAAACAAACTACTTCACAATAATAAACTCTCAGCTTCGCAATAATAAACTCTTGGCTTCACAATTGGCTCTCTGGTGCCCAGGCTCTCTCTCTCGTCTAAGTGCTGCATGGCCCTATTTATGCCGCTTTCCCCGTGCTCACTGAAATTAGAGACAGGTGTTAGACATAATTTAGCTCAGGTGTAAGCGCCCATACCGCTTTCTCTCTCTCCAGAGAGATGCTTGACCACGCCCCCGCTGCCACAGTCACAAATTGATGTAATCCAAACGGTGTGGAGAAGGCATTTTTTTCACAGGAAATTGGTGTCAAGGGGATCTGCCAATAACCCTTTGTCAAATCCAATGTCGAATAAAATTGAGCAGTGCCCAAATGATCGAGCAACTCATCAATGCAAGGCATTGGATATGCATCAAATTTAGACACCACGTTGACTTTCCTATAATCCACACAGAACCGTACAGACCCGTCGCCCTTAGGCACTAGAACAACTGGGCTGGACCAATCACTGTGGGATTCTTCTATTACCCCCATATCGAGCATTGCATCCAATTCTTCCCGAACGATTCGGGTAATCGATAGGGGCGGCTATGCACCACAACCCCCGGCTCGGTCTCGATGTGGTGATGGATGAGGTTTGTACGTCCCAGTAGAGGAGAGAACACATCCGCAAACTCCTGTTCCAACCTAGCAACCTCCGCGAGTTGACTCGGTGAGAGGTGGTCTCCACAAGTGACCGGGGTGAACTGTTTATGCTTTGAACTCACCTCTGGTCCGAGCTCCGCCTTCTCGGGAACTACCGTAGCCAACGTCACGGGGACCACCTCCCTTCACAATTTCAGGAGATTGAGGTGGTATATTTGACGTGCGCCCCCTCTATCGGTTCGTTTAACCTCATAATCGAGATCTCCCACTCGTCGTGTGACCTCAAAGGGTCCTTGCCACTTGGCGAGTAATTTAGAGGTCAATATGGGAAGCAATGCAAACACTTTATCTCCCGGTGCAAATTCCCTTAGCTGAGTTCCCCTTTCATACAGTCGGTGCTGTCGTTCTTGAGCTTGGAGCAAATTCTCCTGTGTTAGCTGCCCCAAAGTGTGGAGACTTGCTCTAAGATCAAGAACGTATTGAATTGGAGTTAGGCTGGACGCCATGCAAAGAGCAGACGTGTGAGCGACGAGCTCTGTGCACTTTGCTGAATTTTCGATTATTTTCATATTATAATCTGGTGAAATTTGTTTCACCCAGTTACACATTTGCCCTTTGTTGCAAAACATGGCAAAGAAGTCAAAATCCTCGGGCTTGGGAGACATTAAAAGACACTTACGTGTTCAGGATGAAAGCCCCGACAGGCCTACAGACCGGGGACTCGATTTGGATGGCGCGGCGAGGAGATCCAGCATCAGTTGTCCAACTTGTCGGTGATGTTGACGAAGATTCTTGCTGACTTGGAGGATCTCGCTGTAATACGTCGATCGATCACGGCGATGGAAATAAAATTCTCCGAGTTAGGTACAAGAGTGACGTTGAAAAACGAATCGATTTTCTGGAATCTTCGGAGAGGGAATTAACCGCTAATCCACCTGCGACCAAAGTTGATCTGGAACATCTCCTTGAAAAGCTTGAAGATCTTGAAAATAGAAGCCGCAGGAATAACGTTCGAATTGTTGGAATTCCTGAGCTTGAGGAGGGCAGAGATATGGTGAAATTCCTAGACGAGTTTTTCCCGAGTCTGCTCGACATCACAGGCCACAAGCTGGAAATTGAGCGAGCTCACAGAGTCCCGTCTCACAGATCTGCTGAGAGAGACAGGCCCCAATCGATTCTGGCCAGATTTCTGAAAACATCCGATAAAGATCTTGTGTTGCAGGATGTGTAAAAATCTTGGTCTTACAGATATTTGGAGACTTTTGAACCCATCTGGTAGGGACTATACATTTTTTTCATCAGTCCACAAGATTTATTCTAGAATAGATTTTTTTTAAATATCCAAATCCCTTATTTCATCTGTTGTTGATTGCTCAATTGGAAATATCTTAGTCTCAGATCACGCCCTGGTAAGTTTAGAGGTGATGCCACATATAGAGAAAAATAAATCTTATAGTTGGCACCTTAATGTGTCCCTTTTGCAAAATCCTGATTTCCAACAAATGTTAAAGACTGAAATCAGTGTTTATATGGAGACCAACTGGTCCTCGGTATCCTCTGTGGGCGTGGCTTGGGAGGCACTTAAAGTGGTTCTTAGGGGTCGGATCATACAGTATGCCTCATTCATCAAAAAATCCAAAGCACAAGAACTTGTGGAGTTGGAAGGAAATATTAAAAGTGCAGAGGCAGAGCTGAAGCGCCGTATGTCATCTGATGGCCTCAGAGAATTGACCCGACTGAAATACAGATATAATTCTATTTTGTCACGGAAAGTGGAGTTTTGGTTATTCAGGGCAAGACAGTCATACTTTGAGTCAGGTGATAAAGCAGATATATAAAGCAGAGAGAGTCTTTTTCTATCATTCCCTCAGTGAAATCTGCTTGTGGTGAAATATTCACCTCGGCTATTGATATTAATAATGCTTTTAAAGAATTCTATCTTGATCTCTATAGGTCCACGTCTTCGTCTACTGATGGAGATATTAGGAACTTTGTGGAACCATTAGATCTCCCTAAACTGACGAATGAGCAAAAAAACTCCCTTGATTCTGAGATAACCTTGGAGGAGCTTGATGAGGTAATTAAGTCCCTGCCTTCAGGCAAGTCTCCAGGGCCTGACGGCTTTGCCGCTGAGTTTTTCAAATCTTATGCTACAGAACTGGCTCCACTTTTGTTAGAAGTTTATACTGATTCATTAAAGAATGGAAAGCTTCCGCCAACCATGACACAAGCCCGGATCAGTCTGATTCTAAAAAAGGATAAAGATCCAAGCGAGTGTAAAAGTTACCGCCCAATTTCGCTGATCCAGTTAGATGTAAAAATTTTGTCCAAAATTCTGGCTAATCGATTAAGTAAAGTTATGACATCTCTTATACATATAGATCAGGTGGGGTTTATTCGAGGCCGTAGTTCTTCTGATAATATTAGGCGTTTCATCAATATCATGTGGTCAGTAGCAAATGAACAATCTCCGGTTGCTGCCATCTCTCTTGACGCCGAAAAGGCGTTTGATATGGTAGAATGGGATTATCTTTTCAAGATTTTGGAAAGGTATGGGTTCGGGAATACATTTATTGGTTGGATTAAGTTACTTTATAGACACCCTGTAGCAGCGGTACAAACAAATGGGTTAATTTCAGATTATTTTACTCTGGATAGGGGCACCCGGCAGGGTTGCCCTCTTTCCCCATTATTGTTCTGTCTTGCCCTGGAACCATTAGCAGCCGCGATAAGAAAGGAGGATGATTTTCCAGGGGTGACGGCGGGAGGTGTAGCGCATAAGCTTCTGCTTTACGCAGATGATATTTTATTATTCGTCTCCGACCCCACTAGATCCATGCCTTGCCTCCACAAAATTATTAACTCCTTTTCCAAATTCTCAGGATACAGAGTCAATTGGTCTAAATCCGAAGCTTTGGCTTTGACAGCGTACTGTCCAGTAACGGCTTTCCAGCCGGGCGCCTTCATGTGGCCCAAACAGGGAATTAAGTATTTGGGAATTTTATTCCCAGCAAATTTGTCTGATTTAGTCAGAGTTAATTTTGATCCCTTAATAAAAAGGTTTTCGAATGATATGGACAGGTGGGCTTCATTACACTTATCGATGATTGGGAAGGTTAATGTTATTAAAATGAATTGCATTCCAAAATTTAACTATCTGCTACAATCTCTCCCTGTAGATGTCCCTCTCTCTTATTTTAAGCAATTTGATAGCATAGTGAAGTCCTTCATTTGGAATGGTAAGCGTCCCAGGTTAAATTTCAGTAAATTACATAGGCCGATTGACCAAGGTGGGTTAGGCCTACCCAAGATTTTATTTTATTATTATGCATTCAGTCTTAGACATTTGGTTCATTGCTCACTTCCACCTGAGAGAGCTCCTCCCTGGTTTTGTATTGAAAAGGAAGTTCTTGCCCCTATCTTGCCACTGCAAAGCCTTTCGATTAAACTAGCTGGAGAGGTTAAGTCGCACCCCGTTATTTTGCATTTACACTCGATATGGACAAAAGTGTCCAGAGTGTTTAATTCTGATATTTATTTAAATGTTGCCTCGAGCATATGGCAGAACCCTAAACTATGCATTAATAAGTCCCCTTTCTGTTGGTCAGATTGGATCGTGAGGGGGGTTAATACACTTGGTGACCTATATGAGGGTGGAGTATTGAGATCTTTTGAAAATTTGGTTCAACATTTTGGGATTCCCAGATCTCAGTTTTATAAGTATTTACAGCTGCGCCACCTGCTCTGCTCTGTTTTTGGGAGTAGCATACACCCCCCTAGAGTGGCAGATACTCTGGAAGTGGTGATTGCTGCTTTTGGGAAGGGTCATGAGGCATCAGTGTATTACTCCTTGTTAATTCAGAGTCTGGGGGACCGAGCTTTAAATTCTCTTAAAAGATTATGGGAGAAAGATTTAAACTTGGTATTGGAGGAGGGAGTGTGGGCAAGGATTCTAAAAAACATAAAGTGTGCATCTAGAGATGCAAGGGTTCGCCTTATGCAATTTAAGATTTTACATAGATTTTATTGGACCCCCTCTAGATTGTATAGGCTTGGTCTTAAGGACACACCCATCTGCTGGCGATGCCATACTGAAGATGGAGACACCATCCATGTTTTTTGGGGGTGCCTTTAGATCCAAGAATTTTGGCTGAAGATGCAAAGTTTTGTGTGTGATGTGTTGGGCACTCAGGTCTTGTTCTGCCCCAGACTCTGTATTTTGGGTGATAGGGAGGTCATGGATTTGGTAGATAAGCACAAGAAGGACTGGGTTTTGACCGGTGTGAAGATTGGTAGACAGATTATTTTGAGGAGTTGGAAGTCGGATGGAGCACCCTCGTTCCCGGAGTGGTGCGCGGAGATGGGGAGGGTGGCTGCCTTCGAGGAGGGGTCGAGTATTAGGATGGGGGTTAGGGAAACTTACAATAAGAAATGGGGCAATTATTTAGCATTTTTGAGGGAATCTCGAGGTGGGGCGGTGGAGGGAGTAATTTAAAGGTTTTTTTTTTTTTTTTTTAATTTTTTTTTTTTTTTTTATTATTATTATACTTGATTATTGTATGTTATTTTATGTTGTTGTTTTAGTTTTCTGTGTGTGTGTGTCTATATTCTATTGACCACAGGTGTGTTCTTGGGGGGGGTCAGGGTGGTTTGAGAGTTTGGTAGGGGGAGGGGATATAGTGGGGGTTTAATGTTAAAAGTTTTTGATTCATTATATAGATGTTGTTGTATTTCTTGTGTTAATTTATGAATCAATAAAAAAATGTAATAACAAAAAAAATAAAATAAAAAAGAACGTATTGAATTTCATTTTTACTGTTTGAAGGTCCCTCCTCCCAGGCCTCTCGCAATACATCAAGCACACCACGTGGGCGTCGCCCATACAGCAGCTCGAATGGGGAGAAGCCAGTGGAGGCTTGCGGGACCTCTCGTACTGCAAATAACAGGGGGTCGAGCCATTTATTCCAATTTCTAGCATCGTCGTGCACGAACTTACGAATCATGTTTTTGAGGGTTTTATTAAATCGTTCCACCAGGCCATCCGTTTGAGGATGGTATACGCTGGTGCGAATCGATTTAATACTTAACAACTCGTACAATTCGCGTAGTGTCTGTGACATAAACGTTGTGCCCTGATCGGTGAGGATTTCTTTCGGAATCCCCACCCGGGAGATTATTTTGAAGAGTGCCTCCACAACACTGCGTGCTGAGATGTTGCGAAGAGGCACTGCTTCCGGATATCGCGTTGCATAGTCCACTAGGACCAATACAAAGCAATGTCCGCGTGCTGACCGTTCTAATGGCCCAACAAGGTCCATTCCAATTCTCTCAAAGGGGACCTCGATCAAAGGAAGAGGGCGCTTTTGGGGTGGCCGGTGGGTTAACCAGCTGGCATTCGCGGCATGCCTGCGGATATCGCCGCCAATATCCGGCCAATAGAAATGGGCTATTAGACGGTTCAGTGTTTTCCTTTCTCCTAAGTGACCCGCCATGGGATTATAATGAGCCGCCTGGAATACCATTTCCCGACGGCTCCGTGTAATCAAAAGTTGGGTTGTATCCTCTTTAGTCTGAGCATCCTGTGTCTTTCTATACAACCGCTCATTTATAATCGCAAAATAGGGGTATGAAAGGGCAGTGTCCGGCTCGAGTCGTTGACCATCGATGACTCTCACTTGATCGAAGGCGTGTTTGAGGGTTTCGTCTCGTGACTGCTCCAAAGGGAAATCCCCCTCAGGGAATTCCCTGAGAAGGGGAGGGGCTGAAGCCTCTCCCCCTCTCTCGTCATTATGACGCGGAGCTGTCGAGGACGGCCCCTGCTCCGCCTCCCCTGCCAGAGCATCGCACATTGCACATCTCCCTAACTTCATACAGGACCCATCCGCGCAAATTCCCTTTAATAAAACTCTAAAATCAGGCCAATCAGTCCCCAAAATCAGCGGATGGGTGAGGCGGGAACTAACTGCGGCCTCCACTCTATGCTTTTTCCCCCGGAATTTAATCGTCAGGGTCACCACCGGATACTTATGAATATCCCTGTGCACACATTTCACCCTCACCGTTTTAGTTGTGGCCAGTGCCTCGGATTGAACCAAGCGTTGGTGGATAGTGGTTTGATTACAACCGGTGTCCACCAACGCTTGATGAGAACCCCCCTTGACACTTACCGGTATCCGATACGCTCCGGCCCGGTCGGGGGCAGCCTGTGGGAGGTCAGAGACCCGCACCACCATCCCCAGCTCCATCAGAGGGCACTGATCACGGAAGTGGTCCGGGTCCCCGCACCTCCAGCAGGCTGGCCCAGGCGCTACGCCTGCACTTACGTCGGCGGGCGCCCCCCCCCCCCGAGGGGGAGAGCGGCGGGGCATCGGGATAGGGGAAGGTGTCGGCTCCCACACCCGGGGAACTGGTCTCAGTGGCTGAAGTCTTCCTCGTCTGCGTGGGGCAGGAATGGGACCTGGAGAGAGAGCAGAACGAGAGGAGAGAGGGGAGGGGAATGAGACGGGGAAGAGAGAGAGAGTGGGAGGGCTCTTCCGCCCTCGGGATCGCCGCCATGTGGTCCTCCGCAAGCCGGATGGCTTCCTCCAGCGACGCCGGGCGGTGGCACTGGACCCACTCCGCCGTCCCCTTTGGCAGTCGATGTATTAACTGCTCCAGTACCACCTGGTCGATGATCCCGTCGACGCCGCGGTCCCCCACTAGCAACCATCTTCGGCAGACATCGCGGAGCCGTTGGGCGAAGGCAAACGGGCGGTCGGAGCTCTCCAGCTTCAGGTTCCAGAAGAGTTGACAACTTTCTTCCGGACTCCGACCAACCCGTTGTAGGATGACTTTCTTTAAGTCTCCGTAAGCCAGGAGGCTCGTCGCTGGCAGTTGTTGAGCCGTGAGCTGGGCTTCCCCGGACAGTAGCAGGATGAGTCGGGCCGCCCACTGGCCGAGCGGCCAGCCCCAGATCTCGGCAGTGCGTTCGAACAGATCCAGGAATGCCTCTGGGTCGTCCGCCGCCCCCATCTTCTGTAACGCAGGCGGGGGTAACGGCGTGTGGGTGTCCGGGGTCACAGCTGGGGATGCCTCCTGGCTGAGGAGGCTCCGGATCGCCTGTCGGTCTTCTGCTTGAGCGCGCATGAGCTCCACAAACTGGTGGTCTTGATCTTGCCGGAGCTCAAGCAGGGATTGCTGGTGGCTCCGATGTAAGCCAGCGAGGGCTTGGAGGATCTCAGCCAACTGGGAGGACTCTACGGGGCGACTTCCGTCCATCTTCAAACCTTTTTCCCGGGTTTCGGTACCAGTGTAACACTTCTCAGTGAAAGGAGGAGGTGAGAAGCAGATTTCCTGGTTCAGGTAAGCGTTTTATACTCCTCACTGCAGCAAATACACTCTTTCAGGGCTTTCACACTGTTCAATAATTCATTCTAAAAATAAACAAACTACTTCACAATAATAAACTCTCAGCTTCGCAATAATAAACTCTTGGCTTCACAATAGGGTCTCTGGTGCCCAGGCTCTCTCTCTCGTCTACTTGCGGTGTGGCTCTATTTATGCCGCTCTCCCCGTGCTCACTGAAATTAGAGACAGGTGTTAGACATAATTTAGCTCAGGTGTAAGCGTGCTTACCGCTTCCGGAGAGATGCTTGACCACGCCCCCGCTGCCACAAACTGGTGTTAGACAAAAACATCTGCTTTTGATTACTTGAAAAATAACTACTTAACATAAATATTAATGAGCTCTTGGCATCACTGTTGTTAAGGAGTAAAAACTTGTTGTGATACTGTTTTGATCATTTTTTAAAGTACAATTGTAGTTTTGGAATTCTTAGACTTTTAGTTTACCTGTGTGCTATATTCTCTCTTTGCATGTATTAACTATTGTCCCTTGTTTTTCTGTGTTTTGTTTGTTTCAGATTCAGTGTGAAAGCTGTGAACACTGGTTTCATGACTGTTGCCTGAAATCATATAGTGTCCCAGACAAACAATCTACATGGTATTGTGCCCTGTGTATTACAATAATAAATAAAACATAGAACAGGACAAGAGGAAAAAAATAGAGATTTGTAATAAAATAATTATTTTTAATTATTAAAGGAATTTTTTTTTTCTCCTAAAGTATGTTTATTGGAGTTTTGGTTTATTATGTTTTTTCTATTTAACAAAATATTTATGATTTTTATTTTTAAAAACTTATACTGTACTTTCAGATGTTCTATAATTATTTTCCTATTTATTTTGCACAACTACTGAAAAAAGTCATTTTGGGTTTGAACAATAACTGTGTCTCTTTTTTTTTTTTTTTTTTTTTTTTGCCAGCCCTCTTCACTATCTTGAACCTTCTTGTAATAATAATGCTTTGCCATTGGTTTTGAGTCTAGGTCAAACGGTCATAGAGTTTAATAGATTTATAGGGATCATTGAATCTGTATAAAAAGTACTGAACGTGTACTCCCAAAAACAAGTCTTGTGCTATATAAATAATCATATTCTGAGTGTTTTGCAGTTGGTTTCATGTCTCTAGGTCAAATGGTCATTGAGTTTAATGGAATTATAGGGATGCAAATATCTTTTAAAAAGTACTGAACGTGTACTCCAAAAGCAAGTCTTGTGCTATATAAAGAATACTATTCTGAGTGTATTACAGTTGGTTTTATGTCTCTAGGTCAAACGGTCATTGAGTTTAATGGAATTAGAATATTACAAACATTTACACTACTATATTTCTTTGAAAACATATAGAATGTAAATTCCACAGAGGCTTGTGTCATGAAAGGGATATTTTTAACAACATTTCATATTTGTTGTGATGTCATAATGTAAAATGGTTAAATTGTTTAATTTATTTATAGGGCTAACATTTCAGCTTTGTGCTAGGCTAGGCTATTCATGCATTTCCAAGTTGGTTTGGCTTGAAAATGTGATCGGCACGGAGAGTTTAATGAGTATTGTCGCGAATGTCAAATATAAAACTAACTTTACCGCACTTTTCCATTTGTAGTTCTTCCTTCTTAATATTACGGTAATGACCAATATAGGCAACTTATGTTTATGCACTGCTGGGACACTGGGAGTCATTTAGAAACTGATTGCTTTTCTCTCAGCAGGTCGAAGCACATCCTGAACATGAGACTTTTGCCAACAAAGGGCGTGGTCATTCCAATAAAATTCCCAGAATTACGCAACACTGTTTGATAACAACAAAAAAGATGTAGAGCTACTTATAAATTATACTGCATAGTTTTCATAAAAACATAAGTGTAATAACAAAAAGAGAAAGTGCTCTCCCTCGTTTTTATGCTGTTCCCCATGTAAATAAACTCAAGCCACACGAGCTGCTATTGGCTGAAGAAAGATCATTTTACAGCTCTTTCAGGGTAGTGGGCGGAGACTAACTGGAAATGAAATAGATTATGAATCACAGGGCATATTTGAATGACTGACAGCTCTGGTGACCAATCACGAGAGGAGTTCAGAAGACCGATCGTCTGTGCTGTGCGCATGCTCAGAATACTTCGATCTCTAGCAGACAGTAACGGTCTTGCGTGATAGTGAGCGCGAGCTTCAGGGAAATCCACACGCGTTCAGTGTGTGTGTTCAGATCAGACCGGAAATCCCTGACACAGGACGAGCTGAGAGACAAGTCGCCATGAGCTTCTGCGATGTTTTTCAGATGTTAAAATAGAAAGTAACTCGCATGATGTGATGACACTCTTATGGTAAGAAAACCATTAGGTGTGATTTTCAGCCTCTCTGGTATAACTCTGTGATATCGTTTGTTATTTTTGTTTTCTGTATGGTTCACGTTATAGATTACGCTTTACAGTGATCATGTTTTTGTGTTAATTACATCATTTTATTACATTGATACACTTATTGCGCTTGTTAATACTAGGAAATGAAATGTGCTTACTATGTTAATCATTTTGTTGAGCTTGTATTTACATTATGCTTGTGCTATTTCAATTAATTAAAATGTAACTGACCTGTTTGTAATCTGATGATTGTAATGTAAACTATATATACTACACGGTTATAGTCTTTTGTAGGTATAGTTGTTGTGGATTTGATTTTGTATGTGTTGTGAATTGTATTAGATATCCGATATTATAAATGTTGTAATTTCAACCTGCTCATTTAAAAGAACAAAATACGGCATTCACGCTAAACGTTTCAATATAGAATTTAGTATTCTTCAAGTAAAATCACACATCAAAACAAACATAATGTTGAGTAGAAAAGATGGGTAACTCTTTAGTTCTGTTGAAATAAGGTCTAACATCATCTGCTTGCAATATTGGCCTGTCCAGACAGATACTAAATTAAAAAAAGCAAATTGTCACCAATATATTGTGCATCCCCATATTTTAGGTGTTTGAATAATTTGCTTTTAATTTTGTTAATTAATGTCAGACCAGGTATGGAAATAAAATAGAAAGATGAAACTAATGCATTCAGTTAAGCGATGATAATAATGCAACCACAACCAGAAATGTTCATTAGTATATTTGTCCATGCCCTAACATTATAGTTTAGCATTATATATAAGACATTTCTGACTATTTGAATAAACATTATTACTCTGATAAGCACTATGTAATTTATTGATATTACTTAATTAATGAAATGAATCTGCATATAGACACAGATCTCTTCTGATTTCCATAATGAGGCAGTACTAGGGACAGCATGGACTATAAATCCAACAAATTATTGTTGCCGAATGAGCATTTTGGAGTTGATGCCCATACTCAGTGACATTCATTTTTGAAACTGAGGCAGAAATACTGGGAAAAAGGAAATTAAATTCAATATACATAAATAAATCAAAAAACACAATATTTGCCCAAATGTTGCCAGGGTTTGCAAGTTCCCAGTACGCTTTGCATGAACAAGCTATTCTGAAACAGATTGTTTTACTGTTTGCTGGCTTTATTGTTGCTGTTGTTGTCATTTTTATCATGTCCCTACGTCACCTGTTGTTTTGTTAGTTATTTGTGTGGTGATGTTAAGAGCTCATCTTTTAACTAGTGCTGCAGTCAATTAATTATTTTTTAATTGCATACTTTTTTGTAGTTAAAGGGTTAGTTCACCCAAAAATGAAAATTCTCTCATCATTTACTCACCCACATGCCATCCCAGATGTTTATAATTTTCTTTCTTCTGCTGAACACAAACAAAGATTTTTAGAAGAATATTTCAGCTCTGTAAGTCCATACAATGCAAGTGACGGTGATTAGCACTTTAAAGCTCCAAAAAGCGCAGACGGTCGTAGTAAAAGCAATCCATACAACTACAGTGGTTAAATTAATGTCTTCTAAAGCGATACGTTCACTTTGGGTGAGAACAAGATCAATATTTAAGTCTTTTTCACTATAATTGTTTACTTCTGGTCGCTCTCCGATGCCTGTCCACAATGGGACTCACTCCGCCTCTCGTGTAACTGTGCTTTCACACTGGCAGTTTAGTTAAAAAAAAGAGCACGGTTCGCATGAAAAATTGGTAATGTGAAAGCTGTCATGCGGACCGGGGAGCGCACCGTGGTACCGAACCCGAGACTACCTGTAGGAGGTGGTCTGCGTTCTGTTGCAATGGAACTGTAGCGTGATTCGCGTGAATGTGAAAGCAACTCGGACTCGGGTGCGCACGGGATCCACACATTCTTGAAAGTCCCAAAAAAGTAATGACACCACAATTACATACAAGTACAGTCTATCTGTCTATCTGTCTGTCTGTCTGTCTATCTATACACCTTATAAATACTATATATAAATACTATTATAGGTTATAAATATAGGGTATAGTAAGAGATGACAGTGGCGATAACTTCACCTTGGACACGAGTGTAAGCGTGCAGTGTAAACAAAGATGCAAATGAATTCCTTGCAATCAGCTGTCGCCTAAAAAAAACGGCATTTGCGAGCAGCAGCAAGCCGCCTTCCCCTGGACATCTGATGAATTACGCCATGAAGTGCACATATACGCAGTTATCGTTCACTCTGCTGTGCATAATGGCACCAAAATAACAAAAAACAAAACAAAAAGTATGATGAGTCGCGTTGTGTTCTCCATGCGTGTTTGTGATGACGTAAGATGAACGCAAATGGACTGGGGTTCGATAGAATCAAGTGAGTGTGAAACCAGACCAACGCTGCGGGGGGCACCGGGAACAATCGCACTCGGAATCGGACCACAGCTAACGTGCCCAGTGTGAAAGCCCCCTATGTTCACGCAAGAACTGACTTGATACAACCAGAAGTGCAGCACGATTTGTTTACAAGAGAATGCTGTTCACAAGCTTCATTGGTTTTGACCAAAAATTTGATTTTTTTTTTTTTTAAACCTATGTGGAGTGAGTACATTTTAATGACGATTGTATTTTATTCCATGTTTTTAGATTGGCCCTTGTCCATTTACCCATTTCAGTACTTTCAGGGTGGGTGTCTACAATGGGTAGTGAGGACATGGGCTGCTGACAAAATGTTTTCTGTTTGTTTAGCCAGTGTGTATCGACATAATCCTTCATCCATTTCCCTATGGGTTTTATTTGTGCTACCCAGCAGTAATACTTGAGACCTATCCCTCCTTCAGTCTTTATAAGCTGTAAAGTTTTTTATTTAATTCTTGGCCTCTGTCCTGCCCAAATAAATTTGGATATCAATTTTTCTAATTTTACTTTTGGGGATTTCCACAGGCAGACTCTGAAATGGGTAGAGAAGTCTTGGTAGCACATTCATGCATATGCATTCTATACGGCCTAGGAAGGATAGGGGGCTGACCATCGCTGCAGGTCTTTACAAGTGTCTTTGATTAACTTCTAATGATGGGGGTATGTGGATTCCCAGGTACGTGATGCCCTCTTTGGGCCACTTGAAGCCACTCCTATGTTCATTGCCTCTGTTTTGTCTGTATTTACTCTATACCCTGAGTAGAATCCAGACTCAGAAATTAGCTTTTTAAATTGGGTTATTGTTGATGTAGGATTTGATAATTAAAGCAAGACATCATCTGCATATAATGAGATTTTTTGCTCCTCACCTCCTATCATTATGACTTTTATATCAATACTTTTGGCTCTATGCTTATGGCATACAGGGGGACAGCCCTGTCTACATCCTCACTCTAATTTGAATGCCCCTGATTTGTACCCACTAACTTTGGTTGATGCATCTGTGGATTGGAGTACAGAGTTTGTATCCATTTAAAAAAAATAGGTCTAAAGTTTAATCCTCTCTTGGTTTGGAAGAGAAACTGCAAAGACACCCGGTCAAATGCTTTTTGTGCATCTAGTGATATAATTGCTGCCTCCTCACTTTTATGTAGTGAGTGGTTAGCTATATTTATAAACCCCTGTTCGATCTGGATGTGTGATATAGGTAATAACCTTATATAACCGTTGAGCTAAAATAGTTGTTAATATACGGAGGTCTCCATTTAATAGTGAGATTGGTCTGTATGACAGACATAATGCTGTATCTTTGCCCTCCTTAGGGATAACTACTATTGTTGCATCATTCCATGAAGGGGCCAAGACTCCTGTCTCTAGGGCTGTGTGATAATCTCTTTGAACATTTTATAGAATTAATTTGTGTAGCCATCAGGGCCAGGCCTTTTGTTATTTTTAAGTCTTAATGTTGTTTCCCAAATCTCCTCTTCTGTAACCTGTCTGTCTAGTTCTGCTTTCATCGAGTCAGTTAGCTGAGGTAGTTTTATACTCCACATGAAGTGTTTTAGTTCTTCATCATTCATGAATGTTTCAGTGTTTTTTTTTTACAGGGCCAAATAATTCGGAAATCTCATCTGATTTTGTAAGGAAAGTAGATATTTTCCTAGATTTTAGCTTTTGTACTGTATATGGTTGCGCGGTTTACCGGTACTAACGCAGTATCGCGATACCAAAAAAATGTAAACGATATGATATGGTGGTGGCGTAGTGGACTAAAGCACTGAACTGGTAAGCAGAAGGTTGTTGGTTCGATCACCACAGTCACCATCATTGTGTCCTTAAGCAAGACACTTAACTCCAGGTTGCTCCAGGGGGATTGTCCCTGTAATAAGGGCACTGTAAGTTGCTTTGGATAAAAGCGTCTGCCAAATGCGTAAATGTAAATATCATTTTGTTGCTTGTTTCAGTACCATATTACAGTATGCTGTCATTAGCAAAACGATATGAGATGTGACAGTTTTGAGATGAAATCAATGACAAATTGAAAATAAAATAAAAAGCCTCTGGATATGGCCAAATGTGATCATTAAACAGCAGAAGGATGTAATTTAATTAAATAATATACAGTCACCTGTGATGCACGCTACAGAATTAACAAGAGGTGCCACTCTGTTCATCTGCTTCACACACACGTGCACACACTCACACAAACTCAACACATGCTACTGGTTCTTAATTTTCATGCAGTGTGTTTATAGTATAAACGGCTGTTAACACTTAAACGGCTGTTAACACTACAGTGCAGCTCGGAGATTTCAGCTCAAGAGTCACGATAGGATTATCCCAGCACTAATGGGAAGCTTGTTATAACTAATCTGAAAAACAGGAACAACTCTAAGGGCCTGTCAAAATAAAAGTCCCACTAACATGAAAGCTCTATTCAAATGGATGCGTGAAATTGAAGATTTGTACTACTGTAGAAAAATGTAATATTCAAAAAGTAGCAATAATACTTATAATAACAATTATATAATAT
This sequence comes from Myxocyprinus asiaticus, assembly GCF_019703515.2. Taxonomy (NCBI): domain Eukaryota; kingdom Metazoa; phylum Chordata; class Actinopteri; order Cypriniformes; family Catostomidae; genus Myxocyprinus; species Myxocyprinus asiaticus. The sequence continues at coordinate 2,269,393 of NC_059386.1, forward strand.
TAAATGGTTGATTTAATAATATTATTATTATTATCTGTATGCAATATCACAAATGCAAGTATTTTATCAGCATTTTGTTTTCATTAATGTTTTCATAAATACTGTGAAGCTCTGTTGTGCAGCATTTTATTTTACCAAAAATAAAATTGCAATGTTTTTGTAAAAAAAAAAAAAAAAAAAAAAATGTGTGTGTGTGTGTGTGTGTGTGTGTGTGTGTGTGTGTGTGTATATATATACACACACACACACACACACACACAACCGGTCAAAAGTTTTGAAACATTAATTCTTTATTTTTTTAATTATTATTATTATTTTTTTTTTTTCATATTTTAGAGTAATAGTAAAGTCATCAAAAGTATGGAATAACATAAATGGAAATATGGGAATTATGTTGTGACTAAACAAAATCCAAAATAAATCAAAACTGTGTTATATTTTAGCATCTTCAAAGTAGTCACCCTTTGCCTTGAATTTGCAGACATGTACTCTTGACATTTTCTCAACCAACTTCTTGAAGTATCACCCTGGGATGCTTTTTAAACAGTATTGAAGGATATCCCATCTGTGTTGGACACTTATTGGCTGCTTTTCTTTATTATTTGGTCCAAGTCATCAATTTCAAAACCTTTTTTTTTTATTATTACAATTTAGTTTTATAATGAAATAAATTAATATGGTGGCACAATTATATTTTTGTCTACAAAACTAATTTCAAACATTTAAGCATATGCCTTCAGATCAAAAGATTTTTAAGCTCATGAGAAACATTTCATTTTGACCAGTAGTGTGTGTGTATATACATATATATTTATATTTATGCATTTGGCAGACACTTTTATCCAAAGTGACTTACAGTGCCCTTATTACATGAACAATCCCCCTGGAGCAACCTGGAGTTAATTGTCTTGCTCAAGGACACAATGGTGGTGGCTGTGGGGATTGAACCAACAACCTTCTGCTTACCAGTTCAGTGCTTTAGTCCACTACACCAAGCTGTATGTATCAATTTGATTAAACACCATTTGATCATAACATTTAATTAAAACAGTTAACATGGAATCCAGAAAAATTTAGACAGAAAACACATCATTTGTATCTGTGAGACTTTATGCAGTTCTTTTAATCGTCATTTTCTGTGTATTTTCATAAAAAATCTGAGGCTTTTTATTTGTTGATTATAGTATCGATACCGAGATACCAGGGCTGGTATCGTACCGAAGCAAAAATATTGGTATCGGAGCAACCCTAGTACTGTATTTGTGGATTGTTGTTTTCTCAGATGGAATGCTAGTAGTCTGCTCGCCCTATTGCCATGTTCATAATATCTTTGCTTTGCAAATCTCAACTTGCCTACAATCTTGCTGGAGAGTAATGTTTTCAGTTCTCTACATGTCTCCATCAGTGCAGTTGATAATGTATTGGTTGGGGTCTGTTTTTGTTGTTGTTGGACATTCCACATTTTATGGTTAATTTAGAATTCCTCAATTCCGTCCTTGCTTTCCGCATCACAAATCTGCAAATTACAGGGCCCTAAATGTAGTTTTGTTCTATTGGCAATAGATAGTGAGATTGAGAGAAATTTGGTTCTGCATGGTTGTAGTATTCGTACATTAAGTCACATTAAGCATTTTTCATGTTAGTCGTTTAAGAATGTTCTGTTAATCAGGTGAACACAAAATAATAGTTGCTAGCTATTTGGCTGGAAGAAACATGGCAACCCATGCACAATGTGTATTTAACACAGCGTATTTGACGTCCTTTCTTCAAATATTCGATTACACATAGGGTGTTTTACAAGTAGCATTTTTGCACCCTTAAACGGGCACAGCGGGAAGGAGAAACCACTCAAAAGTAAGAAAATATTTGTTTTTCCACAAAGGGCCCTTCCACAAGACTGTTAGCGAAGAGTACATTCATACAGTAATTTTATGCTCCCTTTAGAGTGCCCACATCAAGAGCTCTGTCCTTTGGAGTGAGTAGGGCATAAGGATAATAATTGTTTATTGGAATTTGCCCATTGTGCCATGTATATTTGGACAGACAATTTGGAGTGACAAGTGTAGCTCGATTACACAAAAAACTGCTGTAACTCGATTATAACTGCGCATGTAAATGTACTGACTGAGACGTGGGACATTTTGGAGCATGTTTGCTCCAAAAAACATTGAGGACAGTTAATAAGAGAACAGATCGTATTGCATTTATTTTAGGGAAGGGCATTTTGGTCATTTTGTCTACTCGAGTACTCGGACTAATGAGTACTCTAGGGGCAATGACACGTACATAACTGTATATATATAATAACGTCTGACAAACGTCTTTGGCTGCTGCTGTTTTATTATAAACGTCTTGTTGTTCCAGTGTATCGTCTATTCATTATTATAGGCTGTTATAAAATAAAATGTTACAAAATGTACAAAATATTGCATAATCAAAATATAATGCATCATATTTTGTGATTATGTGAAGATTCACTGCCTAGCTCGGAAAGAATTTGCACAACGCACGTCTGTCTGTTCTTCCTTCAGGTTACCGTAGTAATCTTTGTAAGAGCGCACCAGTTTTTTTTAGTGACTGTCTGAACCGTTTATTTTCAAATCGCATTTGGCGAAACCATCACGTTTTTAATATCAGAATCAGAATCAGCTTTATTGCCAAGTATGCTTACACATACAAGGAATTTGTCTTGGTGACAGGAGCTTCCATGTACAACAATACAAAAACAGCAGCAAGACATAGATAATAATAAAAAATAGTTATACACATAAGTACATACACACACATACTAGGGCTGAAACGGTTAGTTGACGTTATCGACAACGTCGACAATAAAAAATTGTCTACAAATATTTTCGTTGTCGAGTAGTCGTTTGATCTTAACGTAACATAAGATCATATGAAACTCTAATGATTGCACACAAGAGCAGCACTGCAGCTCGCACTTGACTGAGGAGAGGAAGAAAACACATCTCACAGTCCAGACGCACTCTAAACTTTCCAAACAGCTTCAGGTGATGTGGATCGCAAAGTATGAGGGAATTATAATGCAAAAATACAAAATCTAAATACAGAAGCACTCTTGTTGTGGTATAAGCAGAGCCGGAGCTGACGCTCAGTTTAAGCAAAATTTGCGTGTCGAGCGTCTTCAAAGGAAACACCCCGGCGTTACATCTTTAATCCAGTTCTATTTAATGCGTTATAGCTTTATTAAAGTTCAAATAATAAGGAAACTGGCATTTCTCTGTGCGGTCAGCGCCTCTTCTGTGAGCTGCCCTATCTAAGGGGGAGAGATTGAAATTGCACCCGGCTGAGGTACACTCTGTTGCGGGACGCTTATCCCTCGATTGCGCGCGATTAATGCAGCTAGATTATAACGCGATGGCAACTTATTGAATCATAATATGTCACTGTGCATTTCTTATCGTGAAGATAATAAGAGAGAGTTTATTTATTTTTATTTTTTTTATTTTTTATTTTTTCTCTGAGTTAAATGAACAAAAAGGTGAGAGAGGGTAGTCTTCGCCCCATTATACACTGCAAAAAAATAAATAAAAATACATTTTTTATTTGTTTTTGTTTTGGCTTGTTTTCCAATATAAATATCTAAAACTCCTTTAAAACAACGTACATTTACTTCAAAATAAATTATACTGCAGAATAATTTATTTTATTTATTATCTGAGAATATTGAATATAATATTAAAAATACAAATATTTTAAAATATCTGAAAATCCTTTAAAAAACGATGCATTCACCTGAGAAGCAGCATATAAGATATTTAGACTTGCTTTTAGAGAATAGATCTTGAATATAAGTGTATTTTGTCTTACCTGCACTCGCAGAAGTATAACCAAGTGAAAAAATACACTTATATACAAAATACACTTATATTTAAGATACATTCTCTTAAAGCAAGTCTAAATATCTTATGTTACTTCTCAAGTAAATGTATCTTGTTTTAAGGATTTTTAGACAATTTTAAATGGAAAAAAAGACAAATACACTTGATAACAATAGGAAATTTTTGTAGTGAAAGTTTTACTGAATTAAACATAATAAAAAGTATTTTTTCCCTTTAATTCAGTGAATGTCATTTAGAGGTATTTTTAAAAGATTATTTTGTCCTCTTTATTGTTAGCAAGCACATTTAATACAACCTTTTAAGTCGGGGCACAAGCTGAATAGTCGGATTAGAGCTAATGATTAATCATTGCAATAATCACCCGAATAGTCGAATAATTGTTCTAATAATCGTTAGATTAGTCGATTATCAAAATAATCGTTAGTTGCAGCCCTAACACATACACATACGTAGTGCAATCTAATACAAATCTGTTATCTGTTATGTACAGTGCAAATGTTTTTTTGTTTTTTTTCTTCAGAGGAATGAAATGGCAGAAGACGTTGGATGTGTTGGATAAATATAAAAAAAGACTAAACTGTGTATTGCACATAGTTATTGCTCAATGGGGCAATTTAACTGTTCATGAGATGGATAGCCTGAGGGAAAAAACTGTTCCTGTGCCTGACAGTTCTGGTGCTCAGAGCTCTGAAGCGTCGGCCAGAAGGCAACAGTTCAAAAAGGTAGTAGACAGGGTGAGTGGGGTCCAGAGTGATTTTTCCAGCATTTTTCCTCAATCTGGAAGTGTACAGTTCTTGAAGGGTGGGCAGGGGGCAACCAATAATCCTCTCAGCAGTCCGAATTGTCCTTTTGTAGTCTTCTGATGTCTGATTTCGTAGCTGAACCAAACCAGACAGTTATTGAAGTGCAGAGGACAGACTCAGTGACCGCTGAGTAGAACTGTATCAGCAGCGCCTGTGGCAGGTTGAACTTCCTCAGCTGGCAAAGGAAGTACAACCTCTGCTGGGCCTTTTTCACAATGGAGTCAATGTGTGTCTCCCACTTCAGGTCCTGTGAGATGGTAGTGCCCAGGAACCTGAATGACTCTACTGCTGCCACAGTGCTGTTTAGAATGGTGAGGGGGGTCAGTGTTGGGGTGTTCCTCCTAAAGTCCACAATCATCTCCACCGTTTTGAGCGTGTTCAGCTCAGGGTTGTTTTGACTGCACCAGACAGCCAGCTGTTCAACCTCCCTTCTGTATGCAGACTCATCGTCATCTCAGATGAGGCTGTTGACAGTGGTGTCGTCTGCAAACTTCAGGAGCTTGACAGAGGGGTCCTTGGCGATGCAGTCATTGGTGTAGAGGGAGAAGAGTAGTGAGGAGAGCACACATCCCTGGGGGGCACCAGTGCTGATTGTACAGGTGCTGGAAGTGAGTTTCCCCTGTCTCACAAGCTGCTGCCTGTCTGTCAGAAAGCTGGTAATCCACTGAAAGATAGACATGGGAACAGAGAGTTGGTGTAATTTATTCTGGAGTATAGCTGGGATGATGGTGTTTGAAAGCCGAACTATGTTCCTGGTCTGTCCAGATGTTGCAGGATATGATGCAATCCCATGTTGACTGCATCATCCACAGACCTGTTTGCTTGTTAAGCAAATTGAAGGGGATCTAGAAAGGGTCCAGTGATGTTCTTCAGGTGGGCTAACACCAGTCTCTCAAATGATTTCATGACCACAGACATCAGGGCGACAGGTCTGTAGTCATTAAGTCCTGTGATTTTTGGTTTCTTTGGGACAGGAATAATGATTGAGCATTTGAAGCAGCATGGGACTTCAAACTGCTCCAGTGATCTATTGAAGATCTGTGTGAAGATGGGTGCCAGCTGGTTAGCACAGGATCGAAGACATGCCGGTGAGACGCCATCTGGGCCTGAAGCTTTCCTCGTCTTTTGTTTCGAAAAGACGTGGCTCACATCATCTTCACAGATCTTAAGTGCAGGTGCAGGAGGGGGGTTGCAGGAGGTGTTGGTGTTTGTGTGAAATGAAGGTCAGAGTGGGTGTGGGGTGTGAGATTGGGCCTTTCAAATCTGCAGTAGAACACATTCAGGTCGTCAGCCAGTTGTTGGTCCACCACAGGGTTGGGGGTAGGAGTCCTGTAATTTGTGAGTTGTTTCATGCCACTCCACACTGATTCAGGGTCGTTAGCTGAAAACTTCTTTTTCAGCTTCTCAGAGTATCTTCTTTTAGCCACTCTGATTTCCTTGTTCAGTGTGCTCTTGGCCTGATTGTACAAGACTTTATCCCCACCCTTTTAAGCATCCTCTTTGGCCTGATGAAGCTGCCTGAGCTCTGCTGTAAACCACGGTTTGTCGTTGTTGAACTTTAAATAAGTCCTAATAGAAATGCAAATATCCTCACAGAAACTGATATATGATGTAACAGTATCTGTGAGTTTGTCCAGGTCTGTGGCTGCAGCCTCATAAACACTCCAACCTGTGCAATCGAAGCAGGCTTGTAGTTTCCGCTCTGCTTCATTGGTCCATCTCTTTACAGTCCTCTGGTTTGGTTGATTTTAATTTCTACCTGTAGATTGGAAGAAGATGAACCAGACAGTGATCAGAGAGTCCCAAAGCTGCTCTAGGGACAGAGCGATATGCATCCTTTTATTGTTGAGTAGCAATGATCCAGTATGTTCCTGTCTCTGGTGGGGCATGTAATGTGCTGTTTGTATTTGGGCAGTTCACGTGTGAAATTTGCTTTGTTAAAATCCCCAAGAATAACAATAACTGAGTCCGGGTATTGTTGTTCCATGTCTGTGATTTGATCAGCCAGCTGTTGCAGCGCCGCATTCAAACACACGTTTGGCGCAATATACACACTCACCAGAATAAACGAGGAAAACTCCCGCGGCGAGTAGAAAGGCTTACAGTTAATAAAGAGCGCTTCCAAATTAGGACAACACATCCTCTTTAACGTTGTTACATCTGTACACCAACTTTCATTGATGTAAAAACATGTTCCACCGCCTCTCATTTTCCCCGTTAACTCCGCGAAGCGATCCGCTCTGAACAGCTGGAAGCCCGGCAGATGTAACGCGCTGTCCAGAATGGCTTCACTCAGCCAGGTTTCTGTGAAGCACAAGGCAGCAGAGGTTGAAAAGTCCTTGTTTGTGCAGGTGAAGAGATGTAGTTCCTCCGTTTTGTTAGGAAGAGAGTGGAGATTCGCAAGCTGAATGCTCGGCAGCGTTGTTCGAAAGCCTCGCCGACGGAGTTTGACCAGCGCACCGGCTCATCTTCCTCGCCTGCGTCTCCTGAACAACAAAGCCGCGCCTCCAACTAAAATGTCTAGCAAAATGTCTGAATATTCAAAAACCGGGAAAAGACTGTCTGGTTTAAGATGTCGAATGTTCAGCAGTTCGTCTCTGGTAAAACTGACTGGAAAAAGATTACTAAAAACTGGACAAACAAACAAAAACAACAAAACAATAGGAGCGCTCTACACCAAGGCGGCCATCCACGGCGCCATCATGATGTAATATGCGTGTTAAGTTGAAGTTTTGAAGACGCTGCATTCTGTTCCATTTAGCTGCACTCTGTCAAAGTGTTTGAAACACTCGCCTGCTGTATATGCGTTGCTTCAGCGCATTGAGTCCACTGCCACACGCCTGGTGTGTGTGTGCGTGTGCATGTGTCCAAGTGTTCGCTCTTGTGGGGAAAACCTCGATGCTCCGTTTTGTGTTTGTTATGATTCATGAAGCATTCCATTCAACTCAGAGATTCAGAATTTCCACCTTTAAACTGGGGAAAGTGCAACGGAATGACACTTTATGCCAGACATCTAATTTAGAAACTTGTGCGGAAATCTTCATTCATTTCGTTGAGATGCAGGTGTGTGTTACATCACGCAAACATAACGCCACCCAGGGCAGGGGGGGTTACAGTCAGTGACAAATGTTCACTTTTATTAAATGATGTCCATTAACGAGTCAAAGTTCTTACATTACATTAAATGATAATAAAACGTGTTTAGCAAACGTTTTGCAGAGACAGGTGTTCAAAACACGGTTAATTGCACTCTCTTTTGATTATCGTAACGATAGCATTGCAACTTCGTATATCAGTTCGGTTGCTATGAGATATCTCTGATAATCAATGTACCCCTCAAAATCACAACATAATCAGTCTCAAAATTAAAAAATAAGCTCTCTCTTTGACACGTTTGTGTTTAGTTGTCAGGTAATTGTCACTGGATTTTGAATTAAGTGAAAAGTCACATCATGCATGATCACTATCGATCATCGTTTTCATGATCGATCATTGCTGCCACGTCCGAGTACCCGAGCACTCGTGCCCATCCCTAATTTATTTGTTTATTTTTCTATTTATTTGTCTTAACTATTTCTTGTTTTATATTGCAAAGCTAAACATTTATGTTGTGTGAAGTAGGCTACTCATTTTAATTCAACAGTTTTCTAAACTTATCATTTTGTTTACAGTGTGTGTGGATGTAGCATGAATATCTTATCTGCTCTTTTTTTTCAGATTCCAATCTAGATGTTACAATGGATACTTCACTTCATTTACTCTTAATCGTGATGTATTTGCAGTATGCAGTAGGTAAGTTGTGCAATCAGTCAATTAACAGCATCCCCCCACATAACAACACCATCTTAGGCAAAAGCCTTAAAAAATACCAAAATAAATATTTAAATTAAAATCCTTTTTGATTATAAAAATTCATTAAATTTCATCTTCTAAAATATATGCTACGTTCATGTTGTGCGTGAATTTCTGTAATTACTAACTAGCTTCTCTGAGATTCTAACTGGAGCTGTTTATGTTCTTGGTCATCTAAAATTATTAGTTTCTATGGCAACACTCATAATGCCAAAACGGATCCCTGTGAGACTTTGTTGTTGATTACAGCAAAATATTTATCACATACATTTAATTCACTAATTCACCTCTATATGACCTTGCAAAATGTAAAAAAAAAAAAAAGAAGAAAGTATTCCAGGTAACAATGGCATGGTAAAATGGCATATCAAACTAAAATACTGTGCAGGGCTGTCAACAGGGCTGAGAAACTAAACTTGGATTTTTCACAGAAATATGAAATCGATGTTGTCTCCTACATCCACAAGAGGGTGCAACAAATCAATATAAACCAATCAGCACCACATCAGTTATTGTGGGCTTGTCAAGTAGACTGCTTTGTTGCGCCATGTCTCGTTGTTTTTCAGCATCTTGTGAGGCTTTTTTTTTTTTTTTTTTTTTTTTTTATAAAGGAAATTCAGCCTTTAAAATGCATCTCGAGACACCTGCGTTCTGTTTTATTTTTTGCACTGGGTCTGTTTTATCCCAAGAATGCAGTCGTAAGTCATCATCAGTGCTTGGCACTCAACCAAAATTAAAATGCTAATTTTAGCATTCAAATGTGCTTTTTATCTTAAATTCGATGAATATTAGAATTTCAAATGACACAGAACTGTTGATGCTGTTGCCATATTGGTTCTTTTTTCATGACGCCACGACTGTCAAATTTGAGCTTTCATTGAATTGCGAGTTCTACGAAGACGTGAACACATTTTACAAGTTGGAATCTCATAATGACGCACCAATAGTACCTAAAACAATAACAGAATGTTGCTATGCAACAACAATAGCAGCTGCACATTGATATGATGAACTGGTGCTTTGCCTCATAACTGTTACTCTACCGTGTATTTTAGCACAGCTGATACTTTATATTAAATATACATTGTATTGCTATTAATTTAAAGTTTAATTAATAAGTCTTATTTTCCCTCATCCATTTTGGCAAACCATTTAAAAAAAAAAAACTTGTGTCCCATCTGAGGATTTGAAAATCACTGAATGATTCCATTAACTAAGTTTATATCATGTTTATTGTTATGATGCTCAGTGTGGTTTTCTCCACACAGGTCCGTCCAGCAGCTGTGTCAAAATATTTCCAGACTCTGATCAGCCGATTGCAGCTGAAGTTGGAAAAGAGTTCAGTGCAACCTGTCACCTGCTCGAGGGGTCCCGCTACACCACCGACGACATCGAATGGTTGTTCGAAAATAAAAGTGTTCCAAAGCAGAATTATGTCAAAATCAATGAAACAGCTGTCAGTGTTACAGTTAACATCAGCAGTAACATGAACGGCTGGTTGAAGTGCAGAGCCGCTAAGGAGTCCTTGTCATACGAACCGTCATGTCTCTACGGAATCTCCCTTATTACGGGATGTGAGTGTTTTAATGTGTCTAGCCCATCAAATGTTGCTTTCTCATTTAAAGCATTTTTCATTCTTTTACTCTAGTCAGGTTCTAGTTTTGAACACATTAGATGGAAAATTCGCCTAAATATGACAATTCTGTCATCATTTGGTCACCCTCATATCTTTCCAAACCTTTATGATTTTATGTGGAACATAAAAGAAGATATATTCCCCGACACGCCATATTCCAAGACACACGACAGCTTTGTGTGAGGAAAAGGCAGATGTTTAAATCATTAGTTGTTGAATTACCTTTTCAAATCTCATTAGCACTCATGTTCAGTTCAGATAAGGCATGTCAAACGAGGTTGCACGAGGTTTGAGATCAATGTCAAATGTCATTGGTTCTATCGTGTTGTGCCTTGACAAACCATATTTGAAATAAATGAATATTGAGATTCGAGAGCTTCAATGAAGGGTAAGAGACAGAGTTATTCTTAATTTGGGACTATTCCTCACACACAAGCTATTGTATGACTTAAGGGGACTTAGAATTGGTAAATGGTGACAGAATTTTTATGATTGAATAACTATCCCTTAAAGATATTTTATACAGGTTTTATACTATTCTTTTAGTAATGTGGGGGAAAAAAACAATTCAGCCCTTTTATGGTGAGCAATGGAAAATGGCAGCCAATTTTTTCAAATGGATTTTGATAAGCTGACAAAATATTTGCCAAAGAGGCATTTCAAAGAAACTTTCGAATGCAATCAATCCTTTTCTTTTTATGACTTTCAGACCCACCGTTGGTGCCAAAGAATCTTACGTGCATTGCTGTGCAAGAAGACAAGAATATTTCCCCTAAATTAAAATGTTCTTGGGATCCAGGAACGCGAGACCCACTGCTCGACACCACGTACACTCTTTATGCCCAACTGTGTTCTGAGTCTGAAAAGCATTTAACAGTGTAAGTATTGGACATACCAGTGTTATTATCAATAACGAAAACCAAATAAGAACTTTTTTTGTATAAGGGATTGCTCACCCCACATTAAAAAATCTGTAATTAATACCCTCATGTTGTCTTTCTTCCAAAATGAGATGTTAGGCAGAACGTTAGCCACAGTCATCATTCACTTTCATTGTACCTTTTTTTATACTGCCTGACATCTCCTTTTTTCCCCTCAGAATAAAAAAAGAATATTTGGAACAGCATGAGTAAATGATGACAGAATTTGTATTTTTTTATTTGATTGAACTATTCCTTTAATAGAAATAATAATTTCTTACATTTATATAGTGCTTTTGTAGGCACTCAAAGTGTTTTACATACTCCTCAACCGCCACCAGTGCGCAGCATCCACCTCGATGATGCAATGGCAGCCAAAGTGCGCCAGAACGCTCGCCACACACCAGCCATTGGTGTAGAGGAGAGAACAGTGATGTAGCCAATTCATATGTATAGGGGATTAATAGGAAGCCATGATGGATAGAGGCCAGGACACAGGGGTTACACCCCTTTTCTTTTCAAGAAAGACCCTGGGATTTTTAATGACCACAGAGAGTCAGGACCTCGGTTTAATGTCTCATCTGAAATATGGCACCTTTTTACAGTGTAGCATCCCCGTCACTATATTGGGGTATTAGGACTCACACAGACAGCATGGTGAGCACTCCCTGCTGGCCTCAGTAATACCTATACTACCAGCAACCATAGTTTTCGCCTGGAGGTCTCCCATCCAGGAGGATCTAGCCAGGCTCAGACCTGTTCAGTGGGCTGCAGGGTAATGTGCTACTGATAAAAATAAGATGCATATCATAAAATAAATACAAACATAAATATAGCTGCAAGCAGCAACTACTGGACTTTTACACATTTAGCTTTAGTGTTTAATGCACAGTACATTTTTTATTACAATCCGCCTTCGTTAAACATGAAAATACCACTAGACAGCGATGGCACTAGAGGGCCCCGAGAAATGTCACACTATTAAAAATATCTAATTGAAATCAGTTAAAGCATTAACTTTTTCAGTCCTGAAATACTAAAACTAATATAAGAACTGAAACTAGAAAATGCTGAAAAAACTAAACTAGCAACAAAAAAAAAAAAAAGTAAATTGAAAGGAAAAACTTTAAATAATTAAAAATAACAACAAAATGAACAATTCTAAACTATAACTACACTTTCTTTTACCTTTAAAAGTGTTTTTAATTTTTTTATTTTAACTTTTCTGTCAAATGTTTTGTGATTCAAATTAAGAACAACTGTGTGATTTATTTGCTGTCTATTGTCTTTGTTTTAGAATTGAGTCATTTAGCACCATCTCTAAAGATCGTCTTGCAAGCAGTTGTACGGTCGACCTGCGAACGTATCCCTATCATATGGATTTGAGAGTGTGGGTGGAAGTGAATAACATGCTGGGCTCAGAGCACTCAGACAAGCTCCTGAGAGATTCCTCATATTTTGGTATAATTTCAGCTGTTGCTTTATGAAAAAATTCATTTGAATGCATACCAGCTTAATCTATTGGTGTCTGTTGCTGTAGTTAAATTTTTTTTTTGATTATTTGTTTTTGTGTTTGTAGCGAAACCAAGCCCACCGTTTGATGTACGAGTTCTCAGTGAGATTAATTTCTCCACGTCTCTGATGGTTACTTGGAAACCTCCCCTTGACCCAAATGTTATGGAACTCAGTTGCATCATCAGATACTGCCAAGCAGGCTTCAGCGTTTGGACCGAGGTATAAGAGCCTGATTCAGTTCATATTTTAAAATGTCACTGTATAAAATCATGGTTCTCACAATGTAATAGAGAAGGTTTATGACGGTTTGTCAGGTATACACGGAAGAAGTAATAGTTATATTATTTTTCTGATACAATCTCTTGTTTTATGTCTGATATCAAACTTGAAATTATATCAACATTCTTTTGTTCAAACAATGCAGTAAAACTTGAATTCTTTTGGTCTTGAATTGAATTATTTTGCTGTCCTAAAAACATTTTGTTTTTTGGGGGATTTTTTTGTTTACTCTATAAACAGCATAAATCTGATTTCCAGATCAAGAAGCTATCACTGTTAAAGAAGTAGTCATAACACAATATAATGGGCCCTATTTTAAGATCACTAGCGCAAAGCACAGCACTATGCCATAAGTCATTAGCGCAAAGACAGTGGGCATTGCCATTAAGTTTTGGTATTTTTGTGCAAACATGCTTAGCGCAGTCTAGTGTAGTCCAGTCTAGGCTGGTCGATTTTGATTTAAACATTTTTAATTCATGTATTTAAACAAAAAAAAATTTAACCAAAAATATTTCTACATTCAAATTACACTTCAAACTAAACGAAAATATAATCAAAATAATGAAGTGGTCAAAATTTTTTTATAAATTTGTTTTAACTTCTTAAATTTTTCAACCGCCCCTTTTGCAGTGACTTAAAATCACTCTATGATAACAGGTGGAAAATTACAAATACAAGTGAGATCATAAATACAATTATAAATATAAAGATAATAATAATTATAATCGTAATCGTTATAATAATAATAACTATAATAATAATTGAAAAAATAAACCATGACCTAAAAATAGTCGCATAAATGTTTTTCATAAAGCTGCTACAACAGTGATCCCACTGTATTTTCAGAGTTTGGACATCCAAATCTCCAAACTTTAAATGCAGGAACTGAATTTAGACTTTTCTTTGCTGAGATAAGATGTGGTATTGAAACATCTTAGTGCATTGACCTATTTCTCAGGAAAATAGCGAATTGCGCTTTGCGCCACTTCATTTACATACAATACATGTAAGTCCACCTTAGTTGAGTCTGAGTCAAGTCCAATTCTTTAAACAATCAAGGCCAAGTCCAAAACGGGCCAAGTTGGACTCAAGACCGAATCCATAGCAATCTGAGTCGAGTCCGAATTAATGTTCATGAATCTATATTATAATTGTAACTGTAAACTCAACATCAGTATTTTAAGCTTATTTTAACCTTCACAACTAAGAAAAAACAATTTTTCAATATAAATGTAACAAAAGCACCTCTGTTGCCTTTCATATATACATTTTATGATTAGTTTCCTGCTGAACAAACTTCAAAGCGGTTTCAGAATGAAAGCATATGCTTTAGGTGTATGAAGATAAAACTGTCCTTCAACACACTTCTTATTGTGTTCTGTTGACATTTCAATTATTTATCGCTTTTTCCCCTCCACTCAAACATACACCAAAGAAAGTGAAAGCTGTGTTAGTCATTACAACTATGGTTATTATTGTTTCGAATGTTAATTTAGTTTTTATTTGTACTTCATTTTCAATTTGTCCTTTCAAGTTTAGTTTTATCTAACATTATCCCTATATAAAGAAATAACATATACTGAGATTTCTTTCTGAGTCTCTATCTGCCGACTGGTTTGGGAAAATACAGTATATACAAATGAGTCAACACAGTAGTAATTAGCACTTGCCGAGAAATTATATCTCATGATTTGACTGCAAATGCTACATCCAAAAACACTAGAAAACCCCACTGCTAATATTAGGGCCATTTAATACGGACATGACAGTATTGTCTTGTTAATTTGCGGAACACGGCACAATGCGGGGCAGTTCTGCGCGCTGCTCGTGCACCTAAAACCCTGATGCGTCTGTGTGCGTCTTGCAATATCTGCCGTCGAAGATTAAAAAATAAATAAATTGATATTTGCTTGAGCGGCAGCCGCGTTGGTCTGCAATTATTATGAAATCTTTAAATACCAACCAAAGTAAATTTCACAGAGCTCTTTTACAACTGTCCATTCTTTGGTTTCCCCACATCTTCCTTAGATTTCAGTTCTTCCCAACAGTGGATATATGATATTGATATCCAGCTTTTGACACATAGGACAATTGAGGGACTCATACACAACTATTACAAAAGATGTAAACATTCATTGATGCTCAAGAAGGCAACACAAAAACCAAGAAGAAAGGGGATGCAAACTTTAGAACAGGATGATTTGTGTAAAGAACAGTACATTTGGTGTTATGTAGCTTCTGAAGGGCAGTACTACATAAAAAAATATATGATCTTTTATTTCTTATATTTGTATAAATTCTGAAAGGGGTGTGAAAACTGATCAAACAAAAGGGACATGCAAAATTCTGCACTTAACTGTATGCATATATATATATATAGTTTGTGAAAGTGTATATTTTATTTTATATTTTGTTTTTCAAGATGTAATCACATTTTTTTAAATGAAAAATTCCATGTAGCCTTTTCTATCCATACGATGTCATATGTGTAAGTATGAGATGTCATGTCAGGTACACATTTTAACACAAAGTTCACAACATTGGAACCTAAAATTCAGAATACAACCCCCACATCTCAACATTTAAGTGCTTCCCTAATGGAAAATCCAGCTTAAACTGGTAGCTGTGCTTTGGAACATGGTAGCTGGATTCTAGCTGGTCATGAGCTGGTCCAAGCTGGTCTTTAGCTGGTCCAAGCTGGTCGTGAGCTGGTCTTTAGCTGGTTCAAGCTGGTCATTAGCTGGCTACCAGCTTGCTATACCAGCTCAATGTGGTCAAGCTGTTTTTTTGGAACATGGTAGCTGGTCGACCAGCTAAGGACCAGTTCATGACCAACATGCACCAGCTCATGACTAGCTTGGACCAGCTTGAACTAGCTAAGGACCAGCTTGGACCAGCTACCATGTTCCAAAACACAGCTACCAGCTTACGCTGGATTTTCCAGCAGGGTTGTACTATGTAAAAAGTGCAGTGTAGCTGTCTGAATGTGACATTGTCTGATTTACCTCCGTGATCATGGGGAAATGAACACAGTTACAGCAAAACACCTCGCATTTTCACATGTCGCACGAAGAAATGGATCGGCTTCTTTCAGCTCGTTGTTGACATCGGGGGGGATTTCTAACTTGCACTGACTGACAGAGCGACAAAGAGTGTGAGCGCCAAGCGCATGACGTCATTGCCATGGTAACCAGATACATTTCAGCTGATTTTGCTGAAAGACTAAAATGAAAGTATCTTGTATCATGTCAAATCAACTTGCGAAGCAACGAATTTGCTCCTCTTCTCTGCAAACGATAACAGAGACAATAGCGAGAAGGACAATGAGGATATTTACTTTAAGAAGAAAGAAATCAGTGAGCCTACCAGCTGAAACTGGGACATAATTACATTTTTTTAGAGAATTGTCAGGACACTGGTACACACCTCTTAAAACCGGCACTGGTCACACTATCTCTGTAGTAACATTCAAGTGTATTGATGGGTGAGCCTGTGTGTGTGTGTGTGTGTGTGTGTGTGTGTGTGTGTGTGTGTGTGTGTGTGTGTGTGTGTGTGTGTGTTTGCTAACATGGCGAAACCAACTCTGGCTGCATCTGCGACATCAGGGGGTGCTACAGCTGCATGCAGATAGAGATGTGTTCATTTATTTCTGTTTCATTATTGTTTTTATTTTATATTTTTTTTCATTGCATCACAAATGCCATGGACTCGGAAAAAATTCCGGAGTCCGAAAGGATCGAGTCCGAGTCAAGTCCAAGTAAAAATGCATCCGAGTTCATGACAAGTCCAAGTCCATTAAAATTGGACTGGTGACTCGGACTCGAGACCGAACTCAAGAACCCCAACTCTACACTCACAGTCTGTGCGCATACACACACAGTAGCGCAAGCACTCCCATCAAAGGCCACTTGCGCTTTGCGCTGGTGGGAAAATTTCGCCTAGAATTAGCGCTCTCACGAAAATTGTATAAGACGTTGCGCACGGTCTTGGCACGTAGTGCTGCGTTTTGCTCACTCAAGAAAATAGAGCCCTATACTTCATGTTTCATGTGACATACTGTTTTAATATTGAATTTGCTGATGGTTTTAGGTGCCTGAGGACTTGATGCATTCCCACACAGAGTCATTCAGACTGCAGTCCCTGCATCCGTACACTGATTATGTGGTGCAGATGCAATGCATTCACATAAAGCATGAAAGCTACTGGAGTGACTGGAGCGCCAATGCTACAGAACGCACCGCAGAAGCCAGTATGACATATACATATTGAGATAAAGTGATCTATATGCTCTGAAATGTTTTTATTTGGATTGCTGACAGACAGATCCTGAGTTGGATCATAAAAAAATAAAAAATTCTAAACACTGTGAATGACTTTGGAAATATTATTATTTATGTATAGAGTCACTGATATTCATCAAGTCACTTGTTTTATTTTCTCAGAACCTGCAAGCAGTCCAGATCTGTGGAGAATCATTCAGCTCACTACTCATAATAGAAACATCACTTTAATATGGACGGTAAATTCCATATTAAAGTACTCAAACATAAATTATATAATTATACCTGTCTATTTTATATCAATGGATTTCTGTTGAAAATAAAGACGGATACGTAGTTTTACCCATTTACAGTTGCTAAAGTCTAGAATCTAGACTTGTGATGCGTCATTGTTCACTTCAAGTGTTGACACTGTTTGACATTTCATTGATGTCTACAGGTTAAATGTTAAACTTTTTGTGTTGTCTCCTATTGCAGGCTCCTGTGCAAGCTAATGGTAAAATACTGCGCTATGATCTAGAAATCAGTCAAGACCATGAGATATTTGAAAGACGAGTTGTTCGATTAAATGAACTGGAACACATCAGATCACATCAGACGTATTCCATGGATCTGCCACCAGGAAAAGTGGCCACTATTGAAATAACGGCAACAAATTCAGCCGGAGTGTCACCGAAAGCAACTTTATTCATTCCCAGAACAGATAAAGGTATCAAAAAGACTGAAGTGTTTTTTCACTTTTAGGTGAAGAAAGTGATAATATCAGGCTACAAACTGAAAATTGTAAATTTAGTTTTATTGCATCTTTCATGCAGCCTTTTGAAATGTTTAACAAAATGTTAATTAAAACAAGAAATAACATAAAAAAAGAAAAAATTCAAGAGCAAGGTCCATATAGAAATTACAAAGGATATTAATTATTTTTGTGTGAAAGGGTTCGATACGCTGAACCGATATATTTAATAATTGACTTATAATTTTACACAGTGGTTACTAAATAATCAGTAGACTACAGACTACACATATTTTATTAAAGTTAATCAGATAAATAATACAAATCACAAATATAAAATATATTTATAAAAAATATATTTATAGTAAGATTTTCATAAATATAATTGTCTCTTTTAAACTACTATTGTGTTTTAAAAGGTTTTGATAGTGTTTATTGCTCTGTGATAGTCAAAGTTACTGGAATAATCATACAATCTAAGAAAAGTGATTAACTGTACATACATCCACCCCATCAGAACTATTACTAACGTTTATCTCAGCCTATGACAGTTGCCTAACTAAATGCCTATTGACAGAAGTGAGCATGAAGGTCTGTTATGGAAATGACGTATTATTATTAAAGTGATCAATGCAAGGAATAAGTTATTTAACCTGTGCACACCGCTGTTTCCTGTTTAGTGCACTGTAGTATAATGATGTTTTTGAGTGCTGTTCTTAACAGACCCACCAGGACTCGATTTTTAAAAAACTGTAATGGTCAATCTCTAGTAGAAATGATTTACAGAGTCTGGTGTGGAAGAACTTGATTGACCTAAACGAAATCCAGACCTGAACCCCATTGAACTCCTTTGAGATTTTTTTTATGGTTTTTAATGACATATCCACATACTTGAGACATTTGCGATGTAAGCAAGGGGGAATGTAATGGTGTAGTATCTGATGTGGTTTGTGTACCTGCAGAGCTTCCTGGTGTGCAGGACGTCAGTTGGTCGGTGAATGATGGACAGCTGCAGGTGAAGTGGCTGCCCCCTCCTCCCGGCGGCCCGCTGGTCTCTCAATATCTGCTGGAGTGGATGAAAATCCCACTGAGAGAGTTTCAGTCAGATACACACTGGCAGAGAGTTTCTCCACACGTCAACAGGACCACACTGACCGGTACCAACCCCACATACTACTCACATCTTCAAATAAACACAATAATGTTTATTTCTTGTGGCTATTCTTTTTAAACAGTGAGTATTTTACAGTTATGGATGGGCCCCATTCACTTCCATTGTTGGCGCCCTTCTGTAACTGTTTTTTAAACAAACGTGGGACGAGTTCAAAACTTTTGTGATAATCAATATTATGCCACGAATGCTGTCAATTGAGCTTTACATGTATTGAACCGATTTAATCAAAGTTTTTTTAATTAATCAAGTTTTGTTGACATGGAGGTCATCTCTATGCTAGTGTACTCCTAAAAGTTGACAAAATTAACCTTTAGCAGATACACATTTAAAATTGACAGTCTTTTTTTTATTTATTTTTTAAGAAAAACAGACCAGAAATATTAATGACTCAATCTTGTTCAGATTTTTGTCCAGTCAAATGTTTAATCAGTCAACACAAAATAGAAAACTGCACTAGTCAAGCCATTTCATGGGTTCATTAAGAATTGGCAGATTCTCTGCAGACGTAAACTGAGGTTCTAATTTATACAGTATAAATGTCAGTCAATATGCAGCTTAAAGGGATAGTTCACCCAAAAATGAAAATTCTCTCATCATTTACTCACCCTCATGCCATCCCAGATGTGTATGACTTTCTTCTGCTGAACACAAATTAAGATTTTTAGAAGAATATTTCAGCTCTGTAGGGCCATACAATGCAAGTGAATGGGTACCAAAATTTTGACTCTCCAAAAAGTCGTCATTTTTATTTGTATAGCGCTTTTCACAACACACATCATTTCAAAGCAGCTTTACTGAAAATCATACATAAACAGAAAATAAAACCGTAATATCTATAAAGTCTTAGAGTCATCATTGTGTAGTTTGATTAAATATGATTGTAAATTGTGTATAAAAGTAAATAAATTAATAATAATTGTATTTAGAACCCCAGTGAGCAAGCTGAAGGCAACTGTGGCAAGGAACACAAAACTCCATAAGATGTTGGTCAATGGAGAAAAATAACCTAGGGAAAAACCAGGCTCACTGTGGGGGCCAGTTCCCCTCTGGATAAACATCATGAATATAATGCCAATATTAGTTATTTGTGTGCAGTGCAAGTCGTGGTTTAAAATTATTAAACTATGTAAGTGATAAGGGTCAGTGTTTAAACAAAAATTTTGTATTAACTGTAAGATTAATGTCTTTGAAGTTCATACTGGATTATTTGCAGAAGTTCACATAGATGCATTGTCCTTTGTTAGTTGGCTGATAAAGGATTTTGTTGGCAAATAATTGAGTCTATGTATTCCATTTTAAGAGTGTAGTCCATCATTAGACCAAGGTGATGCAGGCAGAGATCAGTGAGGTGCATCGCAGTTCAACTGACAGGTCATTTCGGTGAGGTTTGTCCTAAGTTAAAGGTTCAGGCAGTGACATATGAAGTATCCCATGTCTTATGGTTGGAGTTGGCATCAGTTCATCCGTTGAAGTCTATCGTAAAAGACTGAAGTGATGTCTGGCTGGCACCAGCTCCGTTTAGTTGTCATCTCTCAGAGATGCCAATCAGGAACGGAGGTGAATCTGGCCGGCTCTGGTAACCTCGGGATTCATATCAGGGAAACAGGGAAACAAATAGAATAATATTAGCGTAGATGCCATTCAATTTTGTTGCAGCGTTATAGGGCATGATAAATGTTTCTGGTTCCGGCAGACCTAATTAAAGCAGCCTAATTGTGAGTTGATGGATAAATTAGGTGTATGCCTGGCTAAATAGATGAGTCTTTAGTCTAGACTTAAACTGAGTGAGTGTGTTTGCATCTCGAACAGTGTTAGGGAGACTATTCCATAGTTTAGGAGCCAAATAGGAAAATTATCTACCTCTTTTTGTGGATTTTGATATTCTAGGAACTATTAACAGGACAGACTTTTGCAATCGTAATGATCTTGATGGAATATAGCATGGTAGAAGGTCACTTAAGGACTGAGGAGCTAGACCATTCAAAGCTTTTTACATAGTTAACAAAATTTGAACATTGGCTACCTGTTAAATTGTGTATTAATGTAACGATGAAAAAATGGGGCTGATATGATCATATTTCTTGGTTCTAGTCAGCACTCTGGTTGCTGCTTTTTGAACCTTTGAATTTTTAAATTTATTAAACTTGCAGGACATCCTTGTCTTGAGGTCATGAATGCATGAATTAGTTTTTCGGTATCAGCAACAGAGTGCTTGTGTCGTAACTTAGCAATATTTCTGAGGTGGAAGAATGCTGTTCTACAAACATTGGAAATTTGATTTTCAAAGGACAGTTTGCTATCACATATAACATTTAAGTTCTTCGCTGTTGAAGACGATGTAACAGTACATCCATCAAGAGTCAAATTATATTTTAGCGGCTTATTTTTAGAGGTTTTTGGTCCAATAATTAGTACCTCTGTTTTGTCGGAATTGAGTAGAAGGAAATTTCTGGCCATCTAATCTTTGATTTCATTGATACACTCTGCTAATTTGGAGAATTGTGAAATTTTGTCAGGTTTAGAAGAAATATAAAGTTGGGTATTGTCTGCATAACAGTGGAAACTTATTCCACGATTTCTGATAATAACTCCCAGGGGAAGCATATATATGGAGAAAAGCAGAGGCCCTAAAACTGATCCCTGTGGCACTCCATACTTAACTTTTGTTTGATTTGACAGTTCCTCGTTTACACAGACAAAGTGGTAGCAGTCTGCTAAATAGGAACTAAACCATGCTAATGCAAGTCCACAAATGCCAACATAAAGAACCCTATTCAAGAGAATGTTGTGATCTGTGGTGTTGAAGGCAGCACTAAGATCTAAAAGCACTAGAAGAGAAATACAGCCACGATGATAAGAGCAAGTCATTTGTAACTCTGATACGTGAAGTCTCTGTACTGTGGTGTGGCCTAAATCCTGACTGAAATTGTTCACATATACTATTTCTCTGTAGAAATGAACATAATTGTGAGGACACTACCTTTTCTAGTATTTTCAACATAAACGGGAGATTTGAAATCGGTCTATAATTAGCCAATTTTCCATGATCAATCTGTGGCTTCTTAATAAGCGGTTTGATAACTGCCATTTACTGTGGTACTGTGACAGTCGATTGCACAATTCCAATTTTATTTATGATTATTTCAATTTTATCAGTAAATAAATTCATGAAGTCATTACTCTTGTGCTGTGATGGAATATCTGGTTCAGTTGAGGCTTTATTCCTAACCAATTTAGCCACAGTACTGAATTAACACCTAGGATTTTTGTGGTTATTTTTTGAGTTTGCTAAAATATGCTGATCTGGCAGCTTTTAGTGCCTGTCTGTAGCTACAGACACTATCCTTCCATGCACCGTGAAATAGCTCTAATTTTGTATTCTTCCACTTGCGCTCCATTTTCCGAGCACATAAAGACAGCATAAAAGTAATCTGTATGACACCAGTGGTTAAATCTGTATCTTCAGAGGTGATATGATAGTTTTGGGTGAGAAACAGATCAATATTTAAATCCATTTTTTGCTAGAAATTTTTCTCCCTGCCCAGGAGGGTGCGTATGCATGAAGAATGTGAATCATCAAAAACACAAGAAGACTGTGAAAGTTAAAGTGGAGATTGCCTGAGCAGTGAGTTGAATTTATAGTAAAAAAATGACTTAAATATTGATCTGTTTCTCAACCAGACCAATCATATAGCTTCTGAAGATATGGATTTAACCACTGGAATCGTATGGATTACTTTTATGCTAAATTATGTGATTTTTGGAGCTTCAACATTTTGGCACCCTTTCACTTGCATTGTATGGATCAAAAGAGCTGAGATATTCTTCTAAAAATCTTAATTTGTGTTATGCTGAAGAAAGAAAGTCATACAGATCCGAGATGGCATAAGGGTGAGAGAATTTTCCTTTTTGGGTGAAATATTCCTTTAATACAGTACTTGTTACTTTTTACACTGTTTTTGAGAAACATTGTGCCATTTTAAGGTGATGGAACAACTTTTTCCCTCCCCCATCAAGGTGATTTCAAGCCATTCCAGCGGTACAACATATCAGTGTTTCCAATTTACTCGTATCGTTTTCGTCACTCCAACACGACACACAGATACATAGAAGCAGGACGACCAGTTACCACAGCAGCCTACATTCAACAAGGGTGTATGTATTGCAAATATATGTCTCAAATTTACATTTCATTTAATGCAGGCTTTTGGTTTTTAATTTATAGTAACACATTACTATAGTTGTTCTAAAAAACTTTTAAAAAAATGTTTTTATTATTTATCTAGCGCCACTAGAAGGCCCTACTTCAAAAGTTACAAAATCCAAGAAAACCAGTGCCGAGTTGACATGGGAGGAAATTCCACTGGACAGTCAGCGAGGATTTATCACCGGCTACACCATATTCTATAAGACAGGGAACATTGAGAAATGTATGTTTAACACAGCATGTTTAAGCATTAATCATTTAGATTTTTATATACATTGTCTGATGTTCATTTGATATTTCTGGCAGTTTTGCCGGTAAAAGCTCATCTCCGTTCATCGGTGCTGACTGATCTGACCAGTGAAAGTGAATATGTGGTTCACGTCATGGTGTCAACAGTTGCAGGCTCCAAAAATGGATCAGATTTCAATTTCAAAACGGCAAAGTATGGTAAGTATTTCATATTTATTAGTTTTCTTGTATTTGTTTGATGAAGCATCTGAATAAATAATCGATATGCTGATTACACTATGTAACACAATTTATGTTCCTGGGCAGTAAGTGTTATTTCCTAATTTCTTATGCCTCAAAAATATAGAAAATTGCTATTATTCCCCACAAACTTTGCTTTTGTGACCAGGACAGTGATATTTTGAAATTTACCTATTTCTAATGAGAAAATGGGCGAATTTGTCTTTTCGTTCACATAAAGTCAGAAAAAAACAACATATGAATCCAAATGAACATGTATTTATACTAAAGTAATACAAAACCGACTACAAAAGCTTTAGAAGTGAGTAATTTTTCGAGATTTACGATTATACTGTAAATCACTTTCACAAATCAGCCGCCAAATGTAGTCTCCCATCATGTTTTCGTATACTGTCCTTGGTAGCTGCTTTCAAAGTCCAGTATATCCTGATGGAAGCGCTCGCCTTGCTCCTGCGAGTACGCACCTATGTTCTCCTTGAATTGATCAAGATGAGCATCAAGGATATGGACTTTGAGGGACATCCTATAGCCCATTGTGCCGTAGTTCTTCACCAGAATCTCAGCCAGGTTCACATAGTTTTCAGCCTTGTGATTGCCCAGGAAGCCCCAAACCACTGCAACAAAGCTGTTCCAAGCTGCTTTCTCCTTACTAATGAGCTTCTTGGGGAATTCATTGCACTCCAGGATCTTCTTTATCTGTGGTCCGACGAAGACATTGGCTTTGACCTTTGCCTCAGACAGCTTAAGGAAGAAGTCTTGAAGGTACTTGAAAGCTGCCAACTCCTTATCTAGAGCTCTGATAAATTGTTTCATAAGGCCCAATTTGAAGTGCAGTGGCATCAGCACCTTCCGGGTGTCCACCAGTGGCTCCCACTTGACGTTGTTCCTCCCCACAGAGAACTCGGTCCGCTGTGGCCAGTCCCGCCTGTGGTAGTGCGCCTTGGTGTCGCTGCTGTCCCAAATCAGGGATAGCAGGGAAATTGGTAAAACCGCCTTGGAGACCCATCAGGGATGCCACCATTTTGAAGTCTCCTATGACCTCCCAGCTGTACTCATCAAACTTCAAGGCATCCAGCAAGGACTTGATGCTGTTGTAATCCTCTTTGAGGTGCACTGAGTGAGCCAGCGGAAGAGACGGGTACTTGTTACCATTATGGAGCAGCATGGCTTTGAGGCTCCTGGATGAGCTGTCAATGAATAGGCGCCACTCATTCTGGTTATAGGCGATTCCGATTGCCTCGAACAGACTGGTCACATTGTGGCAGAAGCAGAGCCCATCTTGACAGGTGAAGATGCTGGAAAAATGTTGGTGATGCTTCCTCTGATCTGCGATTTGCACATTTTGATACAACAAGTTCCACTGCTGGAGCCTAGACGTCCAAAGCTCGGCACTAGACTTGGTGAGACCAAGATCTCTAGTCAAGTCGTTGAGGTCTTTTGGTTGGGGTAGTATGGGATACTCTCCTCAGCTCCACCTCTGAAATCCCTCAAAGTCTATATCCTTGATGCTCATCTTGATAGATTCAAGGAGAACATGGGAGCGTTCTCGGAGCAAGGCAAGCACTTCCATCAGGATATACTGGACTTTGAATGCCGCTACCAAGGACATGAGGGGAGACTACATCTGGTGGCTGATTCATGAAAGTGATTTACAGTATAATCATAAACCTCAAAAAAACGACTCACTTCTTAATCTTCTGTAGTCATTTTTGTATTACTTTAATATAAATACATGTTAATTTGGATTCATATGTTGTTTTTTTCTGACTTTATGTGAACGAAAAGACACAAATTTGCCCATTTTCTCATTGGAAATAGGTACATTTCAAAATATCACTGTCCTGGTCACAAAAGCAAGGTTTGTGGGGAATAATAGCCATTTTCTATACTTTTGAGGCATAAGCAATTAGGAAATAACATTTACTACCCAGGAACCAAAAAAAATAAAAAATGTATTACACAGTGTTACAGCTGCTGGCTTTGTCTAAGGATTTGCGTACTACAGAAAAGAGTTTTCAGCATTCTATTTGCATCAGTTTTAATAAAACAAATGTCACCGGTTGAACATTGTAACTAGGGATGCACCAGTGTATAAGCCGCTGATATTTTTTGGCCAGTTATTGACCAAATTAAAACATCAACAAATCGGTTTAAGCCTGAAAATGCTTTATATTTAATTATCAACACACTTTGTAAAACTCTTTGAATTCAAATGCACAATCCAAAAATATTGTTAGCAACAGAATGTTGAAGTGTTGGCACTCCTAAGAACATGTATTATTTCATTTATAATCATTCTCACATTGAAGAAAAATCGTTGTTACAGACGTGACAGTTGTGAAAGTGGTACTTACCTATACATGATGAGGTAAAACCATCCAAAATGCTTTGAAACTGTAGCAGATTTTGACTTCTGAGACATTGGTATTGTATCCATTAAAGCTGCACATTTGATTGAGTTGCCATGCGAGGTTCGGACGTGTGAACGGCGAGCACTGTGCACTTTGCTAGTCTTGGGTCTTGGGTCATAAACCGGTGAGATTCGCTACACCCTGATCCATAACTGTTCTAGGAAGACAATATGTCAAAGAATTCAAAATCATCAGGCTATGGAGACATTAAAAGACACTTATGTGCTCAAGCTGACGCCCCTCCGGAGGCATCGAGCCAGTCGATCTGGCCGGAGAGGTGAAAGAGATTCAGTGAGAATTGCTGAACATCTACATTTACATTTATTCATTTGGCAGACGCTTTTATCCAAAGCGACTTAGAAAAGAGGAAAACATAAGCAAATCATCTTAAGGAAACAGTCGTATGAAAAGTGCCGTATTACAAAGTTTCACTAGCATCAGAATAGTATTCAAAACAGAATAAAGTGCAACAGGAATTAATTTTTTTTTTTTTTTTTTGTAATGACTGGTTAAATGCTCATGGAAAAGATGTGTTTTTAGTCGTTTTTTTGAAGACAGAGAGCGAGTCAGCTTCTCGGATGGAGTTGGGAAGGTCGTTCCACCAACGTGGTATGATGAAGCTGAAAGTCCGGAAAGTGTTTTTGTGCCTCTTTGTGTTGGTACAACAAGGAGACGTTCCTTAGCCAGCCGCAGGCTTCTAGTGGGCGCGTAGCTCTGCATAAATGATTTTAGGTATACTGGAGCAGACCCAGTGACTGTTCTGTATGCCAGCATCAGAGCCTTGAATTTGATATGTGCATTAACTGGCAGCCAGTGGAGAGAGACAAGGAGTGGTGTAACATGCGCTCTCTTTGGTTCATTAAAGACCAGACGTGCAGCTGCATTCTGGATCATTTGCTGGGGTCTAATTGCACATGCAGGGAGGCCTGCAATGAGAGCGTTACAGTAGTCCAGTCTAGTTATGACAAGTGACTGGACAAGCAGTTGTGTGGCATGTTCAGAGAGGAAGGGTCTTATCTTCCTGATATTGTAGAGTGTGCATGATCTTGCGGTCTCTTGTACGTATCGGCAATGCTGATGAAGGTCGTTGCTGACTTGGAGGATCTTGCTGCAATACGTAGATCAATCACGGCCATGGAGATGAAATTCTCTGAGGTGGTTACAAGAGTGGTGGGTGTCGAGAAACAGATCATTTATCTGGAGTCATCGGAGAGGGAATTAGCTGCTAATCTGCTAGCGACCAAGGTGGATTTGGAGCATGTCTGGGAGAAGCTGGAGGATATGGAGAATTGTAACCGGCGGAATAACGTCCAGATTTTTGGAATTCCTGAGGGAGCAGAGGGTCAGAATATGGTGGAATTCCTGGACTGGCTCTTTCCAAATCTGCTTGACATAACAGACCATAAGCTGGAAATCGAGCAAGCTCACAGGGTCCCGGCTCGGCAATCCGCTGAGGGACACAGGCCCTGATCAATCTTGGCCAAATTTTTGAGATCATCCCATAAAGATCTCATGTTATGCTAGGCGAGGAGTAAAGGAAGGCTTTCTTGGAAGAACCACAGCATTTTCTTGTTCCCAGACTTTGTGAATTCGACAAGAGAGAAACATGATAGATTCAAGGAACGCAAGAAACTCTTACATCAACGGAAGGTCGCTTTTGCACTTATGTTCCTGGCCAAATTAAGAATAGATGCTAAGGATGGCCGTAAAGTATTTACATGTCCCCAGCAAGCAATGTCCTTCATAAAGTCAATGATTAAGTTATTTTGTGGTTCTCATATTGCAGTCAAGTGAGCCTGACTCACTAAACATTCACTTGATCATCCGATGAAGCTGAGCTTATTTATTTATTTTTTTTTTAATTTTGTGCTGGTTCCGCCTAGCGGCTGGAGTTTGTTTTGTGTAGCAGCACACCTTCGGGACAGTGTTGTGGATGAATCTACACATTATTTGTGTTTATCCCACCTATTGGCTAGAGTTTGTTTTATAGATTATCTTCTGTTGTGTAATTCTATTTTACAAAATATGTATAGAAACACCGGACTTGGGCAATCCGACGGCAAATTTGTGGCGGGGCTCTCGTAGGCGTACATGGACTGTTTGAGTTTAGAAGGATGGACACCAGTTGGCACTGTTGTACATGGGTTAATGCACACTTTTTTTCTTTTTTCTGTTTGTTTGGTTCGGGGTTTGATTGTTGCACTGATGTGGAATGTGGTCTTCATAATTTTATTTTTGACACGATCAATTTTTTCTAATATGTCAATGTCAAATGTTAGTATGAATGGATTGTCTCTCTTCATGTGGAATGTGAATGGGTTGGGGCACCCCATAAAAAGATGGAAAGTTATTTCTCTTCTTAAAAGAAAGAAATATGATATAGTTTCTTCAAGAAACGCATCTTTCCCCACAGGAAGCTGAAAAATTTGGTAAGATATGGGGTGGACATGTTTTTTTTAGTGTTGGCTCAAGTAAGAGCAGGGGAGACATTACACTAAGTATCTACAAATCAAATGTCTCAAACAGACTAAAGATAAATTAGGAAGAGTCATTATTGTTTTAGCAGAAATTCAGGGGCAAAGCCTGATTTTGGCTAATATTTACACTTTTTTATAGATCTTGAAGGGATGTTGCAAGTCGCTGGCACCCCTCATGTTATAATATTGGGGGGAGACTTTAATCTATTGATGGTCTCAGTCCTTGATCATAGTGAAGCAAAAGTGTGTAAGTCCCCTAGAGCAACATTGACGCTTCACAGGATGTATGAAAATCTTGGTCTTTCAGATATTTGGAGACTTTTCAACCCATCCGGTAGAGACTATAATTTTTTTTCATCAGTCCATAAGATTTATTGTAGAATATATAGAAGCTGTGAGGCGTGTCAAGGTGTTGTCGGGCATATTGTAACCAGGCTTTTTGTGGCATTGGCGCAGTAAAGGCTTCTTTCTGGCAACTCGACCATGCAGCTCATTTTTGTTCAAGTATCGTCGTATTGTGCTCCTGGAAAAAGATGGTGTGGTTGTTTCAAGGAGCACAATACGACGATACATGAACAAAAATGAACTGCATGGTCGAGTTGCCAGAAAGAAGCCAATGCCACAAAAAAGCCCGGTTACAATATGCCCGACAACACCTTGACATGCCCCAAAGCTTCTGGCACACTGTAATTTGGAGTGACGAGACCAAAATAGAGCTTTATGGTCACAACCATAAGCGCTATGTTTGGAGAGGGGTCAACAAGTATTGTGCTCCTTGAAACAACCACACCATCTTTTTCCAGAGCAAGATACCTTGACAGTCAAAAATAATGAAGTGATCAAAAAAAATTATATAAGTAACCACCTTTCCATTTACTGTCGTGCAAGTATCCATTTAAACATGCAGGCGGAAAATACTTGCACAAATGAAGCTATAAAAACAATTATAAATGTAAAAATGATAATTATAATGATGATCATAATCACTGAAATATAAATCATGGTTCAAGGTGAACGTGTTTTTGTATTATTTTACGTTTTAAACACAGATGTACAGGCTGCAGAGTTGGGGTCACAATTAACTGCTCTGTGGAAATAAAGTGAACTGAACTCAAAGCACCTCCTGAGCTGAGATGTCTGAGGTCATTTGCAGCACTCATAGACGATACTGTTCTTGCAAGAAAAAAATCAGAAGACAGAAACAAAGAAAGAGTGAGAACCTTTTACATACGTGTGTTCCACGAGACTGCACGCCTCCGTACAAACAGCGTGTCAGACATGAGCATAGATGGCTTTTCTATCATCTGTTCTTAATAATATAATAAAGTGTGTTTTTTCTAGCACGTGTCTGTGTGTCTATGGGCAAATTATTTGTAATATTAATTTGATAATAATAATAGCCTAATAATAATAATAATAATTTAATACATTAATGGGAAAATGAGCCAAATATCGGCTTGAGATGGTCAAAGGCATCAGCTATTGGCAATCACTCTGACCATCGTCGATCCCCGAGATCATCATTATCTAATGTGCATTTCTCTCTATAAATTAACAAAATGTTCAAAACACGTGACGCCATGCAAGGAGCAGACGTGTGAGCGACGAGCTCTGCGCACTTTGCTAAATTTTTTATTATTTTCATGTTATAATCTGGTGAATTTGATACACCCAGTTACACATTTGCTCTTTGATGCAAAACATGGCAAAGAAGTCAAAATCCTCAGGCTCTGGAGACATTAAAAGACACTTACGTGTTCAGGATGAAAGCCCCAACAGACCTACAGACCGGGGACTCGATTTGGATGGCGCGGCGGGAGAAGGAATCCAGCGTCAGTTGTCCAACATGTCGGTGATGTTGACGAAGATTCTTGCTGACTTGGAGGATCTCGCTGTAATACGTCGATCGATTACGGCGATGGAAATAAAATTCTCTGAGCTAGTCACAAGAGTGACTGATGTTGAAAAACGAATCGATTTTCTGTAATCTTCGGAGAGGGAATTAACCTCTAATCCACCCGTGACCAAAGTTGATTTGGAACATCTCTTTGACAAGATTGAAGATCTTGAGAATAGAAGCCGCAGGAATAACGTTCGAATTGTTGGAATTCCTGAGCATGAGGAGGGCAGAGATATGGTGAAATTCCTAGACGAGTTTTTCCCGAGTCTGCTCAACATAACAGGTCACAAGCTGGAAATTGAGCGAGCTCACAGAGTCCCAGCTTGGAGATCTGCTGAGGGAGACAGGCCCCGATCAATTCTGGCCAGATTTCTGAGATCATCCGATAAAGATCTGGTGTTGCGCCAGGCGAGGAGCAAAGAGAAGCTTTCTTGGAAGAACCATAATATTTTCTTGTTCCCGGACTTTGCGAGTTCAACAAGAGAGAAACGCGATCGGTTCAAGGAATGCAAGAAACTCTTACATCAGAAAAAGATCTCGTTTGCTCTAATGTTTCTGGCCAAACTGAGAATAGAAACGAAAAACGGTCGCAAAGTATTTACATGTCCAAATCAGGCAATGTCTTTTATTGAATCAATGTCTGAGTAAACCAGTGGATATTTCTCATGTGAGTGGGTGTACTCACTGTACTTACTCTTGAGGAAGCTGGGCGACATTTTGTTTTTTTTGCATTGGCTCCACCGTGCAGCTGGAGCTTGTTTTGTGAATTACACTTTTCCTTAAAGAAACTTTTGCATTGAAGTTCCCGGACAGATTGAGGATAGACACTACGGATGACCGCAAAATATCTACATGCTCACACAAAGGATGTCTTTTATAAAGTTGACGGATTGTGTAAGTCATGGTATGTAGTTTTGTGCGGCCTCCGAGTGAATTGACTCGATCACCAGGGGAACCGGGATGCCGATTTTGTTTCTATTTGTGTTGGCTCCGCCTAGCGGCTGGAGCTTGTTCTATTGAAAAACTCTCCTTTGGAACAGCTGTGGATTAATCTGTTCGTTCTTCGTACTTATTCCTCCTGCTGGCTGTAGTTTGTTTGAGTTTTTTTTACGGGACATTGAATGAATATGTCATCCGTTGAACTCATAACAGCTGGCTCACTGATCATTTGTTTGTCTGTCCGAGGAATCTGAACGGTTTTATATCAGCTGGAATTTGTTTTGTGGAAGATCACATCTTTGAGACAGTTCTGTGAATGAATCTACACATTCTTTGTGTTCATTCTTCCTATTTGCTGGGGTTTATTTTACAAAGTATTTTCTGTAATGTAATTTTGCCTCACAAATTTGTGAGGCAAAATTGAGCAATCCGATGGCAAAGTTGTCGTGCGGACTCGTGGGCGTTCATGGACCTTTTGAGTTTAGAGGGATTGTCGCCGGTTGGCGCTTTCGTGCACGGGGTTAATGCGCACGTTTTTCTTTTTTCTGTTTGTTTTGTTCGGGGGGAAGTTCGGGGTTTGATTGTTTCACTAATGGGGAATGTGGTCTGTATAATTTTGTTTTTAACACAGTTTATTTTTTTTAATATATCAGTATGTCAGTTGTTAATATGAGTGTATTATCTCTCTCCACA
This sequence comes from Myxocyprinus asiaticus, assembly GCF_019703515.2. NCBI lineage: Eukaryota > Metazoa > Chordata > Actinopteri > Cypriniformes > Catostomidae > Myxocyprinus > Myxocyprinus asiaticus. The sequence continues at coordinate 2,301,567 of NC_059386.1, forward strand.
TGGAATGTAAATGGGTTGGGGCACCCCATAAAAAGAAGGAAGGTTATTACTTTTCTTAAACGTAAGAAATATGATGTTGTGTTTCTTCAAGAAACACATCTCTCCCCGCAGGAAGCTGAAAAATTTGGGAAGATATGGGGTGGACATGTTTTCTTTAGTGCTGGCTCAAGTAAGAGCAAGGGAGTCATTATATTGGTAAATAAACATTTACAATTCAAATGTCTCAAACAGACTAAAGATAAATTAGGGAGAGTCATTATTGTTTTAGCTGAAATTCAAGGGCAAAGGTTGATTTTGGCTAATATTTACGCACCTAACGCTGATTATCGGGGCTTTTAATAGATCTTGAAGGGATGCTGCAAGCCGCTGGTACCCCTCATGATATAATATTGGGAGGAGACTTTAATCTTTTGATGGACTCAGTCCTTGATCACAGTGAAGCAAAAGTGTGTAAACCCCCTAGAGCAACATTTATGCTTCACAGGATGTGTAAAAATCTTGGTCTTGCGGATATTTGGAGACTTTTGAACCCATCTGGGAGGGACTATACATTTTTTTTCATCAGTCCTTAAGATTTATTCCAGAATAGTTTTTTTTATATATATATATATCCAGATCCCTCATTTCATCTGTTGTTGATTGCTCAGTTGGAAACATTTTAGTCTCAGATCATGCCCTGGTGAGTTTAGAGGTGTTGCCATATACAGAGAAAAAGAAATCATACAGTTGGCGCCTTAATGTGTCCCTTTTGCAAAATCCTGATTTCCAACATATGTTAAAGACTGAAATCAGTGTTTATATGGAGACCAACTGGTCCTCAGTATCCTCTGTGGGCGTGGCTTGGGAGGCACTTAAGGCGGTTCTTAGGGGTCAGATCATACAGTATGCCTCATTCACCAAAAAATCCAAAGCACAAGAACTCGTGGAGTTGGAAGGAAATATTAAAAGTGCCGAGGCAGAGCTGAAGCGCCGTATGTCATCTGATGGCCTCAGAGAATTGACCCGATTGAAATATAGGTATAATACTATTTTGTCGCGGAAAGTGGAGTTTTGGTTATTCAAGGCAAGACAGTCATACTTTGAGTCGGGTGACAAAGCAGGGAAGCTTTTGGCTAGATATATAAAGCAGAGAGAGTCTCTTTCTATCATTCCCTCAGTGAAATCTGCTGGTGGTGAAATTTTTACCTCAGCCATTGATATTAATAATGCATTTAAAGAATTCTATCTTGATCTTTATAGTTCCACGTCTTCGTCTACTGATAAAGATATTAGAAACTTTGTGGAACCATTAGATCTTCCTAAATTGACGATTGAGCAAAAAAACTCTCTTGATTCTGTAATTAAGTCCCTACCTACTGGCAAAGCTCCGGGGCCAGATGGTTTTGCTGCAGAATTTTTTAGATCCTATGCTACAGAACTGGCTCCACTTTTGCTAGAAGTTTATACGGAATCATTAAAGAACGGAAAGCTTCCTCCAACCATGACGCAAGCCCGGATCAGTCTGATTCTTAAAAAGGACAAAGATCCAAGCGAGTGTAAAAGTTACCGTCCAATCTCCCTGATCCAACTAGATGTAAAAATATTGTCAAAAATTTTGGCTAACCAAGTAAGGTTATGACATCTCTTATACATATAGATTAGGTGGGATTTATTCGGGGCCGTAGCTCTTCTGATAACATCAGGCGTCTCATCAATATCATGTGGTCAGTGGCGAATGATCAGTCTCCGGTCGCTGCCATCTCACTTGACGCCGAAAAGGCGTTTGAAATGGTAGAATGGGATTATCTTTTTAAGATTTTGGAAATGTATGAGTTCGGGAGTACATTTATTGGTTGGATTAAGTTACTTTATAAACACCCTGTAGCAGCGGTACAAACAAATGGATTAATTTCAGATTATTTTACTCTGGATAGGGGCACCCGGCAGGGCTGCCCTCTTTCCCCTTTTATTGTTCTGTCTTGCCCTGGAATCATTAGCAGCCGTGATAAGAAAGGAGGATGATTTTCCAGGGGTGATTGCGGGAGGTGTGGTGCATAAGCTTCTGCTTTATGCAGATGATTTTATTATTTGTCTCTGAACCTACTAGATCTATGCCTTGCCTCCACATAATTGTTAATTCCTTTTCCAAATTCTCAGGATACAAAGTCAATTGGTCTAAATCCGAAGCTTTGGCTTTGACAGCGTACTGTCCAGTAACGGCTTTTCAGCCGGGCGCCTTCCAATGGCCCAAACAGGGCATTAAATATTTGGGGATTTTATTCCCAGCAAAATTGTCTGATTTAGTTAGTGTTAATTTTGACCCTTTAATAAAAAGATTTTAGAGCGATGTGGGCAGGTGGGCTTCATTACATTTATCTATGATTGGGAAGGTTAATGTTATCAAAATGAATTGTATTCCAAAATTTAACTACCTGCTACAGTCTCTCCCAGTAGATGTCCCCCTCTCTTATTTCAAGCAATTTGATAGCATAGCAAAGTCCTTCATTTGGAATGGTAAACGTCCCAGATTGCATTTTAATAAGTTACATAGGCTGATTGACAAATGTGGGCTAGGCCTACCCAAGATTTTGTTTTATTATTATGCGTTCAGTCTCAGACATTTGGCTCATTGGTCACTTCCACCTGAGAGAGCCCCTCCCTGGTTTGTTATTGAACAGGCAGTTCTTGCCCCTATTTCACCATTACAAAGCATCTCTATCAAACTAATCGGAAAAGTTAAGTTACACCCCGTTATTATGGACTAAAGTGTCCAGATTGTTTAAATTGGACACTTATTTAAATGTTGCCTAGAGTATATGGCAGAACCCAAGATTACGTATTGGCAAGTCTCTTTTCTGCTGGCCAGAGTGGATTGTTAGGGGGGTTGCTACACTCGGTGATCTATATGAAAGTGGAGTGTTGAGATCGTTTGAAAACTTGGTCCAACATTTTGGGATCCCCAGACTCCCAAATCCCCATTTGGGATCATTTACAATTGTGCCACCTACTTTGTACTATTTTTGGGAGTAGCACACCCCCCCCCCCGATGGAGGCAGATGCTTTGGGTGAGGTGATTGCGGCTTTTGGAAAAGGTCATTAGGCATCAGTGTACTACTCCCTGTTAATTCAGAGTATGGGGAACGGAGCCTTAACTTCTTTCAAGAGATTATGGGAGAAAGATTTGGATTTGGTATTGGAGGATGGAGTGTGGACTAAGATTCTGAAAAATGTCAAGTCTGTATCTAGAGATGCAAGAGTTCGCCTTATTCAGTTCAAGATTTTACATAGATTCTATTGGACTCCCTCTAGACTGTATAGGCTTGGTCTTAAAGACACACCTACCTGCTGGTGATGCCAATCGGAGGATGGAGATATAACCCATGTTTTTTGGAGGTGCGTTGAGATCCAGGGGTTTTCGTTGAGAGTTCAGAATTTTGTATGTGAGGTCTTGGGCACTCGGGTTTCATTTTGCCCCAGACTCTGTATTTTGGGAGATGGGGCAGAAATTAATGTGGAGAATAAACATGTGGAGGATTGGGTCCTGACCTGTGTTATGGTTGCCAGGCGGGTGATTTTGAGGGGTTGGAAGTCGGTTGGAGCACCCCCGTTTCAGGAATGGTGCTCGGAGATGGGGAGAGTGGCAGCCTTAGAGGAGTGGTCTTATAGAAGACTGGGGAATCCGGATCTGTTTGTGGGAAAATGGGGTGGATATTTAGCATTCTTGGAGGGTTCTCGGGTGGAATAGTGGAGAGAGAGGGGTAATTGTCAGTGTGTGTGATTTTTATATTTGTATATATATATTTATTATTATTATTATTATTATTATTATTATTATTATTACTCTTTTTTCCTCTTTTAGTTGTTTGGTTTTTGTATTCTTCTATATGTGTTCATCTAAGACCACAGAGATGTTTGTTGAGGTTTGGGGTGGGGTTGGGGAGGAGGAGGGGTGGTAGTGGGTGTTAAAGTTGATTTTGTGTATTTATAATTATGTTTTGTTTTCCTGTGTTTAATAAATAAAAATGTTAATCATAAAAAAAATTTTTTTTAAATGTTCAAAATGACAGTCTTCTTGCTGGTTTCTCCGACGCTTTGTGCGTGCGCTTGTAAAATGTATATTTTAAAGGCTCATTATTACGGTTTAGTATTTCTCCATATTGTAGAACAATGTAACTTATAACATTCTTTTTCAGCCCTGGAACTCAAACCATTTTCTGATGCCCCCCAAAAATATATATAAGTAATTAAATTAATATCATAAACATGCGATGACTAGTCGACTAATGGCTTAAACTAACATCTGTTAATCGACTAGGAAAATCTTTGGTCAGGGGCACCCCTACAGATTACATTTCAGTAAGCTGCATAGGCCGATTACATAGGTGGACTAGGCCTACCCAAGATTTTGTTTTATTATTATGCGTTCGGTCTCAGACATTTGGCTCATTGGTCACTTCCACCTGAGAGAGCCCTTCCCTGGTTTTGTATTGAACAGGAATTTCTTGCCCCTAATTCGCCATTACAAAAAACCTTTCTATCAAACTAATCGGAGAAGTTACACCCCGTTATCTCGCATTTGCACTCGGTATGGACAAAAGTATCCAGAGTGTTTAATTCTGACATTTATTTAAATGTTGCCTCAAGCATATGGCTGAACCCAATATTATGTATTAATTTAATAAGTCCCCTTTCTGCTGGTCAGAGTGGATTGTGAGGGGGGTTACTACACTCGGTGACCTATATGAGAGTGGAGTGTTGAGATCCTTTGAAAATTTGGTTCAGCATTTTAGGATTCACAGATCTCAGTTCTTTAGGTATTTACAGCTGCGCCACCTGCTCTGTACTATTTTTGGGAGTAGCATACACCCCCGTAAAGCAGCAGACACTCTGTGAGGGGTGATTACTGCTTTTGGAAAAGGTCATGAAGCATCAGTGTATTACTCCTGCTAATTCAGAGTCTGGGGGATGTAGCTTTAACTTCTATCAAGAGATTATGGGAGAAAGATTTAAACTTGGTATTGGAGGAGGGATTGTGGGCTAGGATTCTAAAAAATGTCAAGTCTGCATCTGGAGACGCAAGGGTGTGCCTTATGCAATTCAAGATTTTACATGGATTCTATTGGACCCCCTCTAGATTGTATAGGCTTGGTCTTAAAGACACACCTACCTGCTGGCGATGCCAATTAGAGGATGGAGACACAACCTATGTCTTTTGGTGGTGTGTTAAGATCCAAGGGTTTTGGTTGAAGGTTCAGAGTTTTGTGTGTGACGTATTGGGCACTCGGGTTTCATTTTGCCCTCAGACTCTGTATTGTGGGCGATGGGGCGGTCATCGATGTAGAGAATAGACACATAAAGAGTTGGGTCCTAACGAGTGTCATGATCGCCAGACAGATAGTTTTAAGGGGATGGAGGTCGGCTGGAGCACCCTTATTCCAGGAGTGGTGCTCGGAGATGGGGAGGGTGGCGGCCTTTGAAGTAGGGTCATTTAGAAGACTGGGGAAATTGGACTTGTCTGTGGGGAAATAGGGCGGATATCTGGCGTTTCTGGAGGGCTTCCAGGGATGGGCAGTGGAGAGAAAGGTGTAGTTGTCAATATGTGTGATTATTATCATTTATTTTGTGTGTCTATAATCATGTATGACCACTGAGATATTGTTGGGGGCCAGGGAGGGGTTAGGGATTGGGAGGGGGAGGGGTAATAATGGGGGTTAATTGTTGATTCTGTGTATATATGTTTTGTTTTTCTATGTTTAATGTGAATCAATAAAAAATTGTTAATCAGAAAAAAGATTGAAATTGCAATAAGGCCTTACGCGTTTACGAAAGCTTGAAAGGCTTTGTTTAAAAAAAAAAAGACTGCAATCAGCTCTTGAGTAAGCGCTTCAGTCAGCATTGTGTAAGCAAGTGGCGCCCTCTAGCGGTCTGGATGGCATTTTCCATTATCGTTTACACCACAATAAACCTTAAAAGGCCATTTTGTTCCATTTGGTAACTTGATTTTTCCATGATGTGGTTGACATTTCTGTGGAATTGCCCAACATATGCATGATATGAATTTGTGATGTTTTTTTTAATATACAGTACAAACATGTAAAATGTGACTTATTGTTTTGAATAAAAAAAAAAAAAACAGAAATTGTATCTTTCATTGTGGCTCTCTTTAAAATTTTGGCCTGTCAAGTGTTCAACAGATCCAATCAGTGTTCAATGAAATTATTTATTATTAAAACAGAGAAAAAGCTTTTGTAGCTCTTTGTACATTTTTAAAACATAAGTCCTGAGCAAAACTGATCTGATGACAAAATACAGTAAGTTGAAAAATATCAGTAATGGCATCGGTGTCAGGCCAATGGTGTTTGTTAAGATCGGTATCAGCCTAAAGTGTTCATATAGCATCCCTAATTGTAACCAATCACAGACACATTGCTCAGGAATGACAACTGGTCCTAGTGTGCAAGATTGATGCACAGATGCTTGCTTTATCTTTCACTTTTGTACACATGTGAAAATTATTATGGAAGGAAACATCACCTCAAAAAGAGTGAAAAAGTCATTTGGATTTATTTTGGATTTGTTCGATGTCGCTTCACTCGATGTCTCTTTAAATTACATATTACTCTTTTGTGCATTGGAATATTTTAGCAAATAAAAGTCTTAAAAATTACACATCACTGTCACGCTGTTGGTTTAAGTAACATCCACATTTTTCTTTGTTTTTGATTGGACAAATGGCACTATGGAGTCTATGGAGCTTTGTGAGTGCTATTTGCATTGGATCTACATCTGATTGCCTATTGGTTCATTGGGCTTACAGTCTCTTTATTTTTGTCCTGCCTGGAAGACCGGCTTTTCTAGGTGATGATTGGTCGAGCTTTTCAAAAGACAATAATTGAAACCGTGATGTACATGATTAACAGTGTATGACATGTGAATGCACAGCTGTTTTATGCAGTGTTTGGCGGCTCAGCAATTCATACAGTTATTTGTAATCTGACAAAACACCTTTATTTTTAGCTTTCATAATCAGATATTTTGCCTATTTGTTGGTTTTGGATGTGTTGTCTATATAAAGAAAATGGCTACAGTTGCTCAATGTAAAATAAGGATTTTAATGTAAATTCCCTTAATCAAAATGAATAGTCACAATTAAAATATCAAGGTACATAATAATCAATTCAGAGTTTTTGTTTTTGTCATAATCGTGCAGCCCTGCATAGCCCTACCAAACAAGTAATTTGAAATCCATTGAGGGCATTAAGCTACATAAAGGTATGCCCTTAGGCATTGGTGTCTTGTCTGTAGGTGATGGAGAGGTGGAGCTGATCGTGGTGGTGGTGTGCTTCAGCTTCCTGTTCTTCGCCGTCTTCATCATCATGTTCTGCCTTCGGAAAAGAGAAGTGTGAGTCACCACTTCCCTTTCACATCACATCATCTGCTCTTAAAATGAAAGACAGAGCAATTATTCTCACCACTTTAGTTAAATTAGGAGAACACTTGGTCTGTTATTAGCACTCTTACACAATCTTATGTAAGCATTTTCAAATGGTTGTCTGTCGTGTGAAATGTCATTATTGTGTGTGTTCAGGATTAAGGAGCTTTTGTGGCCGCATGTCCCGGACCCCAATGACAGCTCTATTGCCCACTGGTCACCCGATTTCTCTGTAAAGGTCAGTAAACTATTAGCCATCAAAACTATTTACAGGTGAATCTCACAAAAACATGCCCATGTCACATTTCTGATGTCTGACTCCCAAAGTGTAACACCTTCTACATTTTTCAACAGACCGATTTACCCAAAGAAGACGTTAGCGTGGTGGAAGTAGATGTGTTTGACAGGAAGTCTTTGTTTGAGGAAGACAAAGCTGTGCTGCCACTCAAGAAGGACAAATATTTGTCTGAGGAGCACAGCAGCGGTATCGGCGGCTCGTCCTGCATGTCGTCACCCCGCCACAGTGTGTCCGACAGTGACGAGGGAGACTCGGGGCAGACCACGGCCAGCATCGTGCAGTACTCGGCCGTGGTGGCAAGTGGCTACAAGGGCCAGACCCCCAACCATCAGACGCCTGTGTTTGCACGCTCCGAGTCCACCCAGCCCCTCCTAGATTGTGAGGAACATACGGAACATCTGCAAGAGGGCAACGGCCAGTCTAGAAACTCTTACTTCAGGCGAGGCAGAGGACTCGAGCTTGCCGAGTGCGAGGAACCGAACGGGAGCTCTCTGACTTTCTGTCCAGCGGAGGAGCAGATGTCTCCTATCGTAGAGGATCTACCCACCTCCACATCATGTTACATGCCACAGCAGAGTGGCTATAGACCTCAATAAAGAGAAACATTCGTACAGACAGGCTCATCTCAGTTTTGAGAACTTAAGCTATCAGTCAGTATAAAAAAGAACAATTAATGTCACGTTCATTAATGTCACGTTCATTGCAGGGTTCCCACGGATATGGAAAACCTGAAAATATCAGGTCGTTTTAAAATTGTGTAAAATATTTCATCTGCAAGATATTGCTCTTGTGTGGAGTAAAACTTGTTCGCAAGCCATAGTAATGTTGGATGTTGTGAGAAAATCCAAGTCGGTTCTTTTTGGTGAATCAGTTCACAGAACTGTCTGAATGATTCATTAGTGAATCGGTCAATCAAAATGATTTATAAAACTCCCAAGTAATCACAAATGACTAGAATCATGGAACCGTTGTTGAAATTCACTGGTCAAAAAGTGTGGGAACCCTGTCATCTGGCTGTCCTGAACTTTTCATTTTACTTATGAATTGCATTGCAAGTTTACACCGAGAACGTGTGGTGCATCGCAAACGCAACTAATCTAGATCACTCCCATTACAATCAATAAAGCTGTCTACCCTGGAAGAGTCCAATGCGGTGCGATGCCAGGCTTCTATTGATGCGGTGCACAGCTACTTCAACCACTTTATTTTCTTCGCCAGACTGAAAATTATTTTAAGTCATTTCTAACCACATGTATATGCATTTGTAGCATTACAAACATTGAATAATTGTTATTGCTATTCTAAAATAACCCATGCAGAATCAGTTATACCAAGTACTTTCATTGTAAATAAAGTAGGATTTAATTTTTAACCGATTTTGCAGTTGCTGGAGTGTCACCTCAAGCTTACAGAGGTTCGTGTTTAGTGAGCATTGTAGAGGTGACGTGCAGTTTTAACACTTCCAGTGGAGACAACTTCAAGCTGTAGCAGTGTGACACAAAGTTGGTTGTGTGCGGTATTCACATGATGTACGTTCAGAACATAATTAACTATTTACACCAAAGACATTGACTTCTTAAAAGGTGGTATGAAATCAGTGGACCAGTGGCTGAATGTATCGTCCTTAATATCTTGCCTTTGAAAGCTGTAGTACCATACATGCACGACTCTTTAAAAAATGTTAAAGAATTTAATATTGAATTGTGAATTTCACCACATTATGCCTAATTATAAAGATTTGACATATGCCATTACTCATAACAATATTTCAACTCTATTTTAAGTGTAAAGTTTTTTTATTTTAATTGTTAATTTTTGGATGGTTAGACATTTACAGAAACAAAACAGTAAAAAAAATACGTATTTGATGGATTAGAGCTGAACGAATGTAATTTACCTTATAGTTACTCTGAGATAACCAAAATACTTTCGCTGCACATTTTTGAGTTGCTTACTTATTAATGATGGTATTATGAATATTCATATTTTTAACAACAGATTGTCATTTCAAGTTTTCAGTTTACATTGACAACACTCATGTTTATTGTGATTCCCCCTCCCTCTGGGATAAAACTAACACTACACTGAATTATCAACTAAGATATGCATATCTTTTTCATTGCATGCCTTTTCACATGTATCCAGTCTTTTTATATCACAGATACTGGGTTAAATAAAGACAATGCAAATATTTGTGGTCCATATGTCTTATTTCACAGGTGGCACCAAACACAATCTTTAAGAAAATTCTTGCATCTAACAAAACAAAACTTTAGATTGCATCAAGAACAATAAAATGTTCAATTGTGAAAATATGAACCAGATTAATTGGACTTCAGATGAAAAACATTACACTAATTTCAAGATTTTTATTTGACCACCTCACAAATCATCTTCAACAGGATGTTTAGTTTTTGGTAAGTGTTGATTTGTTTTAGACATTTAAATTTGGTTTATTAAACACTTGCTGTGATGCAGCTATGACGTGCATCATCAAAATTCTAAAAAGCACAACACCTACTGAAGAACCATTGGACTCAAGCCATGAAGATTAAAGAACAAGTGAATAAAAACTGCAGACAAACTGTGGGTGAGGTATAATATATACAGTAGATTATCAGTTTACTAAAAAATATAGTTGTGCTGTAATTTTTTACATGTTAAAGTATTTCTATAAAAGTGTATAGCAGACTTTCAATAATATGCTCTGAACAATTCTTACTCTCAATGTGAATAATACATTTTACAGTGGCATAGATAGATGCAGTGGAAATACTTTTAAGTAGGTTTAGTCCAAAAATGTATAGTAAATATGTATTGTTGTTTGTTTGCATGTGTGTGCTTGTCACACGATGCCTCGATCAGGGTTAGAAAACCAAGATAATAGTTTCAGCTGATGTGTTAGAATTGATGCATATGAAAATATTACAAATATTTGTAAGCAATTAAGAGTATAAAAAGTATTTGTATTTTTAACATACCTGTAGGCCTAATGCCTTATTTAAGCAAATTACAGATGTGTCCTAGGATAGTGTTAAAACAGTACCCAGCACTGATCAGTATTTGTGCAGTATAGCAAAAAGAACTCGTTACCCTACTAAAAATCCACTAAAAATCACCAGTTGCTGCAAAGTTGTTGCAAAAAAAAAAATCTAGCCGCATTTGTTTGCAGATGCCACATCCTGTGACATTTTGTAGCCAATGCTACATTCATTTTCAAGGGTGACCAATGTGAACAAATTAGGCCACTGTACATTGCTGAGATTATGCTACTTATTCGTTTAGTGGTGTACTTACATCTAAGTTACTTTCTAAAACCCCTACTAAAACTTCTCAAATTTTTTCTGCTCCACAAATTCCAGATGTCTGCGCATTCCTCCACTACAAGGGCACACACAGCATTCAACTATCACAGAAATAAAGATGCAGGTGTGAACAAAATTCACGGTTCAAATACACTCAATGTAAAAATATTAAATGTAAAATTGTGTAAACCAAATAATGCAATTGTATTGAAATTAAAGTAACAAATCCAATGAAATTAATTGTAATTGTAATCCCCTGATTACAGCATGCATTCATCATAGCATTGTTTCGACAACCTTATGCAATGTCACAACATTTATTTCCATCCAGAGTTACATACATTTTTGGCCGAGATCTTGTACTGATAACGAGAGTCTCTGTAAAGTCTTCTCCAGCACATCCCAAAGACTTTCAATGGGGTTATGGTCAGGACTCACTGTGGCCAAATCATGTGTGAAAATGATTCCTCATGCTCCCTGAACCACTCTTTCACAATTTGAGCCAGATGAATCTTGGCATTATCGTCCTGGAATATGCCCTTGCCATCAAGGAAGAAAAAATCCATTGATGGGATAACCTGGTCATTCAGTACATTCAGGTTTTTAAGCTGACTTCATTTTATTGCCACATAACATTGCTGAGCCTAGACCTGACCAACTGAAGCAACCCCAGATCATAACACTGCCTCCAGAGGCTTGTACAGCGGACACTAATGCATGACAGGTGCATCGCTTCATGCGCTTCCCTTCTTACCCTGATGTGCCATCGCTTTGGAATAGAGTAAATCTGGACTCATCAGACCACATGACCTTTTTCCATTGCTCCACAGTCCAATCTTTATGCTAAGGATGCACAGACATTGTGTTGAGCGATAGAGACTCAGCGATCATGAGCACTTTCAGCTTCACTCCCTTCAGTATGCTCAATCGTGGTGTCATCAAACATGCGCACTCGCCAGGTGCTCTCAATATCGTTATTCTGTGAGGATTTCAATTTAAATAAGATTAATGTTGGTCACATTACCACTGATCACTGCAATTACATTTTAACCATAACAGTAAACAAATCATAGATATTAATGATTCTCATTGGAGCAGTTTTAGAGCTTGTAATGGATATATTTTTTCTTATTTTTGAGCGTGTGATGCTCTCATGGTTTTTACTGCTTACCAGTGTCACAATGACTTTTTGATATTGACAACATATTCATAACTGTTTTCAATCAGATAAATGTTAGCAATTCATAATTACTGTAATTTTAATGTAATTTTGGTAACTTTATAAAAAGGTTCCATTCATTTACATTCGTTAATCCATTAGGTATCATGAACAATATATTTTTACAGCCTTTATTAATCATAATGTTAGTTAACAAAATTACAATTGTTCATTATTAGTTAATGTTAGTTCATAGTGCATTAACTAATGTTAACTAATACAACTTTTGATTTTAAAGATGTAATAGTATAGGTTGTAACTAACATCAAGTTCATTAGTTCATGTTAACTATAGTAATGTTGTTAAATAATATTAGCAAATAGAACCTTTTTGTAAAGTGTTACCGTAATTTATCTATGTGGGGCATTAACATATAACTGCACAATATAACTCGCAAAAGTGTGGTAAAGGGCACAAAACACTTTGTTAAAATGATTAGTATTAAAAAAATAAATAAAAAAAAAATAAAAAAAAGAACGGAGATCGGTATCAGCTTCAAGTTTCCTTATCGGTGAACTTTATGCTCCCTATTAAATTGAAGTTATTTCCGATTAGCCTCACTAACAAGTGGCTTACTTGTGGCCACACAGCTGTTTAGTCCCAGTCCTGTAAGTTCTCATCGCATTGTGCATGTGGAAATGCTCTTACTTTCGCTATTAAACAGCAGCGAGTTCAACAGGTGATTTTTTTACAATGTGAATTTTTTTCTGATCACATTTTTACAGCAAAGATGTCGGTTCACCACTATCCTTCCAGGTTTTAAAAATGTGTTGGACAGTTCTTAACCCAGTTCCAGTGATTTTAGCAATCTCCTTAGTTGTTTCCTTTGCTTGATGTAGACCAATAATTTACCCCTTCTGAAACACAGTAACATCTTTTCCACGACCACGGCACACGTCTTCCGACATAGTTGGAACACACTGCATCAGTTAGGGTTAAAATAATTGTTGCCAGCTGAAACATATTAATCACTGCAAAAATGATCCAATCATAGGCTCTTAAATATCAGCTTATTTAAAACCAAACGGCGACTTTTTTATTTGGCCAGGCAGGGTACTTAGCAAGTCATGTTATACCCAACACTGCTGGTCATTCACCAAAATTTAATCTCGCCATTTTTCAATGAATGGAAATGCTTTTCAAATGTTTAAAACAGAAGTTTGGTAAATAACCACTTTATTTACCTTTATTCAGCATAGGACATTAGCAAAACTAGTTCTTATTTTTTCTCTTTTTACTGTTCATCTACTTCAGCCATATAGGTCAAATATATCGGGAAAAAATGAAACCCGGATACTTTGTCACATTTGAGGCTAATGTCATTAAAACTCGTTTTTTAACCACTCCAAACATTTAATATTAGCAAACTATAGTTTTGGCAGGTCGTTTAGGAGATCTGCTTTGTGCATGACACAAGTACTCCAACAATTGTTTATAGAAAGATTGTTTCACTTTTAATTGACTATATCACAATTCCATACACTAAGTTAACTGTGCCTTCAAGCAGCTTGGAAAATTCCAGAAAATTATGTCAAGCCTTTAGACAATTAGCTTCTGATAGGAGGTGTACTGAATTGGAGGTGTACCTGTGGATGTATTTTAAGGCCTATCTTCAAACTCAGTGCCTCTTTGCTTGACATCATGGGAAAATAAAAAAAGACCTCAGAAAAAAATGTGTGGACCTCCACAAGTCTGGTTCATCCTTGATGAACATTGATGAAGTTTTTGATATAAAACAAAGCATTTGTTTTATAGCCACACTTAAACAGCCCACCTGTCGGCCTCTGTAGCAACCCCATTTTCATCTACAGTCACCAAAATTGGGACATATATAGTTTATCAAGCTGGACAACTTTAAGAATTAAAATCATTAGCTCCGCCCACCAGGAAGTCGGCCATTTTGGATTTTTTGAATATTGCAGTCTCTGAACTTTTAAATACTCATCCTAGGGAATTAATGAGACTGTCACCACGTTTAGATAACATTATGCCAAGACATCGAAGATGCTAAATTGCGAACAGATTTTGACATATCGAATGGTGTTGCCATGGCGAGGCATTAAAATAATGGCGAAAAATGGGAAACAATATCTCTGTGTCTCATATCTTCTGTGTGCAATGTGTGATTTAGATCAAAATTGAGATGTGTTGAGGGCTGATCACATGGATTTGACTATTTTGGGTCACGGACATAGCCACCACCTGGCAGCAGGCTCTTATAACAGACTTTAAAATAGTTCTCTTATATTTACCCAAATTGCTTCAAAATTGTTTAGAATAATGTCAAATGCTAAATGCATGTGTCCACCTTGCATTGTTTTCCGAAAGCCAACGGGTGGAAATGGACCCATGGTGCTTGGGACCTTCATCGCTGCTTGCAGCTATATTTAGGGCCCAAGCACTGAAAGTCTGGAGACCCTATTGTTCTTCTAATGACTAAATAGGGCCCAAGCACTGAAAGTGTGGAGGCCTTATTGTTCTTCTAAGAATTATTATTATTAGGGCCCAAGCACTGAAAGTGTGGAGACCCTATTGTTCTTCTAAGGATTATTATTATCATTAGGGCCCAAGCACTGAAAGTGTGGAGACCCTATTGTTCTTCTAAGGATTGTTATTATTATTATTATTATTAGGTACCAAGCACTGAAAGTGTGGAGGCCGTATTGTTCTTTTAATGATTATTATTATTAGGGCCCAAGCACTGAAAGTGCGGAGGGCCTATTGTTCTAAGGATTATTAGGACCCCCATTGTGATTGCCTTCTCGGCCGTATTGTTTGTGTGTTTGTAGAGCGTGTGTTTTGTCTTTATCTCTCTCTCTCTCTCTCTCTCTTAATCGCTCTCAGGTGTGGGGTAACCAGGTGATCTGATTGTTAATGTGCAGCGCTGGCATGCAGTGTGTTTCCTTCCTATATAAACCGTGTTTCATGGCTGGGTTGTGCGTGGGTGTTTGTGAACTGTGCCATCTTGGTCACCAGTGCTCTCGTGCAAATTCCCACTGCTGGAGCAGATTTTCCTTAAAGTCTGAAGCAGTCGCAACATTTCTAAATATACAGCAGCTGTTTGTATAATCTACATATTAACTGTGTATCCTTCTAAACATTGGCGGCACCGCAGACAGCACACATTCATCACAGCTTGCATTTAATCTTCACCCTGCATGCTGAGAATGAGACACAAAAACCCGCATTTATACAAAGAATCCCTAACATTCACATAAAATCCCCATTATTTGTGTAATAAAATGTGATTAGAATTTGAAGTGTTATTAATACAGTAGGAGAGAGCAGGGCACAAATTAACACTTTTTGGTTTTCTTACGTTTGTGTAAATGCACTTGGGGTTCAATGTATTTTTCTTTGTTCATATTAATTTCAAACGTGTCTATTACACATATGTGGTCTTGTTTCATGAATACAGCGTGTAAAAACCTAGAAGATAAACTACATTTTCATGTCAATAAAAGCCATTTATTAACTTTACAATAATTTTGACACTTCACAATAAATACACAACAAAGCCACAGCATTGACCGAAATGTTCATGGGGGTTTGTGAGCTGTGCCATCTTGGTCACCGGTGCTCTTGCGTAAATTCCCAGAGCGGATTTTCCCGCAATTGTTTAAATTTTATTACTTATGCAGTGTTGATATGGCAACAAGTAAACAAATGAAGTTTCGGACAATCCGAAGAGAATCCGCTGAAGTTGGTGTGTTGCGAAGCAAATCCCAGATGATATAGTCCCCGAGACGTGGGCAGAGACCGAGGAGTCCTCCTCCACATGAACTGCGCACAGAACTGGCAAGGGTGACGGCAAGCAGGAAGGTAACCGCACCTCTACAGAGGCACAACCAACAGACACACGAGCATGCTTCAACTACACAAGAGAGCACAGTTAACATGACAGTTAACAATAAACGGGCAAATAATGAGGTGACTCACAAGGAATAAGTAGGGAGTTCAATCAGAGTGAAGCAGATGGTAACGGGCGAGTAAATCATTGCTGTGATCAGCATCTCCCTGAGATCGATCACCATTCCCATGGAAACGCTGATCGCATGCCGATTCCACCTGTGAGACACGAGGGAGAGAGAAAAACAAACAACAGTATGAGCCAGCACAAATGCCGGAACTGTGACAAATAATTTTGTTGGTAACCAGTTGATATTTTATGCTTTGAATAATTATTCTATTGGTGAACATGCAATATTCTAACCTAATTTATGTCCTCATTTGCCCAACATTAATTTAGAGGCTATTTAAACAGTTGTGCATATGAATAACGAATGGAGACACAAATTTTATATACTTCATTCATTTTGACAGTGAACAGAGAAAAATGCAACAGTAAATTAATTTGAAAACTATTGCTGTGCTCATATTAAAATCTACTTAGACTATCTTAACACCTAATGCTTTGAATTACATATGTTAATTTAATTTAAAGCCATTTTAAGGATAAATACAAATGTAAATGAAATCATTACAATATAATCTTTAGATCTACATATTTTTTTCAATAAATAATTATATTAAATTATAGCAAATGTAAAATTAATCAGTTAGCAAAAAAAAATTACAATTAAAGACAGATAGCTAGATAGATACTCTGAATAAAGATTTTTAAATATCAAATGTTGCCACGGCGATTCACTAAATTAATGGGAAAAATAAGGAAACAGGAAGTGTCTCGTATCTTCTGCATGCATTGTGTGATTTAGATCAAAATAGAGTTGTATGTTTTTTCTTGGGGGTTAATCACATGTATGTGGCTATTGTGGGTCATGGTCATAGCACCACCAACTGGCAGCAGGAAGTGTGGCACTTACAACAGACTTTGAAATAGTCCACTTTTACCCAAATTACTTCAAAATTGTTTAGACACTGCTAATGGAAAATTTTGAAGGGATCCTTGATAGCTTTAATAGTGTTGTCATGGCAGTGGATTAAATTACATGAAGTTGTAGTCAAACTGGAATGGTGGCATATATCTATTACACATTGTATGTTTAGGGTCCAAGTTTACATTCATGTTGAGTTGTTGCTGTGTCCATCATGCTTTGTTTTCCGAAAGCCACCGAGTGGAAATGGACCCATGGTGCTTGGGCCCATCTCGCTGCTTGCAGCTATATTTATTATTCCGCTTTCCAAGGTTTTCGGTAATTTTGTTGTACATAACATGCGTGAATACTCTTGAAAGTTTGCACACACATCAGAGTCGCTGGTCATTAGGGCTTGGCAAAGTTGCAGGGGGGGCCTTGCAGGGGGGGCTCCTTAGTACAGGCTAGAACATGGGCATGTTCGGGGGGCTCTGTAGCACATCGCTTCTGAGCTACAGTCACCAAACTTTGTACACATATAGATCTCATGAAGCCAGACAACTTTCGCGCTGACAGTCATAAGCTCTGCCCAAAAGGAAGTTGGCCATTTTGGATTGTTTGAAAAATGCATCCTCTGGAATTTAAAATACTTCTCCCAGGGATTTCATGTTACAGGTACCAATTGTGGGCGACATCATGCCAAGACATTGACTGCTAAATTGCGAAGGGATTTTTGATATATCGAACGGTGTTGGCGACGTGATAAAATAACGTAAAAAAATTGGAATAAGGAAATGTTTCATATCTTCTGCGTGCATGGTGAGATTTATATCAAAATTGAGCCAAATGTTTGTTCTTGGCTATTGTGGGTCACGGCCTTAGCGCCACCAACTGGCGGAAGGAAGTGTGTTACTTTTAACAGACTTTGAAATATCCCCATTATGTCATGGGCAGTCATGCCAAGACATTGACTGCTAAATTGCAAAGGGATTTTTGATATATCGAACGGTGTTGGCGACGTGATAAAATAACGTAAAAAATCGGAATAAGGAAATGTTTCATATCTTCTGCGTGCATGGTGAGATTTATATCAAAATTGAGCCAAATGTTTGTTCTTGGCTATTGTGGGTCACGGCCTTAGCGCCACCAACTGGCGGAAGGAAGTGTGTTACTTTTAACAGGCTTTGAAATATCCCCATTATGTTAACCTGAACTGCTTCAAACATTTTTAGAATAACGTCAAGACAGTGCAGATCTAAAATTATTAAGGGATTCTTGATATCTTAAATACTATTGCCATGGCAATGCATTAAATGTCATCATTCTGTTTTGTGTATATTCACATGTTTTGAGGTATTTGGTATGCTTGAATTTTCAAGTTTATTGTTAATAAACATATTTCTTATTTTTTACATATAATAAAAATATCAACTGAAATGTAAAAATACTAGAAAATCATGCCATTTGTCTGTTGAATGATTCCCAACTCAAAGTCCCTTTCGGACTTTGAAGGGATCCCTCTTTCGTCAACTTCTAGCAGTCTGTTATGTATGTCTAAGTATGTGTAACTACGTTCTTCAGATAACTATGTTTATCAAAAGAACAAAAAGATCAAGTTAAATATCCGTTTAAGATGTTTACCTTTCACATGCTTGAATACATTTGTTTTTGCACTAAAATGATACGCAGCACCACAAAAGAGCAAAACTTATATGTCTCAACTTGTGGTCCGCCCCTTACTAAAACAGAAAATATGATTGGTTAGCAAATATCCAATCGCGTTTGAAATGAACGTTCTGATTGGTGGATCAGCTTAGTCCGACTGTCTGTCTTGCCAGTGCTTCCCAGTGCATCTCCGTGCACGTTTAGAGAGAATCTCTGTACATTTTTTAAAATAATAATAATAAAACACAATTCACTCAACGGTGCTGCAGCATCGCATTATTAGATTGAAAAAGTTCCGGGTCAAAATCCTACTCATTGTTCTGGCAGCCACACGTATCATCACTTATTTCAGGTGGGCATACGCAAAATCCTAAAACAAATATGAGGGCATATGACGTATGTCTGCGTATGCCCTAGACTACACAACCAGAAGCAGTTTCTCAGATTTTCTATCATTACCTCTACAAGGCACTGATCCCTCTTGTTTGAACGAGTCTTGTGATGGCGCAAGCACTTGTCTGCTTGTGTTTTTCAGCATTTATGAATGTTAAGATGAGTGGAGAAGAAACAGTTCCCATTCTGCACAAGTATTTGCTAATATAGCCTTTTCCATTTTATTTCACTTCGAAGCTTATGATTATTGTTCGTGGTAACCAACTAATAATGTCCCTAGTTAAAAAATAAATACAATTATTTAGAATCTGTATTTTTGTGTGAGGATCTATATTTTTTATACAACATCAGTATCGGAAATATCGATACTTCAGGATCGATCCGCCCATGCCTACTCTGCACACAGTTCATTTTCTCAATCAACTTCTGGTATAGATGTGTTTGAGTTTGATGTGATGAAAGATTAAATCTTTGTCAAAAATTAATGCTTCAACGATTCCAAACACGGCACAAACCAGAAGCGAGCACAAATGATGAAGACAGGTGAGAATGATTTACATGGGGTTTAAATACTTTTTAAATACAAAGAAAGGAATATGTTATGATGTTTGCATCATCTCCATAGTAACAGTGTAGCATCTCCTCCACATTGTGCGTTTACTATCAAAATCCTTCTAAACATTCACAGACCGCAGACAGAACACATACATCACAGCTCGCGTTTAATCTTCACCCTGCGTGCTGAGAATGAGATACAAAACCCACATTTATACAAAGAATCCCTAACATTCACTTAAAATCCCCATTAGTTGTGTAATAAATTGTGATTCGAATTTGAAGTGCATTTAATTACGAATCTGAAAATGATAATATATGCTAAACACTTATATGCTGAAAGTAAGTGTTCATAAATGTTTTTACTGATATAAAAATGTCAGTTATATACAGTAGATACAGTATATGCAATATACAGAATATGACAATATGACAAAAATTAGAATTTTCATATGTAACATGTTGTGGCAGGGCGTAGGGCGGGGCCGGGCCATGATTCTGCACACCCGGCCCCTAATCAGGCTGATCAAGCCTGAAAGGGATAAAGGCGACCGGAGGTGGCAGTTCGACAGAGAGAGAGAGTTATGGGCAGCTGCTCAGCATGTGTTTATGTTTGTGTTGGGCCTCATGTATTCAGATAGAAGACAAAGGCAGGCCTAACACAGTCGTAAAAACCTAACTCAAGCCCCCACATTCCAAGTCGTAAATCTTACTGATAAAAATCGCGCCGTTTGGCAAACCGTTATAGACAGAGACCTGCAACGTAAGCGTCACAAGCTACACGCAAGATAGGTCGTCTATCACAAAACGTGCCTGGATTGACCTTTCAAGGGATGATGCTAACATACCCTGTTTACATGTCCCATTAATACAGAACCACCGTTAGTTGGCCAGGACCTACTGAACTGATTGGCTCCGCTCATTGACTGCCATCGTGGACACATGTGGGCTCAGGTTGACATACCGAGACCACTTGGTCCAGAAAACAGTTCGCCAGCTTCAGATACACACGTTGCCATCGTCCAAAAATCCAGCAGAGACGACGACTCTAATAAGAACAATTACAGGGCCTGGGTAAAACCCTTCAGGGTACTATAGTCACTGTAAATTTGCAATCCGTTCTTATCAATAACACTTTGCACACTTTAGGGACTTTGTCAGAGAAAACAACTTATGTGTGTATCGTTAGAGATCTAATGCAGGACCTCCTCAGGGAAATTAGCTCCTCAGTCAACAGTCTGAGTGGTGGAAGGATTCCAGCTTACCTGGTCTCCCTAGACCTTTTCGAACAAATCCTTAGATCTGCTACTATCTCCATTGTGCAACCTTCACAGATACACATGGCATATAGTTTGGCATTGAAATTCCAATCCATGTAAATCCTCAGAACCTCAAAATAGGATTTATCCTCAATCTACCATCATAGGCAGAATATATATAGACTAAAATCTGTATTTAATGTTGGTTTTCAGAGAGGTAATGCACACATCCACCTCAAAACACCACCAACACTCGCCTACCATGATGATGACCCCTCGCTCTACCTTATCTCTAACCTAAACATGTGTACCAAGACAAAGTACATTAATTGGGTTTGTCAAAATGCAACCCCTTTGTTAGAGAGGTGACTAACAACCTCTGCGGCCAAAGACCCAAATTCCATGAACAAGTGTCATGATAGCATGTCCATCAAAGATGAAGGAACAGAGACAAAGGTAGAGCGAGCAGGCAGTCGCTGGCTCGTTAACACCAGCCACCGAAGTCATACGACTGCCATGATACAGCCACTAAGCTAAGGCCACTAAACTAAGGCTACCAAACCAAACGGTGTTCTTAACGGTTCCCCAAAGAGCCATCGTGCACATTGACGATATTGTCCTCCATCATCTCAACGTCAACAATCATGACGCAGAAATTGATATCATGGACGCATTTAGAGGTCACAGCCTCACCGTTGATGACACCCTTCAACAGCAGCTTCAGGCTGAAGGGATGGAACTATGTTTCATAGTCACATAAGCAGATCGTCATCTTACCAAGAACACCCTATCAGTTTGGTTGCCCTCTGGCTCCTCCTTAGTGGTTAGATCATCACAATTATTGCACACGCCATGTACAGGTACATTCAACACCTACAGGCCAGACTGGACTCACTTCTCATACAACCGCGTTTTACACACCAGTCTGAGCCCATCACACAGGTTAACTCCATCATTTCCAAGGATAAGCCTTTTAACCTTTAACCCTCCTTTCCTCTAACATTTTGTTCCTAGTAACCAATGCACACAGGTTCTACTTTGATTTTGTGTTATGACCAAAGAACAACAAAGGATTGTGTTATGGTTAATGCTGTGCCTTCCAATAACTTGAAATGTTTATGTGTGATGAATGTAGTTTTAGAATTAGCTAGAAGTTCTATGCCCAGAAGTGCCTCAATCTCTGTCCAGACGATAAAACCTCTGTGAACTCTAATGAACTGTATGGACTGTGCAACCATTTCTCTTTCCTATCAGGAATACATGGATGGCGTAACCCACAGGTTACTGTGAACTGACAAGAACTGTTCGGCCCTTCAGTTGCTCTAAAGATGCTGGACAACAACCAACTCTTCAGAACAAAGGGGGGAATGTTGGTCCTCATGTATTCAGATAGAAGACAAAGGCAGGCCTAACAGTCATAAAAACATTCCTCAAGCCCCCTCATGCTAAATCGTAAATTCTACTGATAAAAATCGCACCAAAATCAAACAAAGGGAGTCCAAAACAGACTACAAATCCATGAAGCCTTGCTCACTAAAGGATCGAGTGCTCAACTCCTATAGGATGAGGCACACAACAGAACGTCAAATTGACATTTCTGAGTTCTCTGCCAGCCCGCCGAGAATCAACAGCTGTACCGCCCGCCGACAGCGCGAGGAAATGGCCTCCCGTCATCACCCGAGCCTCAAGGAACCAGGTCAAAGTTAAAGGATGGAGGAAAACACATTCTACCTGTGTCCTCATGCGATTCAAGTAAGAGGTTTACGTCTGGGCAGAGATAGAATATTATAGCATGTTATTCTTGTGTTTCAAGGTTTTTTGCTTGTACAGTTTACGGATCGCCATGTCCGCTCATTATTAATACACAGGGTATTAATTATCACGAATTTGTTTGCTGTATTGTGGTCCAACCAAATTGGATTGTTGTGCATTTTCGCCATCGCGGGTGAGACAGCAACTGAGTTCATCCATTAGAGTCAAATAATGCAGGACTTTTACGAGCCCCGCTCGTAAAACCGCGTCTCTGAGTGATGAACACGGCTGCTTTATCTCCAGCTATCATGAACTCAGCTTTCGGGCTGTCACTGAATAATCTCTCTCTCTCTCTCTCTCTCTCTCACTAACCACACTGACACACACACACTGTCACACACACACCTTATGTGTTATAGGATTATTTTTATTTCCATGTCTAATCATGTCACTGTTTAGTTTGTAGTTGTAAGTCGGAAGTTTATTGACTGCATTGTATTAATTATTAATTGATATTACTGCATAAATAAACTTTGTTTATATTACAAAGAGAAGTGTTTTGGTTTGTTTTGCATACGCCTGTGTCATGCTGACGGGATGTCAGTGCTCGGATTCAAACCTTCATTCATTGTTTTTTTTTTTTTTCCCGAAAATCAATATTCTTCGGATGTCGATTTTCCTAAGAAAACGATCTAATATTGAGACTGTTTTAATATTTGGTTATTAGTCCCTGATTCCAGGGTGGTGCCCCATCAATGTTAATCCTTATTAATATTCTATTGATTTTTGATAATTGATAATTATCTTTGATTGAATTTGAATGATCAATAAGCTAGTGTTAATTTTAATGTTTCATCGATGTTAACAATTAACGATTATCTTTGATAAGTGTTGATTTTAAAGGATTAAAAAAAGCTAACATTGATTCTCATCAATGTTCTATTGATTTTTATAATTAATAATTATCTTTGATAATTATTAATTATTGCTAATAACCAAACTTGCTCCTAAACGTAGCACACTACATTTACTGGAGTCCCATATGAGGTTTTAATGGTTTAGATCCAATTAATTAATTTAAATATTGATTAATAACTACAGAAATAATTATTAATTATTTCTGATAGTAACAATGATCTAAACAACCAGTAAAGCCCTACACCATCCTGCAGGTCCACCAGGCCAAGGCGCTAAAAGACCTGCACGAAGGTAGGACCAACCCAGGGCTGATGCAGGAACTGCGCACTGCAACCGACCTCACCTTTCGTGCGATGAAGGTCACGGTGCGCGCCCTGGGGCGGACAATGTCCACGCTTGTGGTCCAAGAATGGCACCTGTGGCTCAACCTTTGGAGATGCATGACGCCGAGAAAGTCCACTTTCTTGATGCACCCATCTCCCAAGGGGGGCTTTTTGGCGACACCGTTGAGGATTTCGCCCATCAGTTCTAGACGGTTAGAAAGCAGACCGAGGCAATTAAACACATCCTGCCACGGCGTGACCCGGCCGCCTTCAGGCCACCGAGGTCCGTACCCCATCTGCTTCTCACCCTCTGGGCCTCGGCACCCACATGGTCAATAAAAGAGCAATTTCCTCATTCCCTGGGCCAGTGCACTCACAACGGCCAGGCTCTGGAAGTCTTTCCGGTCAATCAGGCGAACGCGAGTATTTCCTGTTCCCTCGTTCTCCGTCGAGAGACAGCCAGCGAACAAGTAAGTGTGCTGGTCTCAGGGGCCGCTCGCCTACCCCAGTCATCGGCCACCATTGCGGGCTTGCGGAGCAGCACGTCCCCCGGACTGTCATCCAGATGGGGCGCCTGCTCTGCCTTGTCACGAACCACCCTGCCCGGGCACAGTAAGTCCAGTCATCCCCCTGGTGCTGCTGTCACGGAGGCTGGAGGCCTGGTTAGAGCTCTCCAGCCCCTCACGGTGGCTCATCAGGATGATTTGCCTTGGCTACGTGATCCAGTTCGCCAGACGCCCTCAGGACACTTCAGTGGTGTCCTCTCCACTACGGTGCAGGGCAAGGGTGCCTCCGTCCTTCGGGTGGAAGTCGCCACCCTTCTGGCGAAGGGAGAAATAGAGCCCATCCCTGTAGCCAAGTTGCGCAAGGGCTTCTACAGCCCTTATTTTATCATGCCCAAGAGAGGGGGAGGGTCGCGCCCAATCTTGGACCTGCATGCCCTGAACAAGGCCTTACACAGGCTTCCGTTCAGGATGTTAAAGCAGAAGCGCATCCTGGTATCAGTACGACATCAGGATTGCTTCGTAGTCATCGACCTGAAGGACGCATACTTTCACGTATCGATTCTTCCTCGACACAGACCCTTTCTTTGGTTTGCTTTCGAGGGACGAGCATACCAGTACAAGGTCCTCCCCTTCGGTCTGTCCCTGTCCCCTCGTGTCTTTACCAAGGTTGCAGAGGCTGCCCTGGCCCCGCTAAGGGAGAAGGGCATACGCATTCTCAATTATCTTGACGACTGGCTAATCCTAGCTCACTCGCGAGATCTATTGTGTGCACACAGGGATCTTGTGCTTCAGCACCTCGACCGACTCGGGCTTCAGGTCAACTGGGAGAAGAGCAAGCTCTCCCCTGTGCAGAGTATCTCTTTTCTCGGTATGTAGTTGGACTCGGTCGCTCTCAGGGCACGTCTTACAACCGAACATGCTCAGTCAGTGCTGACCTGCCTGAAGACCTTCAGGCAGAAGGTAGCGGTGCCAGTGAAACAATTTCAGAGGCTCCTGGGGCATATGGCATCCTCGGCGGCGGTTCTCCCCCTCAGGTTGATGCATATGGGACCACTTCAGCACTGGCTACAGACTCGAGTCCCGAGGTGGGCATGGTGCCACGGCACCTGGTGTGTGACCATCATGCCACAGTGCCGTCAGACTTTCAGCCCTTGGTCGGACCTGGTGTTTCTATGGGCAGGTGTTCCCCTAGATCAGGTCTCAAAGTGCGTCATGGTCACGACAGACACCTCGAACTCATGCTGGGGCGCCGTGTGCAATGGGCAGGTAGTGTCGGGGCTCTGGACGGGGCCCCAAATCCAATGGCACATCAATTGCTTATAGTTGCCGGTAGTATTGCTGGCCCTAAGGAGGCTCCGGCCAGTGATTCAGGGCAAGCATGTGTTGGTCCGGACCGACAACACGGTGACCGTATTGTACATAAACCTCCAAGGCGGCGTACATTCGCGTCGCATGTCGCAACTCGCCTGCCACCTCCTCCTTTGGAGTCAGCAGACCTTGAAATCTCTGTGATCCACTCACCTTCTGGGCACCCTCATCTGTGCAGCGGACGTGCTTTCATGGCAGGTAATGCTCCGCGGGGAGTGGAGACTTTCTAAATTAATGTAGGGCAAATGAGGACATAAATTAGTTTAGAATACTGCATGTTCGCCCATAGAATAATTATTCAAAGCATAAATTACCAGTTGGTTACCAACAAACAACTATTTGTCATGATTTGTGCCAGCTCATACTGTTGTTTGTTTTTCTCTTTCCCTCGTGTCTCACAGGTGGAGCCGGCACGGATCTCAGGGAGATGCTGATCACAGCAATGATTTACTCGCCTGTTACCATCTGCTTCACTCTGATTGCACTCCCTACTTATTCCTTGTGTGTTACCTCGTTATTTGCAAGTTTATTGTTCACTGTCATGTTTACTGTGCACTCTTGTGTAGTTGGAGCATGCTCGTGTGTCTGTCTGTTGCCCCTTTGTAGAGGTTGCACCTTCCTGCTTGCCGTCACCCTCGCCAGTTCTGTGCCCAGTTCTTGTGGAGGAGGATTCCTCGGTCTCTGCCCGTATCTCGGGGACAATATCATCTGGGCTTTGCTTCGCAACACACCGGCTTCAACGGAATCTCTTCGGATTGTTCCTGACTTCCACAAAGCACACCCTTATTATACAAACACACCCTTCACTAGCCCATTGCGGCTCGCTGGATTTCAGCCTTCTGCAGCTGGCGCCTTATCTTGACATTGAGAACTTTGTTAATAAAACCATTGAACCGTCATCTCTGCTTTTGGGTCCTTTGCCCACCCCCCGTGTCCCCCCCGTGACACTACTGAACTACGACCTTGCCACAATGTCGTCATGACAGACTGGCACCGCTCCAGAGTTACATTGTGGTAACGAATACAGAAATTTCACTTTTCAGGTTGTCACAACATAATCAGTTACATTGCCACAACTAAAGTTTGGTCATCAAATTACACTGTAGTTAGGAAATGACCACGTAATTTGGCTAGCTGGAATTACAAAATGGCTGAATTTGCTGCTGCTTTTCTCAAATTTTGCAATGCAATTTGCTGCATTTTTTGGGGTTGTTTTGCAGTGAAAACTCACAAATCATCATTATATACATCTGTAATTGTGTTAATTACATTTTAATTGCAATTACATGTAAATATTTTAGAAAATAATTACTGAATATGCAGTTAGTAACCAAAAAAGAAAAAAGAAGAAGAAGAAGAAAAAAAAAAAAGAAATACACACAAAAATAGCATACATTTAGGTGAAAGCTTTTGGTATTGAAAGACCCTTAATTCTTTTTGTATTATCATTTTCTGCCTCAGAGAATGCAATAAAACCTGTCCAAGTTTAAAATAGACACAATAAATCTGTAAGCTAAAAACACAAATGAGGATTCAGTAATTAGGCCTGTTGCCATTATTACATTGTCTGATATTTAAATCTGGTATATGGCCATATACAGCCGTGCATTTTAAGACTAGGCCTTCAGTGCGATTCATGCCATTAATAAAAACACAGTTTCACAATGAATAAGCCCGTATGCCCATCATACATTATGTGGCTTTGCTTGTAAGCATCCAGGAATTGGATAAAAAAATTTAGGAGTGGAAAGTGATTGAAAATACATAGGCAAAAGGTCAATGAGAATGAAAGGATGAAAAAATATTTATTTATTAGGCATGTTATGCTAGGCTAGCTAGGCTATGTTAAGGCTTTGCTGGCCCTGAGAAATTGCCACTGGCCATATAGGAACAAATACAATTAGAGTTCATGTATTTGAGTATTTACATACACATTTAAATTCCACAAGTGTTTAAAAAACATGTTAGATATATGAAAATTTTAATTTTTGTCATACTGTGTATATTGCATATATCTACTGTATATAATTTTAATTATGAAAATTTATTGAGTAAACCAACAAACTTGAAAAGGCCAGCTGTCTGTTCTGTCTTCCCAGTTCCAAACTCTCATTCTTGTACATTACTATCTCTTTTTGAGCCATTAATCATACATTCTTGTTATCTTAACCAGTGGGCTTGCTTCCCCACCTGTCTCTGCTCACCACTATTATTTATCAGACCATCTGATTTCTTTTTAATTGTGAAATCTCAACACGTAGCTTATTTAAAAAAAAATTTTTTTTTAAATGTATATCATTTATTATGAAAGTCTACATTCTAAGTATATGGAATATAACAAACCATTCTAAATACACAGTTGCAATCAAAATTATTCAACACCCCCCCCCCCCCCCCCAGACAGTAAGGATTTACAAAGTTAAGCTTTTCTGATGACCCATAATTTGTAAACTTTACATCTATATCAGTTGAGTGACACATTTAAAGTCATAGTGTGAATATATAACCTAATATTTCTAAATAGCAGAATTTTTTTTTAAATACAGCCATGTCATAATTATTCAACCCCTATTGCATGTAGCTGTTTCTTATATATGTAAGGCTACACAAGTAATTGTTTTAAAACAAAATTAAGTCATCAGTCTGCAATGGCACTTAAGTTTTAAAATTTAAAAAGCTCAAAAGCTAATAGAGGAGATTATTTCATTACACAAGAAAGGTCATGGCTAAAAGTACATTTCCAAGGCACTTCAATTTCCAATAGACAAAGCTGGCAGCACCAGTCATACATTTTTTAAATATAGTACAACAGCAACCTTCTTGGGGTGTGGAAGAAAGCAAAACTTCACCAAGGGAAATGTTGACTTGATTATTCAAGTAATTAGGAAAGACCTGTGGAGTCCTGGAAGAAGGTTTTATAGATGTATGACACTAAACTGAAAATGAGTTTTAGACCCATGGGTCAGCAGTACATCTGGAGTAAGATGACATGGTGATGACAAGAACGACACCATCCCCACAGTCAAGTATGGAGGTGGGTCAGTCCTGTTATGGGGGTGTTTTGCAGCTGCAGAAAACGGCTATCCTGACTATGTGACTGACACCATGGATTCTTTCAGGTATCAGGCCATTTTGGCATGAAAAATGTGATGCCTTCAGTGTGTAAATTGAAGCTCTGTGATCACTTGACTTTCCAGCAAGACACCAAGGATACATCCAAGTTGTCCAAAATCTGGTTCAGGGATAGGTCGTGGAATGTCCTTAAATGGCCCTTTCAGTCCATCATTAATATCCCATTGCAAACCTTTGTTGGGATTTCAAGGAAGCAGTGGCAGCACAGAAACCAAAGAATGTCAATGAGCTGGAAGCTTTTGCTCATGAGAAATGTGTAAAAATTCTAATAGAGAGGTGTCCGAAGCCTGAGAACACTTACCTGAAACATTTATTTGCTGTTATTGAGGATAAAGGATGCTCCACAAATGGTTGACTTTGGGGGTTGAATATTTTTGACATGACATTTGTGGAGAGAATTAGTTATTTTTTATTTTAAAATTTGGGTAAACTGAACTCTTTGTTCTCAAAATCACTCAAATGTGTATTAAAAACTTACTTTGACTGTTTACTGAGGTTTTAGTTTATGTGTTTTAATTCACATCACCAGAATGTATTGCTGGTCAGGGGGGTTGAATAATTTTGATTGCAACTGTAACATTGCTGAGTGTACATTAACCTTGCTGAGTGTGCTTTATCTGTCAAAAAAAAAAAAAACATATGTGTGTTTCGCATTACCTAAGTTAAAAACAACATATGTGTATTTGCCATAGCATAGCCACGTAGTCACATGTACAGGTTTCTGGCCTACACAATGCCCAAACTTTTTCTGCATTAGTACCTTTATTATTATATATTATATAAAAAATATACTATAATAGCACTTCAAATTCTAATCACATTTTATTACACAACTAATGGAGATTTTAAGTGAATGTTAGGGATTCTTTGTATAAATGCAGGTTCCCTGTCTGTCACTCACTTGACATTGTATCAATGTAGTGACTCTAGGGGTTCAATCTTGAGAGCCCCAATCACCTTTGCTCAAAATAGAAAAGGCCAATGAAAATTGGCGAGTGGAATTTGCATGCCACTCTTCGCCCCGGATATACGGGTATAAAAGGAGATGGCGTGCATCACTCATTCAAATTTTGTCTTCGGAGCCGAATGCTTGTGTGTTCCTCCTCTCACCCTTTGCTACGCTGCTGGATTCTTACGGCGCATATCAGCGGTCACCCTCACACGGTTGAGTGTTGTGTGAGTATATTAGAAAGAGTATATTTCCTTTTAAAAGAGCTCACACAAACAGACAAACTGTTTGTTTTTAAAGATGTCCTTCTGCGTTTGCCCTACTGGATGTGGCTGTTATCTCTCCCCTCCAGATACTCATGAAATCTGCCTCGAGTGTCTGGGGTGCCGGCCGGTTTGGCAAGCACCGCGGGCTCAGCCCCCGTGGACCTCCCATCCCCCAGCACGCTCGTTCTGTCCTGACGAGCTGTCGAGTGATGCAGGCGGTCTGCCTCAGGGCGGATTTAACCTTTCGGTTGCGGCATCGGAGGGTGGGCTTCTGCTATCGGAAGCGGACGAATCGTCTGAGCTCCCGCCCACAGGTGGTAGAGCACAGGATGAGGCAAATGCAGAGATGGCAGCCATGCTTGCCCGGGCGGCTGCGAACACTGGGCTGAAGTGGAACCCTCCACCCTGCCCTGAGCGTTCGCGGCTGGATGATTGGTTTCTGGGTTCGGAGCGCGACTTTCTGGGATCGGAGCGCGACTGCCCCGCCCTGGTGCCTTTCTTCCCAGAAGTGCACGAGGAGCTAACGAAGTCGTGGAAGGCACGCGTCGCGGGCTCGTCCACTCTGAGTGAGCCACTCCTGTTCGTTGCGCCGTACTGGCCCAACCAGACTTGGTTCTTGGATCTGATGCTCCTGACAGTAGCACCTCCCTGGCGCATTCCCCTGAGGCAGGACCTTCTCACTCAGAGTCCGGGCTCCTTGGGAGTCTGGGCGAACTCCACTAGAGGCAATGCATTCTCCTGGGCACTGGCAAGGGGGGGGCCTCTCTAGCAGACATATGCAGAGCTGCGGGTTGGGCTACGCCCAAGGTTTTATAACCTAGGCATAGACCCGGTTTTGACCCGAGTATTACGCTGTAACAGCAGGTAGACCGGGTGGCTGGTTGGGTGTACCGCTACGGAATCATTAAAGAATGGAAAGCTTCGGGGTTCACGTGACGCCATGCGAGAGACAGACGTGTGAATGACGAGCTCTGCGAACTTTGCTAGTTTTTTAATTATTTTCATGTTGTGATCCGGTGAGATTCGATACACCCAATTACATGCTCTTTGAGGTAAATATGACAAAGAAGTCAAAATTCTCAGACTCTGGAGACATTAAAAGACATTAACGTGTTCAAGCTGAGGCCTCTGACAGGACTGCAAGACGGGGACTCGATTTGGATGGCACATCGGGAGAAGATATTCAGCGTCAGTTGTCCAACATGTCGGTGATGCTGACAAAGGTTCTTGCTGACTTGAATGATCTCGCTGTAATACGTCAATCGATTACGGCGATGGAAACAAAATTCTCCGAGCTGTTTACAAGAGTGACAGAAGTTGAAAACGAATCGATTATCTTGAGTCATCGGAAAGGGAATTATCTGCTAATCCGCCCGCATCCAAAACAGATTTGGAATTAATTTCGGAAAAACTGGAATATTTCGAAAATATGAGCCGAAGGAATAACATACGAATTGTTGGAATTCCTGAGCATGAAGAGGGCAGAGATATGGTGAAATTCCTGGACGAGTTTTTCCCGAGTCTGGTCGACATAACAGGCCACAAGCTAGAAATCGAGCGAGCTCACAGAGTGCCTGCTCGCAGAACTACTGGGGGAGATAGGCTTCGATGCATTCTGGCCAAATTTCTGAAATCATCCGATAAATTGCTCGTGTTGAACCAGGCGAGGAGTAAAGGAAAGCTTTCTTGGAAGAACCATAATATTTTCTTTTTCCCGGACTTTGTGAATTCCACAAGAGAGAAATGCAAGAAACTCTTACATCAGAAAAAGATCTCGTTTGCTCTGTTGTTCCCGGCCAAACTGAGAATAGAAACGAAGAATGGTCGCAAAGTATTTACTTGTCCAAAATAGGCACTCTCCTTTATAAATACATTGGAGCAAGCCATTTGATATTTCTTACATTAGTGGACTGACTCGCGGTTGAGGCACTCTATTATCTGAGGAAGCTGTGGGTGCCATTTTTGTTTCTTTTTGTGATGACTCCGCCTAGCGGCTGGAGTTTGTTTTATGGTATGACTCCAAGAAATTTTGAGATTGAGAGATTTTGCATTGACGGAAGATTTTTTTGTTACACTGAAGTTTCCGTCCAGATCGAGAATGGACACTTTGGATGACCACAAAATATCTATATGCTCACATAAAGGACGTCTTTTATAAAGTTGATGGGCTGAGTAAGTTTTGGTGGGTTTTTTTTGGTGCGGCCTCTGAGTTAGTTTGGCTGTTGATCATCCGAGGAACCTGGATGCCGGTTTTGTTTTTCGTGCTGGCTCTGCCTAACGGCTGGAGCTTGTTTTGTGGAATTACACAGTTGTGGTTAAATATGTACTCTTATACATATAGATCAGGTGGGGTTGATTCGGGGCGCAGCTCTTCTGACAACATTAGGCGTCTCATCAACATCATGTGGTCAGTGGCGAATGATCAGACTCCGGTCGCTGCCATCTCACTTGACGCCGAAAAGGCGTTTGATATGGTAGAATGGAATTATATTTTTAAGATTTTGGAAATATATGGGTTCGGGAGTACGTTTATTGGTTGGATTAAGTTATTTTATAAACACCCTGTAGCAGCGGTACAAACAAATGGATTAATTTCAGATTATTTTACTCTGGATTGGGGCACTCATCAGGGCTGCCCTCTTTCCCTATTACTGTTCTGTCTTGCCCTGGAACCATTAGCAGCCCCGATAAGAAAAGATGATGATTTTCCAGGGGTGATGGCGGGAGATGTGGCGCATAAGCTTCTGCTTTATGCAGATGATATTTTATTATTCGTCTCCGACCCCACTAGATCTATGCCTTGCCTCCACAGAATTATTAATTCCTTTTCCAAGTTCTCAGGATACAAAGTCAATTGGTCTAAATTCGAAGCCTTGGATTTGACAGCATACGAGTAACGGCCTTCCAGCCAGGCGCCTTCCAGTGGCCCAAACAGGGCATTAAGTATTTGGGCATTTTATTCCAAACAAATTTGTCTGATTTAGTCAGTTCATTTTGACCCTTTAATAAAAAGGTTTTGTGGGCAGGTGGGCTTCATTACATTTATCTATGATTTGGGAAGGTTAATGTTAAAATGAATTGTATTCCAAAATTCAACTACGCTACAGTCTCTCCCTGTAGATGTACCCCTCTCTTATTTCAAACAATATGATTGCATAGCGAAGTCCTTTATTTGGAATGGAAAACGTCCCAGGTTACATTTCAATATGTTACATACGCCGATTGACAAGGGTGGGCTAGGCCTACCCAAGATTTTGTTTTATAATTATGCATTCGGTCTCAGACATTTGGCTCATTGGTCGCTTCCACCTGAGAGAGCCCCTCCCGGTTTCTTATTGAACAGGAAGTCCTGCCTCTATTTCACCATTGCAAATCCTTTTGATCAAACTAACTGGAGAAGTTGTCACACCCCGTTATTTCATATTTGCATGTGATTTGGAGACGAGTGGCCACAGTATTTAATTCGGACATTTATTTAAATGTTGCCTCAAGTATATGGCTCAACCCAAATTATGTATTAATAAGTCCCCTCTCTGTTGACAAAAAAAGTCATGTTTTATTGAAAAAGAAGTAAATTCTGGTGAGAAATTACTCCAAACTTATTTCTTAGCTGAAACAGTTGCTTTTGTGCCATTGTGAGCTGTTTCATAAAGTTTTTACAGTTCTTAATAAATGTCATAATCTCAAATATTATATGAAAACATGTCATGATTATGCATTTTAACTTGGAATGCTTTATTTTACATTTAAGTGACGTACGTGAAAAGTCATGTATTAAAAGTTAATTCTGGTAAGAAAGTACTACAAACAGATAACGAGCTCAAAAAGATGCTTTTGTACCTTGTTAACAGTTTAATAAAGTTTTTAGAGATCTGGAGGACATTCAGAGTTAATAAACCACTTTATCTCAAATATTGTATGAAAACATGTGATTATGGCTTTCGGCTTTATATTGAATTTTATAGCTTAATTGCAGTGGAGAGAAATGGATCGACTGCTTTCTGAGCTCAAACAGTTGCTTTTGTGCAATTGTGTGCTGTATTATGAGGTTTTTACAGTTCTTCATAAATGTCATAATCTCAAATATTATATGAAAACATGTCATGATTATGCATTTTAACTTGGAATGCTTTATTTTACATTTTAGTGACGTACGTGAAAAGTCATGTTTTAAAAGTAAATTCTGGTAAGAAATTTCTCCAAACAGATAACGAGCTCAAAAAGCTACTTTTGGTTTTTAGTGAACAGTTTAATAAAGTTTTTAGACATCTGGAGGACATTCAGAGTTAATAAACATCACTTTATCTCAAATATTATATGAAAACATGTTGTGATTATGCATTTGATCACTTAATTGCAATGGAGAGAAATGGATTGACTGCTTTCTGAGCTCAAACAGTTGCTTTTGTGCAATTGTGTGCTGTATCATGAGGTTTTTACAGTTCTTCATAAATGTCATAATCTCAAATATTATATGAAAACATGTCATGATTATGCATTTTAACTTGGAATGCTTTATTTTACATTTAAGTGACGTAAGTGAACAGTCATGTATTAAAAGTTAATTCTGGTAAAAAAGTACTACAAACAGATAACGAGCTCAAAAAGATGCTTTTGTACCTTGTTAACAGTTTAATAAAGTTTTTAGAGATCTGGAGGACATTCAGAGTTAATAAACATCACTTTATCTCAAATATTTTATGAAAACGTTGTGATTATGCGTTTTGACTTGAAATGCTTTATTTTGCAATGTGTAGCTTCTTTTGACTGATGCAAGTGAAAAGGCATGTTTTATTGAAATATAAGTAAATTCTGGAGAGAAATGGCTCGACTGCTATGGCTCGACTGCTATCTGAGCTCAAAAAGTTGCTTTTGTGCAATTGTCTGCTGTATCATGAGATTTTTACAGTTCTTCATAAATGTCATAATCTCAAATACTATATGAAAACATGTCATGATTATGCATTTTAAATTGGAATGCTTTATTTTACATTTTAGTGACGTACGTGAAAAGTCATGTTTTAAAAGTAAATTCTGGTAAGAAATTTCTCCAACAGATAACGAACTCAAAAAGCTACTTTTGTTTTTTAGTGAACAGTTTAATAAAGTTTTTAGACATCTGGAGGACATTCAGAGTTAATAAACATCACTTTATCTCAAATATTATATGAAAACATGTTGTGATTATGCATTTGATCACTTAATTGCAATGGAGAGAAATGGATTGACTGCTTTCTGAGCTCAAACAGTTGCTTTTGTGCAATTGTGTGCTGTATCATGAGGTTTTAACAATTTTTCATAAATGTCATGATCTCAAATATTATATGATAACATGTCATGATTATGCATTTTAACTTGGAATGCTTTATTTTGCATTGTATAGCTTCATTTTAGTGACGAAAGTGAAAAATCATGTTTTATTGAAAAGCAAATTCTGGCAAGAAATTTCTCCAAACAGATAACGAGCTCAAAAAGATGCTTTTGTACCTTGTGAACTATTTAATAAAGTCTTTACAGATCTGGAGGACATTTTATGCAATTCTGTGCTGTATCATGAGGTTTATACAGTTCTTCATGAATGTCATTAAATATTATATGAAAACATGTCATGATTATGCATTTTAACTTGGAATGCTTTATTTTATATTTAAGTGACGTACGTGAAAAGTCATGTATTAAATGTTAATTCTGGTAAGAAAGTATTCCAAACAGATAACGAGCTCAAAAAGATGCTTTTGTACCTTGTTAACAGTTTAATAAAGTTTTTAGAGATCTGGAGGACATTCAGAGTTAATAAACATCACTTTATCTCAAATATTATATGAAAACATGTTGTGATTATGGCTTTTGGCTTTGTATTGCATTTTATAGCTTAATTGCAGTGGAGAGAAATGGATCGACTGCTTTCTGAGCTCAAACAGTTGCTTTTGTGCAATTGTGTGCTGTATCATGAGGTTTTTACAGTTCTTCATGAATGTCATTATCTCAAATATTATATGAAAACATGTCATGATTATGCATTTTAACTTGAAACGCTTTATTTTACATTTTAGTTACCTACGTGAAAAGTCATGTATTAAAAGTTAATTCTGGTAAGAAAGTACTCCAAACAGATAACGAGCTCAAAAAGATGCTTTTGTACCTTGTTAACAGTTTAATAAAGTTTTTAGAGATCTGGAGGACATTCAGAGTTAATAAACATCACTTTATCTCAAATATTATATGAAAACATGTTGTGATTATGGCTTTTGGCTTTGTATTGCATTTTGTAGCTTAACTGCAGTGGAGTGAAATGGATCGACTGATTTCTGAGCTCAAACATTTGCTTTTGTGCAATTGTGTGCTGTATCTTGAGGTTTTTACAGTTCTTCATGAATGTCATTATCTCAAATATTATATGAAAACATGTCATGATTATGCATTTTAAATTGAAATGCTTTATTTACATTTTAGTGACGTACGTGAAAAGTCATGTTTTAAAAGTAAATTCTGGTAAGAAATTTCTCCAAACAGATCACGAGCTCAAAAAGCTACTTTTGGTTTTTAGTGAACAGTTTAATAAAGTTTTTAGACATCTGGAGGACATTCAGAGTTAATAAACATCACTTTATCTCAAATATTATATGAAAACATGTTGTGATTATGCATTTGATCACTTAATTGCAATGGAGAGAAATGGATTGACTGCTTTCTGAGCTCAAACAGTTGCTTTTGTGCAATTGTGTGCTGTATCATGAGGTTTTAACAATTTTTCATAAATGTCATGATCTCAAATATTATATGATAACATGTCATGATTATGCATTTTAACTTGGAATGCTTTATTTCGCATTGTTTAGCTTCATTTTAGTGACGAAAGTGAAAAATCATGTTTTATTGAAAAGCAAATTCTGGCAAGAAATTTCTCCAAACAGATAACGAGCTCAAAAAGATGCTTTTGTACCTTGTGAACTATTTAATAAAGTCTTTACAGATCTGGAGGACATTTTATGCAATTCTGTGCTGTATCATGAGGTTTTTACAGTTCTTCATGAATGTCATTATCTCAAATATTATATGAAAACATGTCATGATTATGCATTTTAACTTGGAATGCTTTATTTTACATTTTAGTGACGTACGTGAAAAGTCATGTATTAAAAGTAAATTCTGGTAAGAAAGTATCTCCAAACAGATAACGAGCTCAAAAAGATGCTTTTGGTACCTTAGTTAACAGTTTAATAAAGTTTTTAGAGATCTGGAGGACATTCAGAGTTAATAAACATCACTTTATCTCAAATATTATATGAAAACATTGTGATTATGGCTTTTGACTTTATATTGCATTTTATCAGCTTAATTGCAGTGGAGAGAAATGGATCGACTGCTTTCTGAGCTCAAACAGTTGCTTTTGTGCAATTGTGTGCTGTATCATGAGGTTTTTACAGTTCTTCATAAATGTCATAATCTCAAATATTATATGAAAACATGTCATGATTATGCATTTTAACTTGGAATGCTTTATTTTACATTTAAGTGACGTACGTGAAAAGTCATGTATTAAAAGTTAATTCTGGTAAGAAAGTACTCCAAACAGATAACGAGCTCAAAAAGATGCTTTTGTACCTTGTTAACAGTTTAATAAAGTTTTTAGAGATCTGGAGGACATTCAGAGTTAATAAACATCACTTTATCTCAAATATTAAATGAAAACATGTTGTGATTATGGCTTTTGGCTTTGTATTGCATTTTGTAGCTTAACTGCAGTGGAGTGAAATGGATCGACTGATTTCTAAGCTCAAACATTTGCTTTTGTGCAATTGTGTGCTGTATCTTGAGGTTTTTACAGTTCTTCATGAATGTCATTATCTCAAATATTATATGAAAACATGTCATGATTATGCATTTTAAATTGGAATGCTTTATTTTACATTTTAGTGACGTACGTGAAAAGTCATGTTTTAAAAGTAAATTCTGGTAAGAAATTTCTCCAAACAGATCACGAGCTCAAAAAGCTACTTTTGTTTTTTAGTGAACAGTTTAATAAAGTTTTTAGACATCTGGAGGACATTCAGAGTTAATAAACATCACTTTATCTCAAATATTATATGAAAACATGTTGTGATTATGCATTTGATCACTTAATTGCAATGGAGAGAAATGGATCGACTGCTTTCTGAGCTCAAACAGTTGCTTTTGTGCAATTGTGTGCTGTATCATGAGGTTTTAACAATTTTTCATAAATGTCATGATCTCAAATATTATATGATAACATGTCATGATTATGCATTTTAACTTGGAATGCTTTATTTTGCATTGTATAGCTTCATTTTAGTGACGAAAGTGAAAAATCATGTTTTATTGAAAAGCAAATTCTGGTAAGAAATTTCTCCAAACAGATAACGAGCTCAAAAAGATGCTTTTGTACCTTGTGAACTATTTAATAAAGTCTTTACAGATCTGGAGGACATTTTATGCAATTCTGTGCTGTATCATGAGGTTTATACAGTTCTTCATGAATGTCATTAAATATTATATGAAAACATGTCATGATTATGCATTTTAAACTTGGAATGCTTTATTTTACATTTTAGTGACGTACGTGAAAAGTCTTTTTTTAAAAGTAAATTCTGGTAAGAAATTTCTCCAAACAGATAACGAGCTCAAAAAGCTACTTTTGTTTTTTAGTGAACAGTTTATTAAAGTTTTTAGAGATCTGGAGGACATTTAGAGTTAATAAACATCACTTTATCTCAAATATTATATGAAAACATGTTGTGATTATGCATTTGATCACTTAATTGCAGTGGAGAGAAATGGATCGACTGCTTTCTGAGCTCAAACAGTTGCTTTTGTGCAATTGTGTGCTGTATTATGAGGTTTTTACAGTTCTTCATAAATGTCATAATCTCAAATATTATATGAAAACATGTCATGATTATGCATTTTAACTTGGAATGCTTTATTTTACATTTAAGTGATGTAAGTGAAAAGTCATGTATTAAAAGTTAATTCTGGTAAGAAAGTACTCCAAACAGATAACGAGCTCAAAAAGATGCTTTTGTACCTTAGTGAACAGTTTAATAAAGTTTTTAGACATCTGGAGGACATTCAGAGTTAATAAACATCACTTTATCTCAAATATTATATGAAAACATGTTGTGATTATGCATTTTATCACTTAATTGCAGTGGAGAGAAATGGATCGACTGCTTTCTGAGCTGAAACAGTTGCTTTTGTGCAATTGTGTGCTGTATCATGAGGTTTTTACAGTTCTTCATGAATGTCATAATCTCAAATATTATATGAAAACATGTCATGATTATGCATTTTAACTTGGAATGCTTTATTTTACATTGAAGTGACGTAAGTGAACAGTCATGTATTAAAAGTTAATTCTGGTAAGAAAGTACTACAAACAGATAACGAGCTCAAAAAGATGCTTTTGTACCTTGTTAACAGTTTAATAAAGTTTTTAGAGATCTGGAGGACATTCAGAGTTAATAAACATCACTTTATCTCAAATATTATATGAAAACATGTTGTGATTATGCATTTGATCACTTAATTGCAGTGGAGAGAAATGGATCGACTGCTTTCTGAGCTCAAACAGTTGCTTTTGTGCAATTGTGTGCTGTATCATGAGGTTTTTACAGTTCTTCATAAATGTCATAATCTCAAATATTATATGAAAACATGTCATGATTATGCATTTTAACTTGGAATGCTTTATTTTACATTTAAGTGACGTACGTGAAAAGTCATGTATTAAAAGTTAATTCTGGTAAGAAAGTACTCCAAACAGATAACGAGCTCAAAAAGATGCTTTTGTACCTTGTTAACAGTTTAATAAAGTTTTTAGAGATCTGGAGGACATTCAGAGTTAATAAACATCACTTTATCTCAAATATTATATGAAAACATGTTGTGATTATGGCTTTTGGCTTTGTATTGCATTTTGTAGCTTAACTGCAGTGGAGTGAAATGGATCGACTGATTTCTGAGCTCAAACATTTGCTTTTGTGCAATTGTGTGCTGTATCATGAGGTTTTTACAGTTCTTCATAAATGTCATTATCTCAAATATTATATGAAAACATGTCATGATTATGCATTTTAACTTGGAATGCTTTATTTTACATTTTAGTGACGTACGTGAAAAGTCATGTTTTAAAAGTAAATTCTGGTAAGAAATTTCTCCAAACAGATAACGAGCTCAAAAAGCTACTTTTGTTTTTTAGTGAACAGTTTAATAAAGTTTTTAGACATCTGGAGGACATTCAGAGTTAATAAACATCACTTTATCTCAAATATTATATGAAAACATGTTGTGATTATGCATTTGATCACTTAATTGCAATGGAGAGAAATGGATCGACTGCTTTCTGAGCTCAAACAGTTGCTTTTGTGCAATTGTGTGCTGTATCATGAGGTTTTAACAATTTTTCATAAATGTCATGATCTCAAATATTATATGATAACATGTCATGATTATGCATTTTAACTTGGAATGCTTTATTTTGCATTGTATAGCTTCATTTTAGTGACGAAAGTGAAAAATCATGTTTTATTGAAAAGCAAATTCTGGTAAGAAATTTCTCCAAACAGATAACGAGCTCAAAAAGATGCTTTTGTACCTTGTGAACTATTTAATAAAGTCTTTACAGATCTGGAGGACATTTTATGCAATTCTTTGCTGTATCATGAGGTTTTTACAGTTCTTCATGAATGTCATTAAATATTATATGAAAACATGTCATGATTATGCATTTTAACTTGGAATGCTTTATTTTACATTTTAGTGACGTACGTGAAAAGTCATGTATTAAAAGTTAATTCTGGTAAGAAAGTACTCCAAACAGATAACGAGCTCAAAAAGATGCTTTTGTACCTTGTTAACAGTTTAATAAAGTTTTTAGAGATCTGGAGGACATTCAGAGTTAATAAACATCACTTTATCTCAAATATTATATGAAAACATGTTGTGATTATGGCTTTTGGCTTTGTATTGCATTTTGTAGCTTAATTGCAGTGGAGAGAAATGGATCGACTGCTTTCTGAGCTCAAACAGTTGCTTTTGTGCAATTATTTGCTGTATCATGAGGTTTTTACAGTTCTTCATGAATGTCATTAAATATTATATGAAAACATGTCATGATTATGCATTTTAACTTGGAATGCTTTATTTTACATTTTAGTGACGTACGTGAAAAGTCATGTATTAAAAGTAAATTCTGGTAAGAAATTTCTCCAAACAGATAACGAGCTCAAAAAGCTACTTTTGGTTTTTAGTGAACAGTTTAATAAAGTTTTTAGACATCTGGAGGACATTCAGAGTTAATAAACATCACTTTATCTCAAATATTATATGAAAACATGTTGTGATTATGCATTTTATCACTTAATTGCAGTGGAGAGAAATGGATCGACTGCTTTCTGAGCTGAAACAGTTGCTTTTGTGCAATTGTGTGCTGTATCATGAGGTTTTTACAGTTCTTCATGAATGTCATAATCTCAAATATTATATGAAAACATGTCATGATTATGCATTTTAACTTGGAATGCTTTATTTTACATTTAAGTGACGTACGTGAAAAGTCATGTATTAAAAGTTAATTCTGGTAAGAAAGTACTCCAAACAGATAACGAGCTCAAAAAGATGCTTTTGTACCTTGTTAACAGTTTAATAAAGTTTTTAGAGATCTGGAGGACATTCAGAGTTAATAAACATCACTTTATCTCAAATATTATATGAAAACATGTTGTGATTATGGCTTTTGGCTTTGTATTGCATTTTATAGCTTAATTGCAGTGGAGAGAAATGGATCGACTGCTTTCTGAGTTCAAACAGTTGCTTTTGTGCAATTGTGTGCTGTATCATGAGGTTTTTACAGTTCTTCATAAATGTCATAATCTCAAATATTAAATGAAAATATGAAATGATTTTGCATTTTAACTTGGAATGCTTTATTTTACATTATAGTGAAGTTCGTGAAAAGTCATGTTTTAAAAGTAAATTCTGGTAGGAAATTTCTCCAAACAGCTTACGAGCTCAAAAAGATGCTTTTGTACCTTGTGAAAAGTTTAATAACGTTTTTACAGATCTGGAGGACATTCAGAGTTAATAAACATCACTTTATCTCAAATATTGTATGAAAACATGTTGTGATTATGGCTTTTGGCTTTATATTGCATTTTATCGCTTAATTGCAGTGGAGAGAAATGGATCGACTGCTTTCTGAGCTCAAACAGTTGCTTTTGTGCAATTGTGTGCTGTATCATGAGGTTTTTACAGTTCTTCATAAATGTCATAATCTCAAATATTATATGAAAACATGTCATGATTATGCATTTTAACTTGGAATGCTTTATTTTACATTTAAGTGACGTACGTGAAAAGTGATGTATTAAAAGTTAATTCTGGTAAGAAATTTCTCCAAACAGATAACGAGCTCAAAAAGATGCTTTTGTACCTTGTTAACAGTTTAATAAAGTTTTTAGAGATCTGGAGGACATTCAGAGTTAATAAACATCACTTTATCTCAAATATTATATGAAAACATGTTGTGATTATGCATTTTATCAGCTTAATTGCAGTGGATTGAAATGGATCGACTGATTTCTGAGCTCAAACAGTTGCTTTTGTGCAA
Source organism: Myxocyprinus asiaticus (assembly GCF_019703515.2). Lineage (NCBI taxonomy): Eukaryota > Metazoa > Chordata > Actinopteri > Cypriniformes > Catostomidae > Myxocyprinus > Myxocyprinus asiaticus. Next base: position 2,344,331 of record NC_059386.1, read on the forward strand.
TTGTGTGCTGTATCATGAGGTTTTTACAGTTCTTCATAAATGTCATAATCTCAAATATTATATGAAAACATGTCATGATTATGCACTTTAACTTGGAATGCTTTATTTTACATTTAAGTGACGTACGTGAAAAGTCATGCATTAAATGTTAATTCTGGTAAGAAAGTACTCCAAACAGATAACGAGCTCAAAAAGATGCTTTTATACCTTGTTAACAGTTTAATAAAGTTTTTAGAGATCTGGAGGACATTCAGAGTTAATAAACATCACTTTATCTCAAATATTATATGATAACATGTTGTGATTATGGCTTTTGGCTTTGTATTGCATTTTGTAGCTTAATTGCAGTGGAGTGAAATGGATCGACTGATTTCTGAGCTCAAACAGTTGCTTTTGTGCAATTGTGCGCTGTATCAAGAGGTTTTTACAATTCTTCATAAATGTCATAATCTCAAATATTATATGAAACCATGTCATGATTATACATTTTAACTTGGAATGCTTTATTTTACATTTTAGTGACGTACGTGAAAAGTTATGTTTTAAAAGTAAATTCTGGTAAGAAATTTCTCCAAACAGATCACGAGCTCAAAAAGCTACTTTTGTTTTTTAGTGAACAGTTTAATAAAGTTTTTAGACATCTGGAGGACATTCAGAGTTAATAAACATCACTTTATCTCAAATATTATATGAAAACATGTTGTGATTATGGCTTTGATTTGATTCACTTAATTGCAATGGAGAGAAATGGATCGACTGCTTTCTGAGCTCAAACAGTTGCTTTTGTGCAATTGTGTGCTGTATCATGAGGTTTTAACAATTTTTCATAAATGTCATGATCTCAAATATTATATGATAACATGTCATGATTATGCAGTTTAACTTGGAATGCTTTATTTTGCATTGTATAGCTTCATTTTAGTGACGAAAGTGAAAAATCATGTTTTATTGAAAAGCAAATTCTGGCAAGAAATTTCTCCAAACAGATAACGAGCTCAAAAAGATGCTTTTGTACCTTGTGAACTATTTAATAAAGTCTTTACAGATCTGGAGGACATTTTATGCAATTCTGTGCTGTATCATGAGGTTTATACAGTTCTTCATGAATGTCATTAAATATTATATGAAAACATGTCATGATTATGCATTTTAACTTGGAATGCTTTATTTTACATTTAAGTGACGTACGTGAAAAGTCATGTATTAAAAGTTAATTCTGGTAAGAAAGTATCTCCAAACAGATAACGAGCTCAAAAAGATGCTTTTGTACCTTGTTAACAGTTTAATAAAGTTTTTAGAGATCTGGAGGACATTCAGAGTTAATAAACATCACTTTATCTCAAATATTATATGAAAACATGTTGTGATTATGGCTTTTGGCTTTGTATTGCATTTTATAGCTTAATTGCAGTGGAGAGAAATGGATCGACTGCTTTCTGAGCTCAAACAGTTGCTTTTGTGCAATTGTGTGCTGTATCATGAGGTTTTTACAGTTCTTCATAAATGTCATAATCTCAAATATTATATGAAAACATGTCATGATTATGCATTTTAACTTGGAATGCTTTATTTTACATTTTAGTGACGTACGTGAAAAGTCATGTATTAAAAGTAAATTCTGGTAAGAAATTTCTCCAAACAGATAACGAGCTCAAAAAGCTACTTTTGTATTTTAGTGAACAGTTTAATAAAGTTTTTAGAGATCTGGAGGACATTCAGAGTTAATAAACATCACTTTATCTCAAATATTATATGAAAACATGTTGTGATTATGCATTTTATCACTTAATTGCAGTGGAGAGAAATGGATCGACTGCTTTCTGAGCTCAAACAGTTGCTTTTGTGCAATTGTGTGCTGTATCATGAGGTTTTTACAGTTCTTCATAAATGTCATAATCTCAAATATTATATGAAACCATGTCATGATTATGCATTTTAACTTGGAATGCTTTATTTTACATTTAAGTGACGTACGTGAAAAGTCATGTATTAAAAGTTAATTCTGGTAAGAAAGTACTCCAAACAGATAACGAGCTCAAAAAGATGCTTTTGTACCTTGTTAACAGTTTAATAAAGTTTTTAGAGATCTGGAGGACATTCAGAGTTAATAAACATCACTTTATCTCAAATATTATATGAAAACATGTTGTGATTATGGCTTTTGGCTTTGTATTGCATTTTATCAGCTTAATTGCAGTGGAGAGAAATGGATCGACTGCTTTCTGAGCTCAAACAGTTGCTTTTGTGCAATTGTGTGCTGTATCATGAGGTTTTTACAGTTCTTCATAAATGTCATAATCTCAAATATTATATGAAAACATGTCATGATTATGCATTTTAACTTGGAATGCTTTATTTTACATTTAAGTGACGTACGTGAAAAGTCATGTATTAAAAGTTAATTCTGGTAAGAAAGTACTCCAAACAGATAACGAGCTCAAAAAGATGCTTTTGTACCTTGTTAACAGTTTAATAAAGTTTTTAGAGATCTGGAGGACATTCAGAGTTAATAAACATCACTTTATCTCAAATATTATATGAAAACATGTTGTGATTATGGCTTTTGGCTTTGTATTGCATTTTATAGCTTAATTGCAGTGGAGTGAAATGGATCGACTGATTTCTGAGCTCAAACAGTTGCTTTTGTGCAATTGTGTGCTGTATCATGAGGTTTTTACAGTTCTTCATGAATGTCATTATCTCAAATATTATATGAAAACATGTCATGATTATGCATTTTAACTTGGAATGCTTTATTTTACATTTTAGTGACGTACGTGAAAAGTCATGTTTTAAAAGTAAATTCTGGTAAGAAATTTCTCCAAACAGATAACGAGCTCAAAAAGCTACTTTTGGTTTTTAGTGAACAGTTTAATAAAGTTTTTAGAGATCTGGAGGACATTCAGAGTTAATAAACATCACTTTATCTCAAATATTATATGAAAACATGTTGTGATTATGCATTTTATCACTTAATTGCAGTGGAGAGAAATGGATCGACTGATTTCTGAGCTCAAACAGTTGCTTTTGTGCAATAGTGTGCTGTATCAAGAGATTTTTACAGTTCTTCATAAATGTCATAATCTCAAATATTATATGAAACCATGTCATGATTATGCATTTTAACTTGGAATGCTTTATTTTACATTTAAGTGACGTACGTGAAAAGTCATGTATTAAAAGTTAATTCTGGTAAGAAAGTACTCCAAACAGATAACGAGCTCAAAAAGATGCTTTTGTACCTTGTTAACAGTTTAATAAAGTTTTTAGAGATCTGGAGGACATTCAGAGTTAATAAACATCACTTTATCTCAAATATTATATGAAAACATGTTGTGATTATGCATTTTATCACTTAATTGCAGTGGAGAGAAATGGATCGACTGCTTTCTGAGCTCAAACAGTTGCTTTTGTGCAATTGTGTGCTGTATCATGAGGTTTTTACAGTTCTTCATAAATGTCATAATCTCAAATATTATATGAAACCATGTCATGATTATGCATTTTAACTTGGAATGCTTTATTTTACATTTAAGTGACGTACGTGAAAAGTCATGTATTAAAAGTTAATTCTGGTAAGAAAGTACTCCAAACAGATAACGAGCTCAAAAAGATGCTTTTGTACCTTGTTAACAGTTTAATAAAGTTTTTAGAGATCTGGAGGACATTCAGAGTTAATAAACATCACTTTATCTCAAATATTATATGAAAACATTGTGATTATGGCTTTTGACTTTATATTGCATTTTATCAGCTTAATTGCAGTGGAGAGAAATGGATCGACTGCTTTCTGAGCTCAAACAGTTGCTTTTGTGCAATTGTGTGCTGTATCATGAGGTTTTTACAGTTCTTCATAAATGTCATAATCTCAAATATTATATGAAACCATGTCATGATTATGCATTTTAACTTGGAATGCTTTATTTTACATTTAAGTGACGTACGTGAAAAGTCATGTATTAAAAGTTAATTCTGGTAAGAAAGTACTCCAAACAGATAACGAGCTCAAAAAGATGCTTTTGTACCTTGTTAACAGTTTAATAAAGTTTTTAGAGATCTGGAGGACATTCAGAGTTAATAAACATCACTTTATCTCAAATATTATATGAAAACATGTTGTGATTATGGCTTTTGGCTTTATATTGAATTTTATAGCTTAATTGCAGTGGAGAGAAATGGATCGACTGCTTTCTGAGCTCAAACAGTTGCTTTTGTGCAATTGTGTGCTGTATCATGAGGTTTTTACAGTTCTTCATGAATGTCATTATCTCAAATATTATATGAAAACATGTCATGATTATGCATTTTAACTTGGAATGCTTTATTTTACATTTTAGTGACGTACGTGAAAAGTCATGTTTTAAAAGTAAATTCTGGTAAGAAATTTCTCCAAACAGATAACGAGCTCAAAAAGCTACTTTTGGTTTTTAGTGACCAGTTTAATAAAGTTTTTAGAGATCTGGAGGACATTCAGAGTTAATAAACATCATTTTATCTCAAATATTATATGAAAACATGTTGTGATTATGGCTTTTGGCTTTATATTGAATTTTATAGCTTAATTGCAGTGGAGAGAAATGGATCGACTGCTTTCTGAGCTCAAACAGTTGCTTTTGTGCAATTGTGTGCTGTATCATGAGGTTTTTACAGTTCTTCATAAATGTCATAATCTCAAATATTATATGAAACCATGTCATGATTATGCATTTTAACTTGGAATGCTTTATTTTACATTTAAGTGACGTACGTGAAAAGTCATGTATTAAAAGTTAATTCTGGTAAGAAAGTACTCCAAACAGATAACGAGCTCAAAAAGATGCTTTTGTACCTTGTTAACAGTTTAATAAAGTTTTTAGAGATCTGGAGGACATTCAGAGTTAATAAACATCACTTTATCTCAAATATTATATGAAAACATGTTGTGATTATGGCTTTTGGCTTTATATTGTATCTTATAGCTTAATTGCAGTGGAGAGAAATGGATCGACTGCTTTCTGAGCTCAAACAGTTGCTTTTGTGCAATTGTGTGCTGTATCATGAGGTTTTTACAGTTCTTCATAAATGTCATAATCTCAAATATTATATGAAAACATGTCATGATTATGCATTTTAACTTGGAATGCTTTATTTTACATTTAAGTGACGTACGTGAAAAGTCATGTATTAAAAGTTAATTCTGGTAAGAAAGTACTCCAAACAGATAACGAGCTCAAAAAGATGCTTTTGTACCTTGTTAACAGTTTAATAAAGTTTTTAGAGATCTGGAGGACATTCAGAGTTAATAAACATCACTTTATCTCAAATATTATATGAAAACATGTTGTGATTATGGCTTTTGGCTTTGTATTGCATTTTATAGCTTAATTGCAGTGGAGAGAAATGGATCGACTGCTTTCTGAGCTCAAACAGTTGCTTTTGTGCAATTATTTGCTGTATCATGAGGTTTTTACAGTTCTTCATGAATGTCATTAAATATTATATGAAAACATGTCATGATTATGCATTTTAACGTGGAATGCTTTATTTTACATTTTAGTGACGTACGTGAAAAGTCATGTATTAAAAGTAAATTCTGGTAAGAAATTTCTCCAAACAGATAACGAGCTCAAAAAGCTACTTTTGTTTTTTAGTGAACAGTTTAATAAAGTTTTTAGACATCTGGAGGACATTCAGAGTTAATAAACATCACTTTATCTCAAATATTATATGAAAACATGTTGTGATTATGCATTTGATCACTTAATTGCAGTGGAGAGAAATGGATCGACTGCTTTCTGAGCTCAAACAGTTGCTTTTGTGCAATTGTGTGCTGTATCATGAGGTTTTAACAATTTTTCATAAATGTCATGATCTCAAATATTATATGATAACATGTCATGATTATGCAGTTTAACTTGGAATGCTTTATTTTGCATTGTATAGCTTCATTTTAGTGACGAAAGTGAAAAATCATGTTTTATTGAAAAGCAAATTCTGGCAAGAAATTTCTCCAAACAGATAACAAGCTCAAAAAGATGCTTTTGTACCTTGTGAACTATTTAATAAAGTCTTTACAGATCTGGAGGACATTTTATGCAATTCTGTGCTGTATCATGAGGTTTATACAGTTCTTCATGAATGTCATTAAATATTATATGAAAACATGTCATGATTATGCATTTTAACTTGGAATGCTTTATTTTACATTTAAGTGACGTACGTGAAAAGTCATGTATTAAAAGTTAATTCTGGTAAGAAAGTACTCCAAACAGATAACGAGCTCAAAAAGATGCTTTTGTACCTTGTTAACAGTTTAATAAAGTTTTTAGAGATCTGGAGGACATTCAGAGTTAATAAACATCACTTTATCTCAAATATTATATGAAAACATGTTGTGATTATGGCTTTTGGCTTTGTATTGCATTTTATAGCTTAATTGCAGTGGAGAGAAATGGATCGACTGCTTTCTGAGCTCAAACAGTTGCTTTTGTGCAATTGTGTGCTGTATCATGAGGTTTTTACAGTTCTTCATGAATGTCATTATCTCAAATATTATATGAAAACATGTCATGATTATGCATTTTAACTTGGAATGCTTTATTTTACATTTTAGTGACGTACGTGAAAAGTCATGTTTTAAAAGTAAATTCTGGTAAGAAAGTATCTCCAAACAGATAACGAGCTCAAAAAGCTGCTTTTGTACCTTAGTGAACAGTTTAATAAAGTTTTTAGAGATCTGGAGGACATTCAGAGTTAATAAACATCACTTTATCTCAAATATTATATGAAAACATGTTGTGATTATGGCTTTTGGCTTTATATTGAATTTTATAGCTTAATTGCAGTGGAGAGAAATGGATCGACTGCTTTCTGAGCTCAAACAGTTGCTTTTGTGCAATTGTGTGCTGTATCATGAGGTTTTTACAGTTCTTCATAAATGTCATAATCTCAAATATTATATGAAAACATGTCATGATTATGCATTTTAACTTGGAATGCTTTATTTTACATTTAAGTGACGTACGTGAAAAGTCATGTATTAAAAGTTAATTCTGGTAAGAAAGTACTCCAAACAGATAACGAGCTCAAAAAGATGCTTTTGTACCTTGTTAACAGTTTAATAAAGTTTTTAGAGATCTGGAGGACATTCAGAGTTAATAAACATCACTTTATCTCAAATATTATATGAAAACATGTTGTGATTATGGCTTTTGGCTTTGTATTGCATTTTGTAGCTTAATTGCAGTGGAGAGAAATGGATCGACTGATTTCTGAGCTCAAACATTTGCTTTTGTGCAATTGTGTGCTGTATCATGAGGTTTTTACAGTTCTTCATGAATGTCATAATCTCAAATATTATATGAAAACATGTCATGATTATGCATTTTAACTTGGAATGCTTTATTTTACATTTTAGTGACGTACGTGAAAAGTCATGTTTTAAAAGTAAATTCTGGTAAGAAATTTCTCCAAACAGATCACGAGCTCAAAAAGCTACTTTTGTTTTTTAGTGAACAGTTTATTAAAGTTTTTAGAGATCTGGAGGACATTCAGAGTTAATAAACATCACTTTATCTCAAATATTATATGAAAACATGTTGTGATTATGCATTTTATCACTTAATTGCAGTGGAGAGAAATGGATCGACTGCTTTCTGAGCTCAAACATTTGCTTTTGTGCAATTGTGTGCTGTATCATGAGGTTTTTACAGTTCTTCATAAATGTCATAATCTCAAATATTATATGAAAACATGTCATGATTATGCATTTTAACTTGGAATGCTTTATTTTACATTTAAGTGACGTACGTGAAAAGTCATGTATTAAAAGTTAATTCTGGTAAGAAAGTACTCCAAACCGATAACGAGCTCAAAAAGATGCTTTTGCACCTTGTTAACAGTTTAATAAAGTTTTTAGAGATCTGGAGGACATTCAGAGTTAATAAACATCACTTTATCTCAAATATTATATGAAAACATGTTGTGATTATGGCTTTTGGCTTTGTATTGCATTTTATAGCTTAATTGCAGTGGAGTGAAATGGATCGACTGATTTCTGAGCTCAAACAGTTGCTTTTGTGCAATTGTGTGCTGTATCATGAGGTTTTTACAGTTCTTCATAAATGTCATAATCTCAAATATTATATGAAAACATGTCATGATTATGCATTTTAACTTGGAATGCTTTATTTTACATTTTAGTGACGTATGTGAAAAGTCATGTATTAAAAGTTAATTCTGATAAGAAATTTCTCCAAACAGATAACGAGCTCAAAAAGCTACTTTTGGTTTTTAGTGAACAGTTTAATAAAGTTTTTAGAGATCTGGAGGACATTCAGAGTTAATAAACATCATTTTATCTCAAATATTATATGAAAACATGTTGTGATTATGGCTTTTATCACTTAATTGCAGTGGAGAGAAATGGATCGACTGCTTTCTGAGCTCAAACAGTTGCTTTTGTGCAATTGTGTGCTGTATCATGAGGTTTTTACAGTTCTTCATAAATGTCATAATCTCAAATATTATATGAAAACATGTCATGATTATGCATTTTAACTTGGAATGCTTTATTTTACATTTAAGTGACGTAAGTGAAAAGTCATGTATTAAAAGTTAATTCTGGTAAGAAAGTACTACAAACAGATAACGAGCTCAAAAAGATGCTTTTGTACCTTGTTAACAGTTTAATAAAGTTTTTAGAGATCTGGAGGACATTCAGAGTTAATAAACATCACTTTATCTCAAATATTATATGAAAACATGTTGTGATTATGCATTTGATCACTTAATTGCAATGGAGAGAAATGGATCGACTGCTTTCTGAGCTCAAACAGTTGCTTTTGTGCAATTGTCTGCTGTATCATGAGATTTTTACAGTTCTTCATAAATGTCATAATCTCAAATACTATATGAAAACATGTCATGATTATGCATTTTAAATTGGAATGCTTTATTTTACATTTTAGTGATGTAAGTGAAAAGTCATGTATTAAAAGTTAATTCTGGTAAGAAAGTACTACAAACAGATAACGAGCTCAAAAAGATGCTTTTGTACCTTGTTAACAGTTTAATAAAGTTTTTAAAGATCTGGAGGACATTCAGAGTTAATAAACATCACTTTATCTCAAATATTATATGATAACATGTTGTGATTATGCATTTGATCACTTAATTGCAGTGGAGAGAAATGGATCGACTGCTTTCTGAGCTCAAACAGTTGCTTTTGTGCAATTATTTGCTGTATCATGAGGTTTTTACAGTTCTTCATGAATGTCATTAAATATTATATGAAAACATGTCATGATTATGCATTTTAACTTGGAATGCTTTATTTTACATTTTAGTGACGTACGTGAAAAGTCATGTATTAAAAGTAAATTCTGGTAAGAAAGTATCTCCAAACAGATAACGAGCTCAAAAAGATGCTTTTGTACCTTAGTTAACAGTTTAATAAAGTTTTTAGAGATCTGGAGGACATTCAGAGTTAATAAACATCACTTTATCTCAAATATTATATGAAAACATGTTGTGATTATGGCTTTTGGCTTTGTATTGCATTTTATAGCTTAATTGCAGTGGAGAGAAATGGATCGACTGCTTTCTGAGCTCAAACAGTTGCTTTTGTGCAATTGTGTGCTGTATCATGAGGTTTTTACAGTTCTTCATAAATGTCATAATCTCAAATATTATATGAAAACATGTCATGATTATGCATTTTAACTTGGAATGCTTTATTTTACATTTAAGTGACGTACGTGAAAAGTCATGTATTAAAAGTAAATTCTGGTAAGAAAGTTCTCCAAACAGATAACGAGCTCAAAAAGATGCTTTTGTACCTTAGTTAACAGTTTAATAAAGTTTTTAGAGATCTGGAGGACATTCAGAGTTAATAAACATCACTTTATCTCAAATATTAAATGAAAACATGTTGTGATTATGGCTTTTGGCTTTGTATTGCATTTTGTAGCTTAACTGCAGTGGAGTGAAATGGATCGACTGATTTCTGAGCTCAAACATTTGCTTTTGTGCAATTGTGTGCTGTATCTTGAGGTTTTTACAGTTCTTCATGAATGTCATTATCTCAAATATTATATGAAAACATGTCATGATTATGCATTTTAAATTGGAATGCTTTATTTTACATTTAAGTGACGTAAGTGAACAGTCATGTATTAAAAGTTAATTCTGGTAAAAAAGTACTACAAACAGATAACGAGCTCAAAAAGATGCTTTTGTACCTTTTTAACAGTTTAATAAAGTTTTTAGAGATCTGGAGGACATTCAGAGTTAATAAACATCACTTTATCTCAAATATTTTATGAAAACGTTGTGATTATGCGTTTTGACTTGAAATGCTTTATTTTGCAATGTGTAGCTTCTTTTGACTGATGCAAGTGAAAAGGCATGTTTTATTGAAAGACAAGTAAATTCTGGAGAGAAATGGCTCGACTGCTATGGCTCGACTGCTATCTGAGCTCAAAAAGTTGCTTTTGTGCAATTGTCTGCTGTATCATGAGATTTTTACAGTTCTTCATAAATGTCATAATCTCAAATACTATATGAAAACATGTCATGATTATGCATTTTAAATTGGAATGCTTTATTTTACATTTTAGTGACGTACGTGAAAAGTCATGTTTTAAAAGTAAATTCTGGTAAGAAATTTCTCCAACAGATAACGAACTCAAAAAGCTACTTTTGTTTTTTAGAGAACAGTTTAATAAAGTTTTTAGACATCTGGAGGACATTCAGAGTTAATAAACATCACTTTATCTCAAATATTATATGAAAACATGTTGTGATTATGCATTTGATCACTTAATTGCAATGGAGAGAAATGGATTGACTGCTTTCTGAGCTCAAACAGTTGCTTTTGTGCAATTGTGTGCTGTATCATGAGGTTTTAACAATTTTTCATAAATGTCATGATCTCAAATATTATATGATAACATGTCATGATTATGCATTTTAACTTGGAATGCTTTATTTTGCATTGTATAGCTTCATTTTAGTGACGAAAGTGAAAAATCATGTTTTATTGAAAAGCAAATTCTGGCAAGAAATTTCTCCAAACAGATAACGAGCTCAAAAAGATGCTTTTGTACCTTGTGAACTATTTAATAAAGTCTTTACAGATCTGGAGGACATTTTATGCAATTCTGTGCTGTATCATGAGGTTTATACAGTTCTTCATGAATGTCATTAAATATTATATGAAAACATGTCATGATTATGCATTTTAACTTGGAATGCTTTATTTTATATTTAAGTGACGTACGTGAAAAGTCATGTATTAAATGTTAATTCTGGTAAGAAAGTATTCCAAACAGATAACGAGCTCAAAAAGATGCTTTTGTACCTTGTTAACAGTTTAATAAAGTTTTTAGAGATCTGGAGGACATTCAGAGTTAATAAACATCACTTTATCTCAAATATTATATGAAAACATGTTGTGATTATGGCTTTTGGCTTTGTATTGCATTTTATAGCTTAATTGCAGTGGAGAGAAATGGATCGACTGCTTTCTGAGCTCAAACAGTTGCTTTTGTGCAATTGTGTGCTGTATCATGAGGTTTTTACAGTTCTTCATGAATGTCATTATCTCAAATATTATATGAAAACATGTCATGATTATGCATTTTAACTTGGAACGCTTTATTTTACATTTTAGTTACCTACGTGAAAAGTCATGTTTTAAAAGTAAATTCTGGTAAGAAAGTATTCCAAACAGATAACGAGCTCAAAAAGATGCTTTTGTACCTTGTTAACAGTTTAATAAAGTTTTTAGAGATCTGGAGGACATTCAGAGTTAATAAACATCACTTTATCTCAAATATTATATGAAAACGTTGTGATTATGGCTTTTGGCTTTATATTGAATTTTATAGCTTAATTGCAGTGGAGAGAAATGGATAGACTGCTTTCTGAGCTCAAACAGTGGCTTTTGTGCAATTGTGTGCTGTATCATGAGTTTTTTACTGTTCTTCATAAATGTCATATTCTCAAATATTATATGAAAACATGTCATGATTATGCACTTTAACTTGGAATGCTTTATTTTACATTTAAGTGACGTACGTGAAAAGTCATGTATTAAAAGTTAATTCTGGTAAGAAAGTACTCCAAACAGATAACGAGCTCAAAAAGATGCTTTTGTACCTTGTTAACAGTTTAATAAAGTTTTTAGAGATCTGGAGGACATTCAGAGTTAATAAACATCACTTTATCTCAAATATTATATGAAAACATGTTGTGATTATGGCTTTTGGCTTTGTATTGCATTTTGTAGCTTAATTGCAGTGGAGTGAAATGGATCGACTTATTTCTGAGCTCAACCATTTGCTTTTGTGCAATTGTGTGCTGTATCTTGAGGTTTTTACAGTTCTTCATGAATGTCATTATCTCAAATATTATAGGAAAACATGTTGTGATTATGCATTTGATCACTTAATTGCAATGGAGAGAAATGGATCGACTGCTTTCTGAGCTCAAACAGTTGCTTTTGTGCAATTGTCTGCTTGTATCATGAGATTTTTACAGTTCTTCATAAATGTCATAATCTCAAATACTATATGAAAACATGTCATGATTATGCATTTTAAATTGGAATGCTTTATTTTACATTTTAGTGACGTACGTGAAAAGTCATGTTTTAAAAGTAAATTCTGGTAAGAAATTTCTCCAACAGATAACGAACTCAAAAAGCTACTTTAGTTTTTTAGTGAACAGTTTAATAAAGTTTTTAGAGATCTGGAGGACATTCAGAGTTAATAAACATCACTTTATCTCAAATATTATATGAAAACATGTTGTGATTATGCATTTGATCACTTAATTGCAATGGAGAGAAATGGATCGACTGCTTTCTGAGCTCAAAGAGTTGCTTTTGTGCAATTGTGTGCTGTATCATGAGGTTTTTACAGTTCTTCATAAATGTCATAATCTCAAATATTATATGAAACACATGTCATGATTATGCATTTTAACTTGGAATGCTTTATTTTATATTTAAGTGACGTACGTGAAAAGTCATGTATTAAATGTTAATTCTGGTAAGAAAGTATTCCAAACAGATAACGAGCTCTAAAAGATGCTTTTGTACCTTGTTAACAGTTTAATAAAGTTTTTAGAGATCTGGAGGACATTCAGAGTTAATAAACATCACTTTATCTCAAATATTATATGAAAACATGTTGTGATTATGGCTTTTGGCTTTGTATTGCATTTTGTAGCTTAATTGCAGTGGAGAGAAATGGATCGACTGCTTTCTGAGCTGAAACAGTTGCTTTTGTGCAATTGTGTGCTGTATTATGAGGTTTTTACAGTTCTTCATAAATGTCATAATCTCAAATATTATATGAAAACATGTCATGATTATGCATTTTAACTTGGAATGCTTTATTTTACATTTAAGTGATGTAAGTAAAAAGTCATGTATTAAAAGTTAATTCTGGTAAGAAAGTACTACAAACAGATAACGAGCTCAAAAAGCTACTTTTGTTTTTTAGTGAACAGTTTATTAAAGTTTTTAGAGATCTGGAGGACATTTAGAGTTAATAAACATCACTTTATCTCAAATATTATATGAAAACATGTTGTGATTATGCATTTGATCACTTAATTGCAGTGGAGAGAAATGGATCGACTGCTTTCTGAGCTCAAACAGTTGCTTTTGTGCAATTGTGTGCTGTATCATGAGGTTTTTACAGTTCTTCATAAATGTCATAATCTCAAATATTATATGAAAACATGTCATGATTATGCATTTTAACTTGGAATGCTTTATTTTGCATTGTATAGCTTCATTTTAGTGATGAAAGTGAAAAATCATGTTTTATTGAAAAGCAAATTCTGGTAAGAAATTTCTCCAAACAGATAACGAGCTCAAAAAGATGCTTTTGTACCTTGTGAACTATTTAATAAAGTCTTTACAGATCTGGAGGACATTTTATGCAATTCTGTGCTGTATCATGAGGTTTATACAGTTCTTCATGAATGTCATTAAATATTATATGAAAACATGTCATGATTATGCATTTTAAATTGGAATGCTTTATTTTACATTTAAGTGACGTACGTGAAAAGTCATGTTTTAAAAGTAAATTCTGGTAAGAAAGTACTCCAAACAGATAACGAGCTCAAAAAGATGCTTTTGTACCTTGTTAACAGTTTAATAAAGTTTTTAGAGATCTGGAGGACATTCAGAGTTAATAAACATCACTTTATCTCAAATATTGTATGAAAACATGTTGTGATTATGGCTTTTGGTTTATATTGAATTTTATAGCTTAATTGCAGTGGAGAGAAATGGATAGACTGCTTTCTGAGCTAAAACAGTGGCTTTTGTGCAATTGTGTGCTGTATCATGAGTTTTTTACTGTTCTTCATAAATGTCATATTCTCAAATATTATATGAAAACATGTCATGATTATGCACTTTAACTTGGAATGCTTTATTTTACATTTAAGTGACGTACGTGAAAAGTCATGTATTAAATGTTAATTCTGGTAAGAAAGTATTCCAAACAGATAACGAGCTCAAAAAGATGCTTTTGTACCTTGTTAACAGTTTAATAAAGTTTTTAGAGATCTGGAGGACATTCAGAGTTAATAAACATCACTTTATCTCAAATATTATATGAAAACATGTTGTGATTATGGCTTTTGGCTTTGTATTGCATTTTGTAGCTTAATTGCAGTGGAGTGAAATGGATCGACTGATTTCTGAGCTCAAACATTTGCTTTTGTGCAATTGTGTGCTGTATCTTGAGGTTTTTACAGTTCTTCATGAATGTCATTATTTCAAATATTATATGAAAACATGTCATGATTATGCATTTTAATTTGGAATGCTTTATTTTACATTTTAGTTACCTACGTGAAAAGTCATGTTTTAAAAGTAAATTCTGGTAAGAAATTTCTCCAAACAGATCACGAGCTCAAAAAGCTACTTTTGTTTTTTAGTGAACAGTTTAATAAAGTTTTTAGACATCTGGAGGACATTCAGAGTTAATAAACATCACTTTATCTCAAATATTATATGAAAACATGTTGTGATTATGGCTTTTGGCTTTATATTGAATTCTTAGCTTAATTGCAATGGAGAGAAATGGATTGACTGCTTTCTGAGCTCAAACAGTTGCTTTTGTGCAATTGTGTGCTGTATCATGAGGTTTTAACAATTTTTCATAAATGTCATGATCTCAAATATTATATGATAACATGTCATGATTATGCATTTTAACTTGGAATGCTTTATTTTACATTTAAGTGACGTACGTGAAAAGTCATGTTTTAAAAGTAAATTCTGGTAAGAAAGTACTCCAAACAGATAACGAGCTCAAAAAGATGCTTTTGTACCTTGTTAACAGTTTAATAAAGTTTTTAGAGATCTGGAGGACATTCAGAGTTAATAAACATCACTTTATCTCAAATATTGTATGAAAACATGTTGTGATTATGGCTTTTGGTTTATATTGAATTTTATAGCTTAATTGCAGTGGAGAGAAATGGATCGACTGCTTTCTGAGCTCAAACAGTTGCTTTTGTGCAATTGTGTGCTGTATCATGAGGTTTTTACAGTTCTTCATAAATGTCATATTCTCAAATATTATATGAAAACATGTCATGATTATGCACTTTAACTTGGAATGCTTTATTTTACATTTAAGTGACGTACGTGAAAAGTCATGTATTAAAAGTAAATTCTGGTAAGAAAGTACTCCAAACAGATAACGAGCTCAAAAAGATGCTTTTGTACCTTGTTAACAGTTTAATAAAGTTTTTAGAGATCTGGAGGACATTCAGAGTTAATAAACATCACTTTATCTCAAATATTGTATGAAAACATGTTGTGATTATGGCTTTTGGTTTATATTGAATTTTATAGCTTAATTGCAGTGGAGAGAAATGGATCGACTGCTTTCTGAGCTCAAACAGTTGCTTTTGTGCAATTGTGTGCTGTATCATGAGGTTTTTACTGTTCTTCATAAATGTCATATTCTCAAATATTATATGAAAACATGTCATGATTATGCACTTTAACTTGGAATGCTTTATTTTACATTTAAGTGACGTACGTGAAAAGTCATGTATTAAAAGTTAATTCTGGTAAGAAAGTACTCCAAACAGATAACGAGCTCAAAAAGATGCTTTTGTACCTTGTTAACAGTTTAATAAAGTTTTTAGAGATCTGGAGGACATTCAGTGTTAATAAACATCACTTTATCTCAAATATTATATGAAAACATGTTGTGATTATGCATTTGATCACTTAATTGCAGTGGAGAGAAATGGATCGACTGATTTCTGAGCTCAAACAGTTGCTTTTGTGCAATTGTGTGCTGTATCATGAGGTTTTTACAGTTCTTCATGAATGTCATTATCTCAAATATTATATGAAAACATGTCATGATTATGCATTTTAACTTGGAATGCTTTATTTTACATTTTAGTGACGTATGTGAAAAGTCATATTTTAAAAGTAAATTCTGGTAAGAAATTTCTCCAAACAGATCACGAGCTCAAAAAGCTACTTTTGGTTTTTAGTGAACAGTTTAATAAAGTTTTTAGAGCTCTGAAGGACATTCAGAGTTAATAAACATCACTTTATCTCAAATATTGTATGAAAACATGTTGTGATTATGGCTTTTGTTTTATATTGAATTTTATAGCTTAATTGCAGTGGAGAGAAATGGATCGACTGCTTTCTGAGCTCAAACAGTTGCTTTTGTGCAATTGTGTGCTGTATCATGAGGTTTTTACAGTTCTTCATAAATGTCATAATCTCAAATATTAAATGAAACCATGTCATGAGTATGCAATTTAACTTGGAATGCTTTATTTTACATTTTAGTGACGTACGTGAAAAGTCATGTTTTAAAAGTAAATTCTGGTAAGAAATTTCTCCAAACAGATAACTAGCTCAAAAAGCTACTTTTGGTTTTAAGTGAACAGTTTAATAAAGTTTTTAGAGATCTGTAGGACATTCAGAGTTAATAAACATCACTTTATCTCAAATATTGTATGAAAACATGTTGTGATTATGGCTTTTGGTTTATATTGAATTTTATAGCTTAATTGCAGTGGAGAGAAATGGATCGACTGCTTTCTGAGCTCAAACAGTTGCTTTTGTGCAATTGTGTGCTGTATCATGAGGTTTTTACAGTTCTTCATGAATGTCATTATCTCAAATATTATATGAAAACATGTCATGATTATGCATTTTAACTTGGAACGCTTTATTTTACATTTTAGTTACCTACGTGAAAAGTCATGTTTAAAAAGTAAATTCTGGTAAGAAAGTATTCCAAACAGATAACGAGCTCAAAAAGATGCTTTTTTACCTTGTTAACAGTTTAATAAAGTTTTTAGAGATCTGGAGGACATTCAGAGTTAATAAACATCACTTTATCTCAAATATTATATGAAAACGTTGTGATTATGGCTTTTGGCTTTATATTGAATTTTATAGCTTAATTGCAGTGGAGAGAAATGGATCGACTGATTTCTGAGCTCAAACAGTTTCTTTTTTGCAATTGTGTGCTGTATCAAGAGGTTTTTACAGTTTGTCATAATCTCAAATATTATATGAAACCATGTCATGATTATGCATTTTAACTTGGAATGCTTTATTTTACATTTAAGTGACGTACGTGAAAAGTCATGTTTTAAAAGTAAATTCTGGTAAGAAATTATTCCAAACAGATAACTAGCTCAAAAAGATACTTTTGGTTTTTAGTGAACAGTTTAATAAAGTTTTTAGAGATCTGTAGGATATTCAGAGTTAATAAACATCACTTTATCTCAAATATTGTATGAAAACATGTTGTGATTATGGCTTTTGGCTTTATATTGAATTTTATAGCTTAATTGCAGTGTAGAGAAATGGATCGACTGTTTTCTGAGCTCAAACAGTTGCTTTTGTGCAATTGTGAGCTGTATCATGAGGTTTTTACAGTTCTTCATAAATGTCATAATCTCAAATATTATATGAAACCATGTCATGATTATGCATTTTAACTAGGAATGCTTTATTTTATATTTAAGTGACGTACGTGAAAAGTCATGTATTAAATGTTAATTCTGGTAAGAAAGTATTCCAAACAGATAACGAGCTCAAAAAGATGCTTTTGTACCTTGTTAACAGTTTAATAAAGTTTTTAGAGATCTGGAGGACATTCAGAGTTAATAAACATCACTTAATCTCAAATATTATATGAAAACATGTTGTGATTATGGCTTTTGGCTTTGTATTGCATTTTATAGCTTAATTGCAGTGGAGAGAAATGGTTCGACTGCTTTCTGAGCTCAAACAGTTGCTTTTGTGCAATTGTGTGCTGTATCATGAGGTTTTTACAGTTCTTCATGAATGTCATTATCTCAAATATTATATGAAAACATGTCATGATTATGCATTTTAACTTGGAACGCTTTATTTTACATTTTAGTTACCTACGTGAAAAGTCATGTTTAAAAAGTAAATTCTGGTAAGAAAGTATTCCAAACAGATAACGAGCTCAAAAAGATGCTTTTGTACCTTGTTAACAGTTTAATAAAGTTTTTAGAGATCTGGAGGACATTCAGAGTTAATAAACATCACTTTATCTCAAATATTATATGAAAACGTTGTGATTATGGCTTTTGGCTTTATATTGAATTTTATAGCTTAATTGCAGTGGAGAGAAATGGATCGACTGATTTCTGAGCTCAAACAGTTTCTTTTGTGCAATTGTGTGCTGTATCAAGAGGTTTTTACAGTTCTTCATAATGTCATAATCTCAAATATTATATGAAACCATGTCATGATTATGCATTTTAACTTGGAATGCTTTATTTTACATTTAAGTGACGTACGTGAAAAGTCATGTTTTAAAAGTAAATTCTGGTAAGAAATTATTCCAAACAGATAACTAGCTCAAAAAGATACTTTTGGTTTTTAGTGAACAGTTTAATAAAGTTTTTAGAGATCTGTAGGATATTCAGAGTTAATAAACATCACTTTATCTCAAATATTGTATGAAAACATGTTGTGATTATGGCTTTTGGCTTTATATTGAATTTTATAGCTTAATTGCAGTGTAGAGAAATGGATCGACTGTTTTCTGAGCTCAAACAGTTGCTTTTGTGCAATTGTGAGCTGTATCATGAGGTTTTTACAGTTCTTCATAAATGTCATAATCTCAAATATTATATGAAACCATGTCATGATTATGCATTTTAACTAGGAATGCTTTATTTTATATTTAAGTGACGTACGTGAAAAGTCATGTATTAAATGTTAATTCTGGTAAGAAAGTATTCCAAACAGATAACGAGCTCAAAAAGATGCTTTTGTACCTTGTTAACAGTTTAATAAAGTTTTTAGAGCTCTGAAGGACATTCAGAGTTAATAAACATCACTTTATCTCAAATATTGTATGAAAACATGTTGTGATTATGGCTTTTGGCTTTGTATTGCATTTTGTAGCTTAATTGCAGTGGAGTGAAATGGATCGACTGATTTCTGAGCTCAAACAGTTGCTTTTGTGCAATTGTGTGCTGTATCATGAGGTTTTTACAGTTCTTAATGAATGTCATTATCTCAAATATTATATGAAAACATGTCATGATTATGCATTTTAACTTGGAATGCTTTATTTTACATTTTAGTGACGTATGTGAAAAGTCATATTTTAAAAGTAAATTCTGGTAAGAAATTTCTCCAAACAGATCACGAGCTCAAAAAGCTACTTTTGGTTTTTAGTGAACAGTTTAATAAAGTTTTTAGAGCTCTGAAGGACATTCAGAGTTAATAAACATCACTTTATCTCAAATATTGTATGAAAACATGTTGTGATTATGGCTTTTGTTTTATATTGAATTTTATAGCTTAATTGCAGTGGAGAGAAATGGATCGACTGCTTTCTGAGCTCAAACAGTTGCTTTTGTGCAATTGTGTGCTGTATCATGAGGTTTTTACAGTTCTTCATAAATGTCATAATCTCAAATATTAAATGAAACCATGTCATGAGTATGCATTTTAACTTGGAATGCTTTATTTTACATTTTAGTGACGTACGTGAAAAGTCATGTTTTAAAAGTAAATTCTGGTAAGAAATTTCTCCAAACAGATAACTAGCTCAAAAAGCTACTTTTGGTTTTAAGTGAACAGTTTAATAAAGTTTTTAGAGATCTGTAAGACATTCAGAGTTATTAAACATCACTTTATCTCAAATATTGTATGAAAACATGTTGTGATTATGGCTTTTGGTTTATATTGAATTTTATAGCTTAATTGCAGTGTAGAGAAATGGATCGACTGTTTTCTGAGCTCAAACAGTTGCTTTTGTGCAATTGTGAGCTGTATCATGAGGTTTTTACAGTTCTTCATAAATGTCATAATCTCAAATATTATATGAAACCATTTCATGATTATGCATTTTAACTAGGAATGCTTTATTTTACATTTAAGTGACTTACGTGAAAAGTCATGTATTAAATGTTAATTCTGGTAAGAAAGTATTCCAAACAGATAACGAGCTCAAAAAGATGCTTTTGTACCTTGTTAACAGTTTAATAAAGTTTTTAGAGATCTGGAGGACATTCAGAGTTAATAAACATCACTTTATCTCAAATATTGTATGAAAACATGTTGTGATTATGGCTTTTGGTTTATATTGAATTTTATAGCTTAATTGCAGTGTAGAGAAATGGATCGACTGTTTTCTGAGCTCAAACAGTTGCTTTTGTGCAATTGTGAGCTGTATCATGAGGTTTTTACAGTTCTTCATAAATGTCATAATCTCAAATATTATATGAAACCATTTCATGATTATGCATTTTAACTAGGAATGCTTTATTTTACATTTAAGTGACGTACGTGAAAAGTCTTGTATTAAATGTTAATTCTGGTAAGAAAGTATTCCAAACAGATAACGAGCTCAAAAAGATGCTTTTGTACCTTGTTAACAGTTTAATAAAGTTTTTAGAGATCTGGAGGACATTCAGAGTTAATAAACATCACTTTATCTCTAATATTGTATGAAAACATGTTGTGATTATGGCTTTTGGCTTTGTATTGCATTTTATAGCTTAATTGCAGTGGAGAGAAATGGTTCGACTGCTTTCTGAGCTCAAACAGTTGCTTTTGTGCAATTGTGTGCTGTATCATGAGGTTTTTACAGTTCTTCATGAATGTCATTATCTCAAATATTATATGAAAACATGTCATGATTATGCATTTTAACTTGGAACGCTTTATTTTACATTTTAGTTACCTACGTGAAAAGTCATGTTTAAAAAGTAAATTCTGGTAAGAAAGTATTCCAAACAGATAACGAGCTCAAAAAGATGCTTTTTTACCTTGTTAACAGTTTAATAAAGTTTTTAGAGATCTGGAGGACATTCAGAGTTAATAAACATCACTTTATCTCAAATATTATATGAAAACGTTGTGATTATGGCTTTTGGCTTTATATTGAATTTTATTGCTTAATTGCAGTGGAGAGAAATGGATCGACTGATTTCTGAGCTCAAACAGTTTCTTTTTTGCAATTGTGTGCTGTATCAAGAGGTTTTTACAGTTTGTCATAATCTCAAATATTATATGAAACCATGTCATGATTATGCATTTTAACTTGGAATGCTTTATTTTACATTTAAGTGACGTACGTGAAAAGTCATGTTTTAAAAGTAAATTCTGGTAAGAAATTTCTCCAAACAGATAACTAGCTCAAAAAGCTACTTTTGGTTTTAAGTGAACAGTTTAATAAATTTTTTAGAGATCTGTAGGACATTCAGAGTTAATAAACATCACTTTATCTCAAATATTGTATGAAAACATGTTGTGATTATGGCTTTTGGTTTATATTGAATTTTATAGCTTAATTGCAGTGTAGAGAAATGGATCGACTGTTATCTGAGCTCAAACAGTTGCTTTTGTGCAATTGTGAGCTGTATCATGAGGTTTTTACAGTTCTTCATAAATGTCATAATCTCAAATATTATATGAAACCATTTCATGATTATGCATTTTAACTAGGAATGCTTTATTTTACATTTAAGTGACGTACGTGAAAAGTCATGTATTAAATGTTAATTCTGGTAAGAAAGTATTCCAAACAGATAACGAGCTCAAAAAGATGCTTTTGTACCTTGTTAACAGTTTAATAAAGTTTTTAGAAATCTGGAGGACATTCAGAGTTAATAAACATCACTTTATCTCTAATATTGTATGAAAACATGTTGTGATTATGGCTTTTGTTTTATATTGAATTTTATAGCTTAATTGCAGTGTAGAGAAATGGATCGACTGTTTTTTGAGCTCAAACAGTTGCTTTTGTGCAATTGTGAGCTGTATCATGAGGTTTTTACAGTTCTTCATAAATGTCATAATCTCAAATATTATATGAAACCATGTAATGGTTATGCATTTTAACTAGGAATGCTTTATTTTATATTTAAGTGACGTACGTGAAAAGTCATGTATTAAATGTTAATTCTGGTAAGAAAGTATTCCAAACAGATAACGAGCTCAAAAAGATGCTTTTGTTCCTTGTTAACAGTTTAATAAAGTTTTTAGAGATCTGGAGGACATTCAGAGTTAATAAACATCACTTTATCTCAAATATTATATGAAAACATGTTGTGATTATGGCTTTTGGCTTTGTATTGCATTTTATAGCTTAATTGCAGTGGAGAGAAATGGTTCGACTGCTTTCTGAGCTCAAACAGTTGCTTTTGTGCAATTGTGTGCTGTATCATGAGGTTTTTACAGTTCTTCATGAATGTCATTATCTCAAATATTATATGAAAACATGTCATGATTATGCATTTTAACTTGGAACGCTTTATTTTACATTTTAGTGACGTACGTGAAAAGTCATGTATTAAATGTTAATTCTGGTAAGAAAGTATTCCAAACAGATAACGAGCTCAAAAAGATGCTTTTGTACCTTGTTAACAGTTTAATAAAGTTTTTAGAAATCTGGAGGACATTCAGAGTTAATAAACATCACTTTATCTCAAATATTATATGAAAACGTTGTGATTATGGCTTTTGGCTTTATATTGAATTTTATAGCTTAATTGCAGTGGAGAGAAATGGATCGACTGATTTCTGAGCTCAAACAGTTTCTTTTTTGCAATTGTGTGCTGTATCAAGAGGTTTTTACAGTTTGTCATAATCTCAAATATTATATGAAACCATGTCATGATTATGCATTTTAACTTGGAATGCTTTATTTTACATTTAAGTGACGTACGTGAAAAGTCATGTTTTAAAAGTAAATTCTGGTAAGAAATTTTTCCAAACAGATAACTAGCTCAAAAAGATACTTTTGGTTTTTAGTGAACAGTTTAATAAAGTTTTTAGAGATCTGTAGGATATTCAGAGTTAATAAACATCACTTTATCTCAAATATTGTATGAAAACATGTTGTGATTATGGCTTTTGGCTTTATATTGAATTTTATAGCTTAATTGCTGTGTAGAGAAATGGATCGACTGTTTTCTGAGCTCAAACAGTTGCTTTTGTGCAATTGTGAGCTGTATCATGAGGTTTTTACAGTTCTTCATAAATGTCATAATCTCAAATATTATATGAAACCATGTCATGATTATGCATTTTAACTAGGAATGCTTTATTTTATATTTAAGTGACGTACGTGAAAAGTCATGTATTAAATGTTAATTCTGGTAAGAAAGTATTCCAAACAGATAACGAGCTCAAAAAGATGCTTTTGTACCTTGTTAACAGTTTAATAAAGTTTTTAGAGCTCTAAAGGACATTCAGAGTTAATAAACATCATTTTATCTCAAATATTATATGAAAACATGTTGTGATTATGGCTTTTGGCTTTGTATTGCATTTTGTAGCTTAATTGCAGTGGAGTGAAATGGATCGACTGATTTCTGAGCTCAAACATTTGCTTTTGTGCAATTGTGTGCTGTATCATGAGGTTTTTACAGTTCTTCATGAATGTCATTATCTCAAATATTATATGAAAACATGTCATGATTATGCATTTTAACTTGGAATGCTTTATTTTACATTTTAGTGACGTATGTGAAAAGTCATATTTTAAAAGTAAATTCTGGTAAGAAATTTCTCCAAACAGATCACGAGCTCAAAAAGCTACTTTTGGTTTTTAGTGAACAGTTTAATAAAGTTTTTAGAGCTCTGAAGGACATTCAGAGTTAATAAACATCACTTTATCTCAAATATTGTATGAAAACATGTTGTGATTATGGCTTTTGTTTTATATTGAATTTTATAGCTTAATTGCAGTGGAGAGAAATGGATCGACTGTTTTCTGAGCTCAAACAGTTGCTTTTGTGCAATTGTGAGCTGTATCATGAGGTTTTTACAGTTCTTCATAAATGTCATAATCTCAAATATTATATGAAACCATTTCATGATTATGCATTTTAACTAGGAATGCTTTATTTTACATTTAAGTGACGTACGTGAAAAGTCATGTATTAAATGTTAATTCTGGTAAGAAAGTATTCCAAACAGATAACGAGCTCAAAAAGATGCTTTTGTACCTTGTTAACAGTTTAATAAAGTTTTTAGAAATCTGGAGGACATTCAGAGTTAATAAACATCACTTTATCTCTAATATTGTATGAAAACATGTTGTGATTATGGCTTTTGTTTTATATTGAATTTTATAGCTTAATTGCAGTGTAGAGAATTGGATCGACTGTTTTTTGAGCTCAAACAGTTGCTTTTGTGCAATTGTGAGCTGTATCATGAGGTTTTTACAGTTCTTCATAAATGTCATAATCTCAAATATTATATGAAACCATGTCATGATTATGCATTTTAACTAGGAATGCTTTATTTTATATTTAAGTGACGTACGTGAAAAGTCATGTATTAAATGTTAATTCTGGTAAGAAAGTATTCCAAACAGATAACGAGCTCAAAAAGATGCTTTTGTACCTTGTTAACAGTTTAATAAAGTTTTTAGAGCTCTGAAGGACATTCAGAGTTAATAAACATCACTTTAACTCAAATATTGTATGAAAACATGTTGTGATTATGGCTTTTGTTTTATATTGAATTTTATAGCTTAATTGCAGTGTAGAGAAATGGATCGACTGTTTTTTGAGCTCAAACAGTTGCTTTTGTGCAATTGTGAGCTGTATCATGAGGTTTTTACAGTTCTTCATAAATGTCATAATCTCAAATATTATATGAAACCATGTAATGGTTATGCATTTTAACTAGGAATGCTTTATTTTATATTTAAGTGACGTACGTGAAAAGTCATGTATTAAATGTTAATTCTGGTAAGAAAGTATTCCAAACAGATAACGAGCTCAAAAAGATGCTTTTGTTCCTTGTTAACAGTTTAATAAAGTTTTTAGAGATCTGGAGGACATTCAGAGTTAATAAACATCACTTTATCTCAAATATTATATGAAAACATGTTGTGATTATGGCTTTTGGCTTTGTATTGCATTTTATAGCTTAATTGCAGTGGAGAGAAATGGTTCGACTGCTTTCTGAGCTCAAACAGTTGCTTTTGTGCAATTGTGTGCTGTATCATGAGGTTTTTACAGTTCTTCATGAATGTCATTATCTCAAATATTATATGAAAACATGTCATGATTATGCATTTTAACTTGGAACGCTTTATTTTACATTTTAGTTACCTACGTGAAAAGTCATGTTTAAAAAGTAAATTCTGCTAAGAAAGTATTCCAAACAGATAACGAGCTCAAAAAGATGCTTTTTTACCTTGTTAACAGTTTAATAAAGTTTTTAGAGATCTGGAGGACATTCAGAGTTAATAAACATCACTTTATCTCAAATATTATATGAAAACGTTGTGATTATGGCTTTTGGCTTTATATTGAATTTTATAGCTTAATTGCAGTGGAGAGAAATGGATCGACTGATTTCTGAGCTCAAACAGTTTCTTTTTTGCAATTGTGTGCTGTATCAAGAGGTTTTTACAGTTTGTCATAATCTCAAATATTATATGAAACCATGTCATGATTATGCATTTTAACTTGGAATGCTTTATTTTACATTTAAGTGACGTACGTGAAAAGTCATGTTTTAAAAGTAAATTCTGGTAAGAAATTTTTCCAAACAGATAACTAGCTCAAAAAGATACTTTTGGTTTTTAGTGAACAGTTTAATAAAGTTTTTAGAGATCTGTAGGATATTCAGAGTTAATAAACATCACTTTATCTCAAATATTGTATGAAAACATGTTGTGATTATGGCTTTTGGCTTTATATTGAATTTTATAGCTTAATTGCAGTGTAGAGAAATGGATCGACTGTTTTCTGAGCTCAAACAGTTGCTTTTGTGCAATTGTGAGCTGTATCATGAGGTTTTTACAGTTCTTCATAAATGTCATAATCTCAAATATTATATGAAACCATGTCATGATTATGCATTTTAACTAGGAATGCTTTATTTTATATTTAAGTGACGTACGTGAAAAGTCATGTATTAAATGTTAATTCTGGTAAGAAAGTATTCCAAACAGATGACGAGCTCAAAAAGATGCTTTTGTACCTTGTTAACAGTTTAATAAAGTTTTTAGAGCTCTGAAGGACATTCAGAGTTAATAAACATCATTTTATCTCAAATATTATATGAAAACATGTTGTGATTATGGCTTTTGGCTTTGTATTGCATTTTGTAGCTTAATTGCAGTGGAGTGAAATGGATCGACTGATTTCTGAGCTCAAACATTTGCTTTTGTGCAATTGTGTGCTGTATCATGAGGTTTTTACAGTTCTTCATGAATGTCATTATCTCAAATATTATATGAAAACATGTCATGATTATGCATTTTAACTTGGAATGCTTTATTTTACATTTTAGTGACGTATGTGAAAAGTCATATTTTAAAAGTAAATTCTGGTAAGAAATTTCTCCAAACAGATCACGAGCTCAAAAAGCTACTTTTGGTTTTTAGTGAACAGTTTAATAAAGTTTTTAGAGCTCTGAAGGACATTCAGAGTTAATAAACATCACTTTATCTCAAATATTGTATGAAAACATGTTGTGATTATGGCTTTTGTTTTATATTGAATTTTATAGCTTAATTGCAGTGGAGAGAAATGGATCGACTGCTTTCTGAGCTCAAACAGTTGCTTTTGTGCAATTGTGTGCTGTATCATGAGGTTTTTACAGTTCTTCATAAATGTCATAATCTCAACTATTAAATGAAACCATGTCATGAGTATGCATTTTAACTTGGAATGCTTTATTTTACATTTTAGTGACGTACGTGAAAAGTCATGTTTTAAAAGTAAATTCTGGTAAGAAATTTCTCCAAACAGATAACTAGCTCAAAAAGCTACTTTTGGTTTTAAGTGAACAGTTTAATAAAGTTTTTAGAGATCTGTAGGACATTCAGAGTTAATAAACATCACTTTATCTCAAATATTGTATGAAAACATGTTGTGATTATGGCTTTTGGTTTATATTGAATTTTATAGCTTAATTGCAGTGTAGAGAAATGGATCGACTGTTTTCTGAGCTCAAACAGTTGCTTTTGTGCAATTGTGAGCTGTATCATGAGGTTTTTACAGTTCTTCATAAATGTCATAATCTCAAATATTATATGAAAACATGTCATGATTATGCATTTTAACTAGGAATGCTTTATTTTACATTTAAGTGACGTACGTGAAAAGTCATGTATTAAATGTTAATTCTGGTAAGAAAGTATTCCAAACAGATAACGAGCTCAAAAAGATGCTTTTGTACCTTGTTAACAGTTTAATAAAGTTTTTAGAAATCTGGAGGACATTCAGAGTTAATAAACATCACTTTATCTCTAATATTGTATGAAAACATGTTGTGATTATGGCTTTTGTTTTATATTGAATTTTATAGCTTAATTGCAGTGTAGAGAAATGGATCGACTGTTTTTTGAGCTCAAACAGTTGCTTTTGTGCAATTGTGAGCTGTATCATGAGGTTTTTACAGTTCTTCATAATCTCAAATATTATATGAAACCATGTCATGATTATGCATTTTAACTTGGAATGCTTTATTTTACATTTAAGTGACGTACGTGAAAAGTCATGTATTAAAAGTTAATTCTGGTAAGAAAGTATTCCAAACAGATAACGAGCTCAAAAAGATGCTTTTGTTCCTTGTTAACAGTTTAATAAAGTTTTTAGAGATCTGGAGGACATTCAGAGTTAATAAACATCACTTTATCTCAAATATTATATGAAAACATGTTGTGATTATGGCTTTTGGCTTTATATTGAATTTTATAGCTTAATTGCAGTGGAGAGAAATGGATCGACTGCTTTCTGAGCTCAAACAGATGCTTTTGTGCAATTGTGTGCTGTATCATGAGGTTTTTACAGTTCTTCATAAATGTCATAATCTCAAATATTAAATGAAACCATGTCATGATTATGCATTTTAACTTGGAATGCTTTATTTTACATTTAAGTGACGTACGTGAAAAGTCATGTATTAAAAGTTAATTCTGGTAAGAAAGTACTCCAAACAGATAACGAGCTAAAAAAGATGCTTTTGTACCTTGTTAACAGTTTAATAAAGTTTTTAGAGATCTGGAGGACATTCAGAGTTAATAAACATCACTTTATCTCAAATATTATATGAAAACATGTTGTGATTATGCATTTTATCACTTAATTGCAGTGGAGAGAAATGGATCGACTGCTTTCTGAGCTCAAACATTTGCTTTTGTGCAATTGTGTGCTGTATCATGAGGTTTTTACAGTTCTTCATAAATGTCATAATCTCAAATATTATATGAAACCATGTCATGATTATGCATTTTAACTTGGAATGCTTTATTTTACATTTAAGTGACGTACGTGAAAAGTCATGTATTAAAAGTAAATTCTGGTAAGAAAGTACTCCAAACAGATAACGAGCTCAAAAAGATGCTTTTGCACCTTGTTAACAGTTTAATAAAGTTTTTAGAGATCTGGAGGACATTCAGAGTTAATAAACATCACTTTATCTCAAATATTATATGAAAACATGTTGTGATTATGGCTTTTGGATTTATATTGAATTTTATAGCTTAATTGCAGTGGAGAGAAATGGATCGACTGCTTTCTGAGCTCAAACAGTTGCTTTTGTGCAATTGTGTGCTGTATCATGAGGTTTTTACAGTTCTTCATAAATGTCATAATCTCAAATATTATATGAAAACATGTCATGATTATGCACTTTAACTTGGAATGCTTTATTTTACATTTAAGTGACGTACGTGAAAAGTCATGTATTAAAAGTTAATTCTGGTAAGATAGTACTCCAAACAGATAACGAGCTCAAAAAGATGCTTTTGTACCTTGTTAACAGTTTAATAAAGTTTTTAGAGATCTGGAGGACATTCAGAGTTAATAAACATCACTTTATCTCAAATATTGTATGAAAACATGTTGTGATTATGGCTTTTGGTTTATATTGAATTTTATAGCTTAATTGCAGTGGAGAGAAATGGATCGACTGCTTTCTGAGCTCAAACAGTTGCTTTTGTGCAATTGTGAGCTGTATCATGAGGTTTTTACAGTTCTTCATAAATGTCATAATCTCAAATATTATATGAAACCATTTCATGATTATGCATTTTAACTAGGAATGCTCTATTTTACATTTAAGTGACGTACGTGAAAAGTCATGTATTAAATGTTAATTCTGGTAAGAAAGTATTCCAAACAGATAACGAGCTCAAAAAGATGCTTTTGTACCTTGTTAACAGTTTAATAAAGTTTTTAGAAATCTGGAGGACATTCAGAGTTAATAAACATCACTTTATCTCTAATATTGTATGAAAACATGTTGTGATTATGGCTTTTGTTTTATATTGAATTTTATAGCTTAATTGCAGTGTAGAGAAATGGATCGACTGTTTTTTGAGCTCAAACAGTTGCTTTTGTGCAATTGTGAGCTGTATCATGAGGTTTTTACAGTTCTTCATAAATGTCATAATCTCAAATATTATATGAAACCATGTAATGGTTATGCATTTTAACTAGGAATGCTTTATTTTATATTTAAGTGACGTACGTGAAAAGTCATGTATTAAATGTTAATTCTGGTAAGAAAGTATTCCAAACAGATAACGAGCTCAAAAAGATGCTTTTGTTCCTTGTTAACAGTTTAATAAAGTTTTTAGAGATCTGGAGGACATTCAGAGTTAATAAACATCATTTTATCTCAAATATTATATGAAAACATGTTGTGATTATGGCTTTTGGCTTTATATTGAATTTTATAGCTTAATTGCAGTGGAGAGAAATGGATAGACTGCTTTCTGAGCTCAAACAGTTGCTTTTGTGCAATTGTGTGCTGTATCATGAGGTTTTTACAGTTCTTCATAAATGTCATAATCTCAAATATTAAATGAAACCATGTCATGATTATGCATTTTAACTTGGAATGCTTTATTTTACATTTAAGTGACTTACGTGAAAAGTCATGTATTAAAAGTTAATTCTGGTAAGAAAGTACTCCAAACCGATAAGGAGCTCAAAAAGATGCTTTTGCACCTTGTTAACAGTTTAATAAAGTTTTTAGAGATCTGGAGGACATTCAGAGTTAATAAACATCACTTTATCTCAAATATTATATGAAAACATGTTGTGATTATGCATTTTATCACTTAATTGCAGTGGAGAGAAATGGATCGACTGCTTTCTGAGCTCAAACATTTGCTTTTGTGCAACTGTGTGCTGTATCATGAGGTTTTTACAGTTCTTCATAAATTCAAATATTATATGAAACCATGTCATGATTATGCATTTTAACTTGGAATGCTTTATTTTACATTTAAGTGACGTACGTGAAAAGTCATGTATTAAAAGTAAATTCTGGTAAGAAAGTACTCCAAACCGATAACGAGCTCAAAAAGATGCTTTTGCACCTTGTTAACAGTTTAATAAAGTTTTTAGAGATCTGGAGGACATTCAGAGTTAATAAACATCACTTTATTTCAAATATTATATGAAAACTTTGTGATTATGGCTTTTGGATTTATATTGAATTTTATAGCTTAATTGCAGTGGAGAGAAATGGATCGACTGCTTTCTGAGCTCAAACAATTGCTTTTGTGCAATTGTGTGCTGTATCATGAGGTTTTTACTGTTCTTCATAAATGTCATAATCTCAAATATTATATGAAAACATGTCATGATTATGCACTTTAACTTGGAATGCTTTATTTTACATTTAAGTGACGTACGTTAAAAGTCATGTATTAAAAGTTAATTCTGGTAAGATAGTACTCCAAACAGATAACGAGCACAAAAAGATGCTTTTGTACCTTGTTAACAGTTTAATAAAGTTTTTAGAGATCTGGAGGACATTCAGAGTTAATAAACATCACTTTATCTCAAATATTGTATGAAAACATGTTGTGATTATGGCTTTTGGTTTATATTGAATTTTATAGCTTAATTGCAGTGGAGAGAAATGGATCGACTGCTTTCTGAGCTCAAACAGTTGCTTTTGTGCAATTGTGTGCTGTATCATGAGGTTTTTACAGTTCTTCATGAATGTCATTATCTCAAATATTATATGAAAACATGTCATGATTATGCATTTTAATTTGGAACGCTTTATTTTACATTTTAGTTACCTACGTGAAAAGTCATGTTTTAAAAGTAAATTCTGGTAAGAAAGTATTCCAAACAGATAACGAGCTCAAAAAGATGCTTTTGTACCTTGTTAACAGATTAATAAAGTTTTTAGAGATCTGGAGGACATTCAGAGTTAATAAACATTACTTTATCTCAAATATTATATGAAAACATGTCATGATTATGCATTTTAACTTGGAATGCTTTATTTTACATTTTATTGACGTACGTGAAAAGTCATGTATTAAAAGTTAATTCTGGTAAGAAAGTACTCCAAACAGATAACGAGCTCAAAAAGCTACTTTTGGTTTTTAGTGACCAGTTTAATAAAGTTTTTAGAGATCTGGAGGACATTCAGAGTTAATAAACATCATTTTATCTCAAATATTATATGAAAACATGTTGTGATTATGGCTTTTGGCTTTATATTGAATTTTATAGCTTAATTGCAGTGGAGAGAAATGGATAGACTGCTTTCTGAGCTCAAACAGTTGCTTTTGTGCAATTGTGTGCTGTATCATGAGGTTTTTACAGTTCTTCATAAATGTCATAATCTCAAATATTAAATGAAACCATGTCATGATTATGCATTTTAACTTGGAATGCTTTATTTTACATTTAAGTGACGTACGTGAAAAGTCATGTATTAAAAGTTAATTCTGGTAAGAAAGTACTCCAAACCGATAAGGAGCTCAAAAAGATGCTTTTGCACCTTGTTAACAATTTAATAAAGTTTTTAGAGATCTGGAGGACATTCAGAGTTAATAAACATCACTTTATCTCAAATATTATATGAAAACATGTTGTGATTATGCATTTTATCACTTAATTGCAGTGGAGAGAAATGGATCGATTGCTTTCTGAGCTCAAACATTTGCTTTCGTGCAACTGTGTGCTGTATCATGAGGTTTTTACAGTTCTTCATAAATTCAAATATTATATGAAACCATGTCATGATTATGCATTTTAACTTGGAATGCTTTATTTTACATTTAAGTGACGTACGTGAAAAGTCATGTATTAAAAGTAAATTCTGGTAAGAAAGTACTCCAAACCGATAACGAGCTCAAAAAGATGCTTTTGCACCTTGTTAACAGTTTAATAAAGTTTTTAGAGATCTGGAGGACATTCAGAGTTAATAAACATCACTTTATTTCAAATATTATATGAAAACTTTGTGATTATGGCTTTTGGATTTATATTGAATTTTATAGCTTAATTGCAGTGGAGAGAAATGGATCGACTGCTTTCTGAGCTCAAACAGTTGCTTTTGTGCAATTGTGTGCTGTATCATGAGGTTTTTACTGTTCTTCATAAATGTCATAATCTCAAATATTATATGAAAACATGTCATGATTATGCACTTTAACTTGGAATGCTTTATTTTACATTTTATTGACGTACGTGAAAAGTCATGTATTAAAAGTTAATTCTGGTAAGAAAGTACTCCAAACAGATAACGAGCTCAAAAAGCTACTTTTGGTTTTTAGTGACCAGTTTAATAAAGTTTTTAGAGATCTGGAGGACATTCAGAGTTAATAAACATCATTTTATCTCAAATATTATATGAAAACATGTTGTGATTATGGCTTTTGGCTTTATATTGAATTTTATAGCTTAATTGCAGTGGAGAGAAATGGATAGACTGCTTTCTGAGCTCAAACAGTTGCTTTTGTGCAATTGTGTGCTGTATCATGAGGTTTTTACAGTTCTTCATAAATGTCATAATCTCAAATATTAAATGAAACCATGTCATGATTATGCATTTTAACTTGGAATGCTTTATTTTACATTTAAGTGACGTACGTGAAAAGTCATGTATTAAAAGTTAATTCTGGTAAGAAAGTACTCCAAACCGATAAGGAGCTCAAAAAGATGCTTTTGCACCTTGTTAACAATTTAATAGAGTTTTTAGAGATCTGGAGGACATTCAGAGTTAATAAACATCACTTTATCTCAAATATTATATGAAAACATGTTGTGATTATGCATTTTATCACTTAATTGCAGTGGAGAGAAATGGATCGATTGCTTTCTGAGCTCAAACATTTGCTTTCGTGCAACTGTGTGCTGTATCATGAGGTTTTTACAGTTCTTCATAAATTCAAATATTATATGAAACCATGTCATGATTATGCATTTTAACTTGGAATGCTTTATTTTACATTTAAGTGACGTACGTGAAAAGTCATGTATTAAAAGTAAATTCTGATAAGAAAGTACTCCAAACCGATAACGAGCTCAAAAAGATGCTTTTGCACCTTGTTAACAGTTTAATAAAGTTTTTAGAGATCTGGAGGACATTCAGAGTTAATAAACATCACTTTATTTCAAATATTATATGAAAACATGTTGTGATTATGGCTTTTGGATTTATATTGAATTTTATAGCTTAATTGCAGTGGAGAGAAATGGATCGACTGCTTTCTGAGCTCAAACAGTTGCTTTTGTGCAATTGTGTGCTGTATCATGAGGTTTTTACTGTTCTTCATAAATGTCATAATCTCAAATATTATATGAAAACATGTCATGATTATGCACTTTAACTTGGAATGCTTTATTTTACATTTAAGTGACGTACGTTAAAAGTCATGTATTAAAAGTTAATTCTGGTAAGATAGTACTCCAAACAGATAACGAGCACAAAAAGATGCTTTTGTACCTTGTTAACAGTTTAATAAAGTTTTTAGAGATCTGGAGGACATTCAGAGTTAATAAACATCACTTTATCTCAAATATTGTATGAAAACATGTTGTGATTATGGCTTTTGGTTTATATTGAATTTTATAGCTTAATTGCAGTGGAGAGAAATGGATCGACTGCTTTCTGAGCTCAAACAGTTGCTTTTGTGCAATTGTGTGCTGTATCATGAGGTTTTTACAGTTCTTCATGAATGTCATTATCTCAAATATTATATGAAAACATGTCATGATTATGCATTTTAATTTGGAACGCTTT
The DNA here is from genome assembly GCF_019703515.2 of Myxocyprinus asiaticus. Taxonomy (NCBI): domain Eukaryota; kingdom Metazoa; phylum Chordata; class Actinopteri; order Cypriniformes; family Catostomidae; genus Myxocyprinus; species Myxocyprinus asiaticus. The sequence goes on from NC_059386.1 coordinate 2,378,862, forward strand.
ATTTTACATTTTAGTTACCTACGTGAAAAGTCATGTTTTAAAAGTAAATTCTGGTAAGAAAGTATTCCAAACAGATAACGAGCTCAAAAAGATGCTTTTGTACCTTGTTAACAGATTAATAAAGTTTTTAGAGATCTGGAGGACATTCAGAGTTAATAAACATCACTTTATCTCAAATATTATATGAAAACATGTCATGATTATGCATTTTAACTTGGAATGCTTTATTTTACATTTTATTGACGTACGTGAAAAGTCATGTATTAAAAGTTAATTCTGGTAAGAAAGTACTCCAAACAGATAACGAGCTCAAAAAGCTACTTTTGGTTTTTAGTGAACAGTTTAATAAAGTTTTTAGAGATCTGGAGGACATTCAGAGTTAATAAACATCATTTTATCTCAAATATTATATGAAAACATGTTGTGATTATGGCTTTTGGCTTTATATAGAATTTTATAGCTTAATTGCAGTGGAGAGAAATGGATCGACTGCTTTCTGAGCTCAAACATTTGCTTTTGTGCAACTGTGTGCTGTATCATGAGGTTTTTACAGTTCTTCATAAATTCAAATATTATATGAAACCATGTCATGATTATGCATTTTAACTTGGAATGCTTTATTTTACATTTAAGTGACGTACGTGAAAAGTCATGTATTAAGAGTAAATTCTGGTAAGAAAGTACTCCAAACCGATAACGAGCTCAAAAAGATGCTTTTGCACCTTGTTAACAGTTTAATAAAGTTTTTAGAGATCTGGAGGACATTCAGAGTTAATAAACATCACTTTATTTCAAATATTATATGAAAACTTTGTGATTATGGCTTTTGGATTTATATTGAATTTTATAGCTTAATTGCAGTGGAGAGAAATGGATCGACTGCTTTCTGAGCTCAAACAATTGCTTTTGTGCAATTGTGTGCTGTATCATGAGGTTTTTACTGTTCTTCATAAATGTCATAATCTCAAATATTATATGAAAACATGTCATGATTATGCACTTTAACTTGGAATGCTTTATTTTACATTTAAGTGACGTACGTTAAAAGTCATGTATTAAAAGTTAATTCTGGTAAGATAGTACTCCAAACAGATAACGAGCACAAAAAGATGCTTTTGTACCTTGTTAACAGTTTAATAAAGTTTTTAGAGATCTGGAGGACATTCAGAGTTAATAAACATCACTTTATCTCAAATATTGTATGAAAACATGTTGTGATTATGGCTTTTGGTTTATATTGAATTTTATAGCTTAATTGCAGTGGAGAGAAATGGATCGACTGCTTTCTGAGCTCAAACAGTTGCTTTTGTGCAATTGTGTGCTGTATCATGAGGTTTTTACAGTTCTTCATGAATGTCATTATCTCAAATATTATATGAAAACATGTCATGATTATGCATTTTAATTTGGAACGCTTTATTTTACATTTTAGTTACCTACGTGAAAAGTCATTTTTTAAAAGTAAATTCTGGTAAGAAAGTATTCCAAACAGATAACGAGCTCAAAAAGATGCTTTTGTACCTTGTTAACAGATTAATAAAGTTTTTAGAGATCTGGAGGACATTCAGAGTTAATAAACATCACTTTATCTCAAATATTATATGAAAACATGTCATGATTATGCATTTTAACTTGGAATGCTTTATTTTACATTTTATTGACGTACGTGAAAAGTCATGTATTAAAAGTTAATTCTGGTAAGAAAGTATTCCAAACAGATAACGAGCTCAAAAAGATGCTTTTGTACCTTGTTAACAGTTTAATAAAGTTTTTAGAGATCTGGAGGACATTCAGAGTTAATAAACATCACTTTATCTCAAATATTGTATGAAAACATGTTGTGATTATGGCTTTTGGCTTTATATTGAATTTTATAGCTTAATTGCAGTGGAGAGAAATGGATCGACTGCTTTCTGAGCTCAAACAGTTGCTTTTGTGCAATTGTGTGCTGTATCATGAGGTTTTTACAGTTCTTCATGAATGTCATTATCGCAAATATTATATGACAACATGTCATGATTATGCATTTTAACTTGGAACGCTTTATTTTACATTTTAGTTACCTACGTGAAAAGTCATGTTTTAAAAGTAAATTCTGGTAAGAAAGTATTCCAAACAGATAACGCGCTCAAAAAGATGCTTTTGTACCTTGTTAACAGTTTAATAAAGTTTTTAGAGATCTGGAGGACATTCAGAGTTAATAAACATCACTTTTCTCAAATATTATATGAAAACATGTTGTGATTAAGGCTTCTGGCTTTATATTGAATTTTATAGCTTAATTGCAGTGGAGAGAAATGGATCGACTGCTTTCTGAGCTCAAAAAGTTGCTTTTGTGCAATTTTGTGCTGTATCAAGAGGTTTTTACAGTTCTTCATGAATGTCATTATCTCAAATATTATATGAAAACATGTCATGATTATGCACTTTAACTTGGAATGCTTTATTTTACATTTAAGTGACGTACGTGAAAAGTCATGTATTAAAAGTTTCATTCTGGTAAGATAGTACTCCAAACAGATAACGAGCTCAAAAAGATGCTTTTGTACCTTGTTAACAGATTAATAAAGTTTTTAGAGATCTGGAGGACATTCAGAGTTAATAAACATCACTTTATCTCAAATATTATATGAAAACATGACATGATTATGCATTTTAACTTGGAATGCTTTATTTTACATTTTATTGACGTACGTGAAAAGTCATGTATTAAAAGTTAATTCTGGTAAGAAAGTATTCCAAACAGATAACGAGCTCAAAAAGATGCTTTTGTTCCTTGTTAACAGTTTAATAAAGTTTTTAGAGATCTGGAGGACATTCAGAGTTAATAAACATCACTTTATCTCAAATATTGTATGAAAACATGTTGTGATTATGGCTTTTGGCTTTATATTGAATTTTATAGCTTAATTGCAGTGGAGAGAAATGGATCGACTGCTTTCTGAGCTCAAACAGTTGCTTTTGTGCAATTGTGTGCTGTATCATGAGGTTTTTACAGTTCTTCATGAATGTCATTATCGCAAATATTATATGACAACATGTCATGATTATGCATTTTAACTTGGAACGCTTTATTTTACATTTTAGTTACCTACGTGAAAAGTCATGTTTTAAAAGTAAATTCTGGTAAGAAAGTATTCCAAACAGATAACGCGCTCAAAAAGATGCTTTTGTACCTTGTTAACAGTTTAATAAAGTTTTTAGAGATCTGGAGGACATTCAGAGTTAATAAACATCACTTTTCTCAAATATTATATGAAAACATGTTGTGATTAAGGCTTCTGGCTTTATATTGAATTTTATAGCTTAATTGCAGTGGAGAGAAATGGATCGACTGCTTTCTGAGCTCAAAAAGTTGCTTTTGTGCAATTTTGTGCTGTATCAAGAGGTTTTTACAGTTCTTCATGAATGTCATTATCTCAAATATTATATGAAAACATGTCATGATTATGCACATTAACTTGGAATGCTTTATTTTACATTTAAGTGACGTACGTTATAAAAGTCATGTATTAAAAGTTAATTCTGGTATGATAGTACTCCAAACAGATAACGAGCTCAAAAAGATGCTTTTGTACCTTGTTAACAGTTTAATAAAGTTTTTAGAGATCTGGAGGACATTCAGAGTTAATAAACATCACTTTATCTCAAATATTGTATGAAAACATGTTGTGATTATGGCTTTTGGTTTATATTGAATTTTATAGCTTAATTGCAGTGGAGAGAAATGGATCGACTGCTTTCTGAGCTCAAACAGTTGCTTTTGTGCAATTGTGTGCTGTATCATGAGGTTTTTACAGTTCTTCATGAATGTCATTATCTCAAATATTATATGAAAACATGTCATGATTATGCATTTTAATTTGGAACGCTTTATTTTACATTTTAGTTACCTACGTGAAAAGTCATGTTTTAAAAGTAAATTCTGGTAAGAAAGTATTCCAAACAGATAACGAGCTCAAAAAGATGCTTTTGTACCTTGTTAACAGATTAATAAAGTTTTTAGAGATCTGGAGGACATTCAGAGTTAATAAACATCACTTTATCTCAAATATTATATGAAAACATGTTGTGATTAAGGCTTCTGGCTTTATATTGAATTTTATAGCTTAATTGCAGTGGAGAGAAATGGATCGACTGCTTTCTGAGCTCAAAAAGTTGCTTTTGTGCAATTTTGTGCTGTATCAAGAGGTTTTTACAGTTCTTCATGAATGTCATTATCTCAAATATTATATGAAAACATGTCATGATTATGCACTTTAACTTGGAATGCTTTATTTTACATTTAAGTGACGTACGTGAAAAGTCATGTATTAAAAGTTTCATTCTGGTAAGATAGTACTCCAAACAGATAACGAGCTCAAAAAGATGCTTTTGTACCTTGTTAACAGTTTAATAAAGTTTTTAGAGATCTGGAGGACATTCAGAGTTAATAAACATCACTTTATCTCAAATATTGTATGAAAACATGTTGTGATTATGGCTTTTGGTTTATATTGAATTTTATAGCTTAATTGCAGTGGAGAGAAATGGATCGACTGCTTTCTGAGCTCAAACAGTTGCTTTTGTGCAATTGTGTGCTGTATCATGAGGTTTTTACAGTTCTTCATGAATGTCATTATCTCAAATATTATATGAAAACATGTCATGATTATGCATTTTAATTTGGAACGCTTTATTTTACATTTTAGTTACCTACGTGAAAAGTCATGTTTTAAAAGTAAATTCTGGTAAGAAAGTATTCCAAACAGATAACGAGCTCAAAAAGATGCTTTTGTACCTTGTTAACAGATTAATAAAGTTTTTAGAGATCTGGAGGACATTCAGAGTTAATAAACATCACTTTATCTCAAATATTATATGAAAACATGTTGTGATTAAGGCTTCTGGCTTTATATTGAATTTTATAGCTTAATTGCAGTGGAGAGAAATGGATCGACTGCTTTCTGAGCTCAAAAAGTTGCTTTTGTGCAATTGTGTGCTGTATCATGAGGTTTTTACAGTTCTTCATGAATGTCATTATCTCAAATATTATATGAAAACATGTCATGATTATGCACTTTAACTTGGAATGCTTTATTTTACATTTAAGTGACGTACGTGAAAAGTCATGTATTAAAAGTTTCATTCTGGTAAGATAGTACTCCAAACAGATAACGAGCTCAAAAAGATGCTTTTGTACCTTGTTAACAGTTTAATAAAGTTTTTAGAGATCTGGAGGACATTCAGAGTTAATAAACATCACTTTATCTCAAATATTGTATGAAAACATGTTGTGATTATGGCTTTTGGTTTATATTGAATTTTATAGCTTAATTGCAGTGGAGAGAAATGGATCGACTGCTTTCTGAGCTCAAACAGTTGCTTTTGTGCAATTGTGTGCTGTATCATGAGGTTTTTACAGTTCTTCATGAATGTCATTATCTCAAATATTATATGAAAACATGTCATGATTATGCATTTTAACGCTTTATTTTACATTTTAGTTACCTACGTGAAAAGTCATGTTTTAAAAGTAAATTCTGGTAAGAAAGTATTCCAAACAGATAACGAGCTCAAAAAGATGCTTTTGTACCTTGTTAACAGATTAATAAAGTTTTTAGAGATCTGGAGGACATTCAGAGTTAATAAACATCACTTTATCTCAAATATTATATGAAAACATGTCATGATTATGCATTTTAACTTGGAATGCTTTATTTTACATTTTATTGACGTACGTGAAAAGTCATGTATTAAAAGTTAATTCTGGTAAGAAAGTACTCCAAACAGATAACGAGCTCAAAAAGCTACTTTTGGTTTTTAGTGACCAGTTTAATAAAGTTTTTAGAGATCTGGAGGACATTCAGAGTTAATAAACATCATTTTATCTCAAATATTATATGAAAACATGTTGTGATTATGGCTTTTGGCTTTATATAGAATTTTATAGCTTAATTGCAGTGGAGAGAAATGGATCGACTGCTTTCTGAGCTCAAACATTTGCTTTTGTGCAACTGTGTGCTGTATCATGAGGTTTTTACAGTTCTTCATAAATGTCATAATTTCAAATATTATATGAAACCATGTCATGATTATGCATTTTAACTTGGAATGCTTTATTTTACATTTAAGTGACGTACGTGAAAAGTCATGTATTAAAAGTTAATTCTGGTAAGAAAGTACTCCAAACCGATAACGAGCTCAAAAAGATGCTTTTGCACCTTGTTAACAGTTTAATAAAGTTTTTAGAGATCTGGAGGACATTCAGAGTTAATAAACATCACTTTATCTCAAATATTATATGAAAACATGTTGTGATTATGGCTTTTGGATTTATATTGAATTTTATAGCTTAATTGCAGTGGAGAGAAATGGATCGACTGCTTTCTGAGCTCAAACAATTGCTTTTGTGCAATTGTGTGCTGTATCATGAGGTTTTTACAGTTCTTCATAAATGTCATAATCTCAAATATTATATGAAAACATGTCATGATTATGCACTTTAACTTGGAATGCTTTATTTTACATTTAAGTGACGTACGTGAAAAGTCATGTATTAAAAGTTAATTCTGGTAAGAAAGTACTCCAAACAGATAACGAGCTCAAAAAGATGCTTTTGTACCTTGTTAACAGTTTAATAAAGTTTTTAGAGATCTGGAGGACATTCAGAGTTAATAAACATCACTTTATCTCAAATATTGTATGAAAACATGTTGTGATTATGGCTTTTGGTTTATATTGAATTTTATAGCTTAATTGCAGTGGAGAGAAATGGATCGACTGCTTTCTGAGCTCAAACAGTTGCTTTTGTGCAATTGTGTGCTGTATCATGAGGTTTTTACAGTTCTTCATGAATGTCATTATCTCAAATATTATATGAAAACATGTCATGATTATGCATTTTAATTTGGAACGCTTTATTTTACATTTTAGTTACCTACGTGAAAAGTCATTTTTTAAAAGTAAATTCTGGTAAGAAAGTATTCCAAACAGATAACGAGCTCAAAAAGATGCTTTTGTACCTTGTTAACAGATTAATAAAGTTTTTAGAGATCTGGAGGACATTCAGAGTTAATAAACATCACTTTATCTCAAATATTATATGAAAACATGTCATGATTATGCATTTTAACTTGGAATGCTTTATTTTACATTTTATTGACGTACGTGAAAAGTCATGTATTAAAAGTTAATTCTGGTAAGAAAGTATTCCAAACAGATAACGAGCTCAAAAAGATGCTTTTGTACCTTGTTAACAGTTTAATAAAGTTTTTAGAGATCTGGAGGACATTCAGAGTTAATAAACATCACTTTATCTCAAATATTATATGAAAACATGTTGTGATTATGGCTTTTGGCTTTATATTGAATTTTATAGCTTAATTGCAGTGGAGAGAAATGGATCGACTGCTTTCTGAGCTCAAACAGTTGCTTTTGTGCAATTGTGTGCTGTATCATGAGGTTTTTACAGTTCTTCATGAATGTCATTATCTCAAATATTATATGAAAACATGTCATGATTATGCATTTTAACTTGGAATGCTTTATTTTACATTTAAGTGACGTACGTGAAAAGTCATGTATTAAAAGTTAATTCTGGTAAGAAAGTACTCCAAACAGATAACGAGCTCAAAAAGATGCTTTTGTACCTTGTTAACAGTTTAATAAAGTTTTTAGAGATCTGGAGGACATTCAGAGTTAATAAACATCACTTTATCTCAAATATTATATGAAAACATGTTGTGATTATGGCTTTTGGCTTTATATTGAATTTTATAGCTTAATTGCAGTGGAGAGAAATGGATCGACTGCTTTCTGAGCTCAAACAGTTGCTTTTGTGCAATTGTGTGCTGTATCATGAGGTTTTTACAGTTCTTCATGAATGTCATTATCTCAAATATTATATGAAAACATGTCATGATTATGCATTTTAATTTGGAACGCTTTATTTTACATTTTAGTTACCTACGTGAAAAGTCATTTTTTAAAAGTAAATTCTGGTAAGAAAGTATTCCAAACAGATAACGAGCTCAAAAAGATGCTTTTGTACCTTGTTAACAGATTAATAAAGTTTTTAGAGATCTGGAGGACATTCAGAGTTAATAAACATCACTTTATCTCAAATATTATATGAAAACATGTCATGATTATGCATTTTAACTTGGAATGCTTTATTTTACATTTTAGTGACGTACGTGAAAAGTCATGTATTAAAAGTTAATTCTGGTAAGAAAGTATTCCAAACAGATAACGAGCTCAAAAAGATGCTTTTGTACCTTGTTAACAGTTTAATAAAGTTTTTAGAGATCTGGAGGACATTCAGAGTTAATAAACATCACTTTATCTCAAATATTATATGAAAACATGTTGTGATTATGGCTTTTGGCTTTATATTGAATTTTATAGCTTAATTGCAGTGGAGAGAAATGGATCGACTGCTTTCTGAGCTCAAACAGTTGCTTTTGTGCAATTGTGTGCTGTATCATGAGGTTTTTACAGTTCTTCATGAATGTCATTATCTCAAATATTATATGAAAACATGTCATGATTATGCATTTTAACTTGGAATGCTTTATTTTACATTTAAGTGACGTACGTGAAAAGTCATGTATTAAAAGTTACATTCTGGTAAGAAAGTACTCCAAACAGATAACGAGCTCAAAAAGATGCTTTTGTACCTTGTTAACAGATTAATAAAGTTTTTAGAGATCTGGAGGACATTCAGAGTTAATAAACATCACTTTATCTCAAATATTATATGAAAACATGACATGATTATGCATTTTAACTTGGAATGCTTTATTTTACATTTTATTGACGTACGTGAAAAGTCATGTATTAAAAGTTTCATTCTGGTAAGATAGTACTCCAAACAGATAACGAGCTCAAAAAGATGCTTTTGTACCTTGTTAACAGTTTAATAAAGTTTTTAGAGATCTGGAGGACATTCAGAGTTAATAAACATCACTTTATCTCAAATATTGTATGAAAACATGTTGTGATTATGGCTTTTGGTTTATATTGAATTTTATAGCTTAATTGCAGTGGAGAGAAATGGATCGACTGCTTTCTGAGCTCAAACAGTTGCTTTTGTGCAATTGTGTGCTGTATCATGAGGTTTTTACAGTTCTTCATGAATGTCATTATCTCAAATATTATATGAAAACATGTCATGATTATGCATTTTAACTTGGAACGCTTTATTTTACATTTTAGTTACCTACGTGAAAAGTCATGTTTTAAAAGTAAATTCTGGTAAGAAAGTATTCCAAACAGATAACGAGCTCAAAAAGATGCTTTTGTACCTTGTTAACAGATTAATAAAGTTTTTAGAGATCTGGAGGACATTCAGAGTTAATAAACATCACTTTATCTCAAATATTATATGAAAACATGTCATGATTATGCATTTTAACTTGGAATGCTTTATTTTACATTTTATTGACGTACGTGAAAAGTCATGTATTAAAAGTTAATTCTGGTAAGAAAGTACTCCAAACAGATAACGAGCTCAAAAAGCTACTTTTGGTTTTTAGTGACCAGTTTAATAAAGTTTTTAGAGATCTGGAGGACATTCAGAGTTAATAAACATCATTTTATCTCAAATATTATATGAAAACATGTTGTGATTATGGCTTTTGGCTTTATATTGAATTTTATAGCTTAATTGCAGTGGAGAGAAATGGATCGACTGCTTTCTGAGCTCAAACAGATGCTTTTGTGCAATTGTGTGCTGTATCATGAGGTTTTTACAGTTCTTCATAAATGTCATAATCTCAAATATTAAATGAAACCATGTCATGATTATGCATTTTAACTTGGAATGCTTTATTTTACATTTAAGTGACGTACGTGAAAAGTCATGTATTAAAAGTAAATTCTGGTAAGAAAGTACTCCAAACCGATAACGAGCTCAAAAAGATGCTTTTGCACCTTGTTAACAGTTTAATAAAGTTTTTAGAGATCTGGAGGACATTCAGAGTTAATAAACATCACTTTATCTCAAATATTATATGAAAACATGTTGTGATTATGGCTTTTGGATTTATATTGAATTTTATAGCTTAATTGCAGTGGAGAGAAATGGATCGACTGCTTTCTGAGCTCAAACAGTTGCTTTTGTGCAATTGTGTGCTGTATCATGAGGTTTTTACAGTTCTTCATAAATGTCATAATCTCAAATATTATATGAAAACATGTCATGATTATGCACTTTAACTTGGAATGCTTTATTTTACATTTAAGTGACGTACGTGAAAAGTCATGTATTAAAAGTTAATTCTGGTAAGATAGTACTCCAAACAGATAACGAGCTCAAAAAGATGCTTTTGTACCTTGTTAACAGTTTAATAAAGTTTTTAGAGATCTGGAGGACATTCAGAGTTAATAAACATCACTTTATCTCAAATATTGTATGAAAACATGTTGTGATTATGGCTTTTGGTTTATATTGAATTTTATAGCTTAATTGCAGTGGAGAGAAATGGATCGACTGCTTTCTGAGCTCAAACAGTTGCTTTTGTGCAATTGTGTGCTGTATCATGAGGTTTTTACAGTTCTTCATGAATGTCATTATCTCAAATATTATATGAAAACATGTCATGATTATGCATTTTAATTTGGAACGCTTTATTTTACATTTTAGTTACCTACGTGAAAAGTCATTTTTTAAAAGTAAATTCTGGTAAGAAAGTATTCCAAACAGATAACGAGCTCAAAAAGATGCTTTTGTACCTTGTTAACAGATTAATAAAGTTTTTAGAGATCTGGAGGACATTCAGAGTTAATAAACATCACTTTATCTCAAATATTATATGAAAACATGTCATGATTATGCATTTTAACTTGGAATGCTTTATTTTACATTTTATTGACGTACGTGAAAAGTCATGTATTAAAAGTTAATTCTGGTAAGAAAGTATTCCAAACAGATAACGAGCTCAAAAAGATGCTTTTGTACCTTGTTAACAGTTTAATAAAGTTTTTAGAGATCTGGAGGACATTCAGAGTTAATAAACATCACTTTATCTCAAATATTATATGAAAACATGTTGTGATTATGGCTTTTGGCTTTATATTGAATTTTATAGCTTAATTGCAGTGGAGAGAAATGGATCGACTGCTTTCTGAGCTCAAACAGTTGCTTTTGTGCAATTGTGTGCTGTATCATGAGGTTTTTACAGTTCTTCATGAATGTCATTATCTCAAATATTATATGAAAACATGTCATGATTATGCATTTTAACTTGGAATGCTTTATTTTACATTTAAGTGACGTACGTGAAAAGTCATGTATTAAAAGTTAATTCTGGTAAGAAAGTACTCCAAACAGATAACGAGCTCAAAAAGATGCTTTTGTACCTTGTTAACAGTTTAATAAAGTTTTTAGAGATCTGGAGGACATTCAGAGTTAATAAACATCACTTTATCTCAAATATTGTATGAAAACATGTTGTGATTATGGCTTTTGGTTTATATTGAATTTTATAGCTTAATTGCAGTGGAGAGAAATGGATCGACTGCTTTCTGAGCTCAAACAGTTGCTTTTGTGCAATTGTGTGCTGTATCATGAGGTTTTTACAGTTCTTCATGAATGTCATTATCTCAAATATTATATGAAAACATGTCATGATTATGCATTTTAATTTGGAACGCTTTATTTTACATTTTAGTTACCTACGTGAAAAGTCATTTTTTAAAAGTAAATTCTGGTAAGAAAGTATTCCAAACAGATAACGAGCTCAAAAAGATGCTTTTGTACCTTGTTAACAGATTAATAAAGTTTTTAGAGATCTGGAGGACATTCAGAGTTAATAAACATCACTTTATCTCAAATATTATATGAAAACATGTCATGATTATGCATTTTAACTTGGAATGCTTTATTTTACATTTTAGTGACGTACGTGAAAAGTCATGTATTAAAAGTTAATTCTGGTAAGAAAGTATTCCAAACAGATAACGAGCTCAAAAAGATGCTTTTGTACCTTGTTAACAGTTTAATAAAGTTTTTAGAGATCTGGAGGACATTCAGAGTTAATAAACATCACTTTATCTCAAATATTATATGAAAACATGTTGTGATTATGGCTTTTGGCTTTATATTGAATTTTATAGCTTAATTGCAGTGGAGAGAAATGGATCGACTGCTTTCTGAGCTCAAACAGTTGCTTTTGTGCAATTGTGTGCTGTATCATGAGGTTTTTACAGTTCTTCATGAATGTCATTATCTCAAATATTATATGAAAACATGTCATGATTATGCACTTTAACTTGGAATGCTTTATTTTACATTTAAGTGACGTACGTGAAAAGTCATGTATTAAAAGTTTCATTCTGGTAAGATAGTACTCCAAACAGATAACGAGCTCAAAAAGATGCTTTTGTACCTTGTTAACAGATTAATAAAGTTTTTAGAGATCTGGAGGACATTCAGAGTTAATAAACATCACTTTATCTCAAATATTATATGAAAACATGACATGATTATGCATTTTAACTTGGAATGCTTTATTTTACATTTTATTGACGTACGTGAAAAGTCATGTATTAAAAGTTAATTCTGGTAAGAAAGTATTCCAAACAGATAACGAGCTCAAAAAGATGCTTTTGTTCCTTGTTAACAGTTTAATAAAGTTTTTAGAGATCTGGAGGACATTCAGAGTTAATAAACATCACTTTATCTCAAATATTGTATGAAAACATGTTGTGATTATGGCTTTTGGCTTTATATTGAATTTTATAGCTTAATTGCAGTGGAGAGAAATGGATCGACTGCTTTCTGAGCTCAAACAGTTGCTTTTGTGCAATTGTGTGCTGTATCATGAGGTTTTTACAGTTCTTCATGAATGTCATTATCTCAAATATTATATGAAAACATGTCATGATTATGCATTTTAACTTGGAATGCTTTATTTTACATTTTAGTTACCTACGTGAAAAGTCATGTTTTAAAAGTAAATTCTGGTAAGAAAGTATTCCAAACAGATAACGAGCTCAAAAAGATGCTTTTGTACCTTGTTAACAGTTTAATAAAGTTTTTAGAGATCTGGAGGACATTCAGAGTTAATAAACATCACTTTATCTCAAATATTATATGAAAACATGTTGTGATTATGGCTTTTGGCTTTATATTGAATTTTATAGCTTAATTGCAGTGGAGAGAAATGGATCGACTGCTTTCTGAGCTCAAACAGTTGCTTTTGTGCAATTGTGTGCTGTATCATGAGGTTTTTACAGTTCTTCATGAATGTCATTATCTCAAATATTATATGAAAACATGTCATGATTATGCATTTTAACTTGGAATGCTTTATTTTACATTTAAGTGACGTACGTGAAAAGTCATGTATTAAAAGTTAATTCTGGTAAGAAAGTACTCCAAACAGATAACGAGCTCAAAAAGATGCTTTTGTACCTTGTTAACAGTTTAATAAAGTTTTTAGAGATCTGGAGGACATTCAGAGTTAATAAACATCACTTTATCTCAAATATTGTATGAAAACATGTTGTGATTATGGCTTTTGGTTTATATTGAATTTTATAGCTTAATTGCAGTGGAGAGAAATGGATCGACTGCTTTCTGAGCTCAAACAGTTGCTTTTGTGCAATTGTGTGCTGTATCATGAGGTTTTTACAGTTCTTCATGAATGTCATTATCTCAAATATTATATGAAAACATGTCATGATTATGCATTTTAACTTGGAATGCTTTATTTTACATTTTAGTGACCTACGTGAAAAGTCATGTTTTAAAAGTAAATTCTGGTAAGAAAGTATTCCAAACAGATAACGAGCTCAAAAAGATGCTTTTGTACCTTGTTAACAGTTTAATAAAGTTTTTAGAGATCTGGAGGACATTCAGAGTTAATAAACATCACTTTATCTCAAATATTATATGAAAACATGTTGTGATTATGGCTTTTGGCTTTATATTGAATTTTATAGCTTAATTGCAGTGGAGAGAAATGGATCGACTGCTTTCTGAGCTCAAACAGTTGCTTTTGTGCAATTGTGTGCTGTATCATGAGGTTTTTACAGTTCTTCATGAATGTCATTATCTCAAATATTATATGAAAACATGTCATGATTATGCACTTTAACTTGGAATGCTTTATTTTACATTTAAGTGACGTACGTGAAAAGTCATGTATTAAAAGTTAATTCTGGTAAGAAAGTACTCCAAACAGATAACGAGCTCAAAAAGATGCTTTTGTACCTTGTTAACAGTTTAATAAAGTTTTTAGAGATCTGGAGGACATTCAGAGTTAATAAACATCACTTTATCTCAAATATTGTATGAAAACATGTTGTGATTATGGCTTTTGGTTTATATTGAATTTTATAGCTTAATTGCAGTGGAGAGAAATGGATCGACTGCTTTCTGAGCTCAAACAGTTGCTTTTGTGCAATTGTGTGCTGTATCATGAGGTTTTTACAGTTCTTCATGAATGTCATTATCTCAAATATTATATGAAAACATGTCATGATTATGCATTTTAACTTGGAACGCTTTATTTTACATTTTAGTTACCTACGTGAAAAGTCATGTTTTAAAAGTAAATTCTGGTAAGAAAGTATTCCAAACAGATAACGAGCTCAAAAAGATGCTTTTGTACCTTGTTAACAGTTTAATAAAGTTTTTAGAGATCTGGAGGACATTCAGAGTTAATAAACATCACTTTATCTCAAATATTATATGAAAACATGTTGTGATTAAGGCTTCTGGCTTTATATTGAATTTTATAGCTTAATTGCAGTGGAGAGAAATGGATCGACTGCTTTCTGAGCTCAAACAGTTGCTTTTGTGCAATTGTGTGCTGTATCAAGAGGTTTTTACAGTTCTTCATGAATGTCATTATCTCAAATATTATATGAAAACATGTCATGATTATGCACTTTAACTTGGAATGCTTTATTTTACATTTAAGTGACGTACGTTGAAAAGTCATGTATTAAAAGTTAATTCTGGTAAGATAGTACTCCAAACAGATAACGAGCTCAAAAAGATGCTTTTGTACCTTGTTAACAGTTTAATAAAGTTTTTAGAGATCTGGAGGACATTCAGAGTTAATAAACATCACTTTATCTCAAATATTGTATGAAAACATGTTGTGATTATGGCTTTTGGCTTTATATTGAATTTTATAGCTTAATTGCAGTGGAGAGAAATGGATCGACTGCTTTCTGAGCTCAAACAGTTGCTTTTGTGCAATTGTGTGCTGTATCATGAGGTTTTTACAGTTCTTCATGAATGTCATTATCTCAAATATTATATGAAAACATGTCATGATTATGCATTTTAACTTGGAATGCTTTATTTTACATTTTAGTTACCTACGTGAAAAGTCATGTTTTAAAAGTAAATTCTGGTAAGAAAGTATTCCAAACAGATAACGAGCTCAAAAAGATGCTTTTGTACCTTGTTAACAGTTTAATAAAGTTTTTAGAGATCTGGAGGACATTCAGAGTTAATAAACATCACTTTATCTCAAATATTATATGAAAACATGTTGTGATTATGGCTTTTGGCTTTATATTGAATTTTATAGCTTAATTGCAGTGGAGAGAAATGGATCGACTGCTTTCTGAGCTCAAACAGTTGCTTTTGTGCAATTGTGTGCTGTATCATGAGGTTTTTACAGTTCTTCATAAATGTCATTATCTCAAATATTATATGAAAACATGTCATGATTATGCACTTTAACTTGGAATGCTTTATTTTACATTTAAGTGACGTACGTGAAAAGTCATGTATTAAAAGTTACATTCTGGTAAGATAGTACTCCAAACAGATAACGAGCTCAAAAAGATGCTTTTGTACCTTGTTAACAGTTTAATAAAGTTTTTAGAGATCTGGAGGACATTCAGAGTTAATAAACATCACTTTATCTCAAATATTGTATGAAAACATGTTGTGATTATGGCTTTTGGTTTATATTGAATTTTATAGCTTAATTGCAGTGGAGAGAAATGGATCGACTGCTTTCTGAGCTCAAACAGTTGCTTTTGTGCAATTGTGTGCTGTATCATGAGGTTTTTACAGTTCTTCATGAATGTCATTATCTCAAATATTATATGAAAACATGTCATGATTATGCATTTTAACTTGGAATGCTTTATTTTACATTTTAGTTACCTACGTGAAAAGTCATGTTTTAAAAGTAAATTCTGGTAAGAAAGTATTCCAAACAGATAACGAGCTCAAAAAGATGCTTTTGTACCTTGTTAACAGATTAATAAAGTTTTTAGAGATCTGGAGGACATTCAGAGTTAATAAACATCACTTTATCTCAAATATTATATGAAAACATGTCATGATTATGCATTTTAACTTGGAATGCTTTATTTTACATTTTATTGACGTACGTGAAAAGTCATGTATTAAAAGTTAATTCTGGTAAGAAAGTACTCCAAACAGATAACGAGCTCAAAAAGCTACTTTTGTTTTTAGTGACCAGTTTAATAAAGTTTTTAGAGATCTGGAGGACATTCAGAGTTAATAAACATCATTTTATCTCAAATATTATATGAAAACATGTTGTGATTATGGCTTTTGGCTTTATATTGAATTTTATAGCTTAATTGCAGTGGAGAGAAATGGATCGACTGCTTTCTGAGCTCAAACATTTGCTTTTGTGCAATTGTGTGCTGTATCATGAGGTTTTTACAGTTCTTCATAATGTCATATCTCAAATATTATATGAAACCATGTCATGATTATGCATTTTAACTTGGAATGCTTTATTTTACATTTAAGTGACGTACGTGAAAAGTCATGTATTAAAAGTAAATTCTGGTAAGAAAGTACTCCAAACCGATAACGAGCTCAAAAAGATGCTTTTGCACCTTGTTAACAGTTTAATAAAGTTTTTAGAGATCTGGAGGACATTCAGAGTTAATAAACATCACTTTATCTCAAATATTATATGAAAACATGTTGTGATTATGGCTTTTGGATTTATATTGAATTTTATAGCTTAATTGCAGTGGAGAGAAATGGATCGACTGCTTTCTGAGCTCAAACAGTTGCTTTTGTGCAATTGTGTGCTGTATCATGAGGTTTTTACTGTTCTTCATAAATGTCATAATCTCAAATATTATATGAAAACATGTCATGATTATGCACTTTAACTTGGAATGCTTTATTTTACATTTAAGTGACGTACGTTAAAAGTCATGTATTAAAAGTTAATTCTGGTAAGATAGTACTCCAAACAGATAACGAGCACAAAAAGATGCTTTTGTACCTTGTTAACAGTTTAATAAAGTTTTTAGAGATCTGGAGGACATTCAGAGTTAATAAACATCACTTTATCTCAAATATTGTATGAAAACATGTTGTGATTATGGCTTTTGGTTTATATTGAATTTTATAGCTTAATTGCAGTGGAGAGAAATGGATCGACTGCTTTCTGAGCTCAAACAGTTGCTTTTGTGCAATTGTGTGCTGTATCATGAGGTTTTTACAGTTCTTCATGAATGTCATTATCTCAAATATTATATGAAAACATGTCATGATTATGCATTTTAACTTGGAACGCTTTATTTTACATTTTAGTTACCTACGTGAAAAGTCATGTTTTAAAAGTAAATTCTGGTAAGAAAGTATTCCAAACAGATAACGAGCTCAAAAAGATACTTTTGTACCTTGTTAACAGTTTAATAAAGTTTTTAGAGATCTGGAGGACATTCAGTGTTAATAAACATCACTTTATCTCAAATATTATATGAAAACATGTTGTGATTATGGCTTTTGGCTTTATATTGAATTTTATAGCTTAATTGCAGTGGAGAGAAATGGATCGACTGCTTTCTGAGCTCAAACAGTTGCTTTTGTGCAATTGTGTGCTGTATCATGAGGTTTTTACAGTTCTTCATGAATGTCATTATCTCAAATATTATATGAAAACATGTCATGATTATGTATTTTAACTTGGAACGCTTTATTTTACATTTAAGTGACTTACGTGAAAAGTCATGTTTTAAAAGTAAATTCTGGTAAGAAAGTATTCCAAACAGATAACGAGCTCAAAAAGATGCTTTTGTACCTTGTTAACAGTTTAATAAAGTTTTTAGAGATCTGGAGGACATTCAGAGTTAATAAACATCACTTTATCTCAAATATTATATGAAAACATGTTGTGATTAAGGCTTCTGGCTTTATATTGAATTTTATAGCTTAATTGCAGTGGAGAGAAATGGATCGACTGCTTTCTGAGCTCAAAAAGTTGCTTTTGTGCAATTTTGTGCTGTATCAAGAGGTTTTTACAGTTCTTCATGAATGTGATTATCTCAAATATTATATGAAAACATGTCATGATTATGCACTTTAACTTGGAATGCTTTATTTTACATTTAAGTGACGTACGTGAAAAGTCATGTATTAAAAGTTAATTCTGGTAAGATAGTACTCCAAACAGATAACGAGCACAAAAAGATGCTTTTGTACCTTGTTAACAGTTTAATAAAGTTTTTAGAGATCTGGAGGACATTCAGAGTTAATAAACATCACTTTATCTCAAATATTGTATGAAAACATGTTGTGATTATGGCTTTTGGTTTATATTGAATTTTATAGCTTAATTGCAGTGGAGAGAAATGGATCGACTGCTTTCTGAGCTCAAACAGTTGCTTTTGTGCAATTGTGTGCTGTATCATGAGGTTTTTACAGTTCTTCATGAATGTCATTATCTCAAATATTATATGAAAACATGTCATGATTATGCATTTTAACTTGGAACGCTTTATTTTACATTTTAGTTACCTACGTGAAAAGTCATGTTTTAAAAGTAAATTCTGGTAAGAAAGTATTCCAAACAGATAACGAGCTCAAAAAGATGCTTTTGTACCTTGTTAACAGTTTAATAAAGTTTTTAGAGATCTGGAGGACATTCAGAGTTAATAAACATCACTTTATCTCAAATATTATATGAAAACATGTTGTGATTAAGGCTTTTGGCTTTATATTGAATTTTATAGCTTAATTGCAGTGGAGAGAAATGGATCGACTGCTTTCTGAGCTCAAACAGTTGCTTTTGTGCAATTGTGTGCTGTATCATGAGGTTTTTACAGTTCTTCATGAATGTCATTATCTCAAATATTATATGAAAACATGTCATGATTATGCACTTTAACTTGGAATGCTTTATTTTACATTTAAGTGACGTACGTGAAAAGTCATGTATTAAAAGTTACATTCTGGTAAGAAAGTACTCCAAACAGATAACGAGCTCAAAAAGATGCTTTTGTACCTTGTTAACAGTTTAATAAAGTTTTTAGAGATCTGGAGGACATTCAGAGTTAATAAACATCACTTTATCTCAAATATTGTATGAAAACATGTTGTGATTATGGCTTTTGGTTTATATTGAATTTTATAGCTTAATTGCAGTGGAGAGAAATGGATCGACTGCTTTCTGAGCTCAAACAGTTGCTTTTGTGCAATTGTGTGCTGTATCATGAGGTTTTTACAGTTCTTCATGAATGTCATTATCTCAAATATTATATGAAAACATGTCATGATTATGCATTTTAACTTGGAACGCTTTATTTTACATTTTAGTTACCTACGTGAAAAGTCATGTTTTAAAAGTAAATTCTGGTAAGAAAGTATTCCAAACAGATAACGAGCTCAAAAAGATGCTTTTGTACCTTGTTAACAGTTTAATAAAGTTTTTAGAGATCTGGAGGACATTCAGAGTTAATAAACATCACTTTATCTCAAATATTATATGAAAACATGTTGTGATTAAGGCTTCTGGCTTTATATTGAATTTTATAGCTTAATTGCAGTGGAGAGAAATGGATCGACTGCTTTCTGAGCTCAAACAGTTGCTTTTGTGCAATTTTGTGCTGTATCAAGAGGTTTTTACAGTTCTTCATGAATGTCATTATCTCAAATATTATATGAAAACATGTCATGATTATGCACTTTAACTTGGAATGCTTTATTTTACATTTAAGTGACGTACGTGAAAAGTCATGTATTAAAAGTTACATTCTGGTAAGATAGTACTCCAAACAGATAACGAGCTCAAAAAGATGCTTTTGTACCTTGTTAACAGTTTAATAAAGTTTTTAGAGATCTGGAGGACATTCAGAGTTAATAAACATCACTTTATCTCAAATATTGTATGAAAACATGTTGTGATTATGGCTTTTGGTTTATATTGAATTTTATAGCTTAATTGCAGTGGAGAGAAATGGATCGACTGCTTTCTGAGCTCAAACAGTTGCTTTTGTGCAATTGTGTGCTGTATCATGAGGTTTTTACAGTTCTTCATGAATGTCATTATCTCAAATATTATATGAAAACATGTCATGATTATGCATTTTAACTTGGAACGCTTTATTTTACATTTTAGTTACCTACGTGAAAAGTCATGTTTTAAAAGTAAATTCTGGTAAGAAAGTATTCCAAACAGATAACGAGCTCAAAAAGATGCTTTTGTACCTTGTTAACAGATTAATAAAGTTTTTAGAGATCTGGAGGACATTCAGAGTTAATAAACATCACTTTATCTCAAATATTATATGAAAACATGTCATGATTATGCATTTTAACTTGGAATGCTTTATTTTACATTTTATTGACGTACGTGAAAAGTCATGTTTTAAAAGTAAATTCTGGTAAGAAAGTATTCCAAACAGATAACGAGCTCAAAAAGCTACTTTTGGTTTTTAGTGACCAGTTTAATAAAGTTTTTAGAGATCTGGAGGACATTCAGAGTTAATAAACATCATTTTATCTCAAATATTATATGAAAACATGTTGTGATTATGGCTTTTGGCTTTATATAGAATTTTATAGCTTAATTGCAGTGGAGAGAAATGGATCGACTGCTTTCTGAGCTCAAACATTTGCTTTTGTGCAACTGTGTGCTGTATCATGAGGTTTTTACAGTTCTTCATAAATCTCAAATATTATATGAAACCATGTCATGATTATGCATTTTAACTTGGAATGCTTTATTTTACATTTAAGTGACGTACGTGAAAAGTCATGTATTAAAAGTAAATTCTGGTAAGAAAGTACTCCAAACCGATAACGAGCTCAAAAAGATGCTTTTGCACCTTGTTAACAGTTTAATAAAGTTTTTAGAGATCTGGAGGACATTCAGAGTTAATAAACATCACTTTATCTCAAATATTATATGAAAACTGTTGTGATTATGGCTTTTGGATTTATATTGAATTTTATAGCTTAATTGCAGTGGAGAGAAATGGATCGACTGCTTTCTGAGCTCAAACAATTGCTTTTGTGCAATTGTGTGCTGTATCATGAGGTTTTTACTGTTCTTCATAAATGTCATAATCTCAAATATTATATGAAAACATGTCATGATTATGCACTTTAACTTGGAATGCTTTATTTTACATTTAAGTGACGTACGTTAAAAGTCATGTATTAAAAGTTAATTCTGGTAAGATAGTACTCCAAACAGATAACGAGCACAAAAAGATGCTTTTGTACCTTGTTAACAGTTTAATAAAGTTTTTAGAGATCTGGAGGACATTCAGAGTTAATAAACATCACTTTATCTCAAATATTGTATGAAAACATGTTGTGATTATGGCTTTTGGTTTATATTGAATTTTATAGCTTAATTGCAGTGGAGAGAAATGGATCGACTGCTTTCTGAGCTCAAACAGTTGCTTTTGTGCAATTGTGTGCTGTATCATGAGGTTTTTACAGTTCTTCATGAATGTCATTATCTCAAATATTATATGAAAACATGTCATGATTATGCATTTTAATTTGGAACGCTTTATTTTACATTTTAGTTACCTACGTGAAAAGTCATTTTTTAAAAGTAAATTCTGGTAAGAAAGTATTCCAAACAGATAACGAGCTCAAAAAGATGCTTTTGTACCTTGTTAACAGATTAATAAAGTTTTTAGAGATCTGGAGGACATTCAGAGTTAATAAACATCACTTTATCTCAAATATTATATGAAAACATGTCATGATTATGCATTTTAACTTGGAATGCTTTATTTTACATTTTAGTGACGTACGTGAAAAGTCATGTATTAAAAGTTAATTCTGGTAAGAAAGTATTCCAAACAGATAACGAGCTCAAAAAGATGCTTTTGTACCTTGTTAACAGTTTAATAAAGTTTTTAGAGATCTGGAGGACATTCAGAGTTAATAAACATCACTTTATCTCAAATATTGTATGAAAACATGTTGTGATTATGGCTTTTGGCTTTATATTGAATTTTATAGCTTAATTGCAGTGGAGAGAAATGGATCGACTGCTTTCTGAGCTCAAACAGTTGCTTTTGTGCAATTGTGTGCTGTATCATGAGGTTTTTACAGTTCTTCATGAATGTCATTATCTCAAATATTATATGAAAACATGTCATGATTATGCATTTTAACTTGGAACGCTTTATTTTACATTTTAGTTACCTACGTGAAAAGTCATGTTTTAAAAGTAAATTCTGGTAAGAAAGTATTCCAAACAGATAACGAGCTCAAAAAGATGCTTTTGTACCTTGTTAACAGTTTAATAAAGTTTTTAGAGATCTGGAGGACATTCAGAGTTAATAAACATCACTTTATCTCAAATATTATATGAAAACATGTTGTGATTATGGCTTTTGGCTTTATATTGAATTTTATAGCTTAATTGCAGTGGAGAGAAATGGATCGACTGCTTTCTGAGCTCAAACAGTTGCTTTAGTGCAATTTTGTGCTGTATCAAGAGGTTTTTACAGTTCTTCATGAATGTCATTATCTCAAATATTATATGAAAACATGTCATGATTATGCACTTTAACTTGGAATGCTTTATTTTACATTTAAGTGACTTACGTGAAAAGTCATGTATTAAAAGTTTCATTCTGGTAAGATAGTACTCCAAACAGATAACGAGCTCAAAAAGATGCTTTTGTACCTTGTTAACAGATTAATAAAGTTTTTAGAGATCTGGAGGACATTCAGAGTTAATAAACATCACTTTATCTCAAATATTATATGAAAACATGACATGATTATGCATTTTAACTTGGAATGCTTTATTTTACATTTTATTGACGTACGTGAAAAGTCATGTATTAAAAGTTAATTCTGGTAAGAAAGTATTCCAAACAGATAACGAGCTCAAAAAGATGCTTTTGTACCTTGTTAACAGTTTAATAAAGTTTTTAGAGATCTGGAGGACATTCAGAGTTAATAAACATCACTTTATCTCAAATATTGTATGAAAACATGTTGTGATTATGGCTTTTGGCTTTATATTGAATTTTATAGCTTAATTGCAGTGGAGAGAAATGGATCGACTGCTTTCTGAGCTCAAACAGTTGCTTTTGTGCAATTGTGTGCTGTATCATGAGGTTTTTACAGTTCTTCATGAATGTCATTATCTCAAATATTATATGAAAACATGTCATGATTATGCATTTTAACTTGGAACGCTTTATTTTACATTTTAGTTACCTACGTGAAAAGTCATGTTTTAAAAGTAAATTCTGGTAAGAAAGTATTCCAAACAGATAACGAGCTCAAAAAGATGCTTTTGTACCTTGTTAACAGTTTAATAAAGTTTTTAGAGATCTGGAGGACATTCAGAGTTAATAAACATCACTTTATCTCAAATATTATATGAAAACATGTTGTGATTAAGGCTTCTGGCTTTATATTGAATTTTATAGCTTAATTGCAGTGGAGAGAAATGGATCGACTGCTTTCTGAGCTCAAACAGTTGCTTTTGTGCAATTGTGTGCTGTATCAAGAGGTTTTTACAGTTCTTCATGAATGTCATTATCTCAAATATTATATGAAAACATGTCATGATTATGCACTTTAACTTGGAATGCTTTATTTTACATTTAAGTGACGTACGTGAAAAGTCATGTATTAAAAGTAAATTCTGGTAAGAAAGTACTCCAAACCGATAATGAGCTCAAAAAGATGCTTTTGCACCTTGTTAACAGTTTAATAAAGTTTTTAGAGATCTGGAGGACATTCAGAGTTAATAAACATCACTTTATCTCAAATATTATATGAAAACATGTTGTGATTATGGCTTTTGGCTTTATATTGAATTTTATAGCTTAATTGCAGTGGAGAGAAATGGATCGACTGCTTTCTGAGCTCAAACAGTTGCTTTTGTGCAATTGTGTGCTGTATCATGAGGTTTTTACAGTTCTTCATAAATGTCATAATCTCAAATATTATATGAAAACATGTCATGATTATGCACTTTAACTTGGAATGCTTTATTTTACATTTAAGTGACGTACGTGAAAAGTCATGTATTAAAAGTTAATTCTGGTAAGATAGTACTCCAAACAGATAACGAGCTCAAAAAGATGCTTTTGTACCTTGTTAACAGTTTAATAAAGTTTTTAGAGATCTGGAGGACATTCAGAGTTAATAAACATCACTTTATCTCAAATATTGTATGAAAACATGTTGTGATTATGGCTTTTGGTTTATATTGAATTTTATAGCTTAATTGCAGTGGAGAGAAATGGATCGACTGCTTTCTGAGCTCAAACAGTTGCTTTTGTGCAATTGTGTGCTGTATCATGAGGTTTTTACAGTTCTTCATGAATGTCATTATCTCAAATATTATATGAAAACATGTCATGATTATGCATTTTAATTTGGAACGCTTTATTTTACATTTTAGTTACCTACGTGAAAAGTCATGTTTTAAAAGTAAATTCTGGTAAGAAAGTATTCCAAACAGATAACGAGCTCAAAAAGATGCTTTTGTACCTTGTTAACAGATTAATAAAGTTTTTAGAGATCTGGAGGACATTCAGAGTTAATAAACATCACTTTATCTCAAATATTATATGAAAACATGTCATGATTATGCATTTTAACTTGGAATGCTTTATTTTACATTTTATTGACGTACGTGAAAAGTCATGTATTAAAAGTTAATTCTGGTAAGAAAGTATTCCAAACAGATAACGAGCTCAAAAAGATGCTTTTGTACCTTGTTAACAGTTTAATAAAGTTTTTAGAGATCTGGAGGACATTCAGAGTTAATAAACATCACTTTATCTCAAATATTGTATGAAAACATGTTGTGATTATGGCTTTTGGCTTTATATTGAATTTTATAGCTTAATTGCAGTGGAGAGAAATGGATCGACTGCTTTCTGAGCTCAAACAGTTGCTTTTGTGCAATTGTGTGCTGTATCATGAGGTTTTTACAGTTCTTCATGAATGTCATTATCTCAAATATTATATGAAAACATGTCATGATTATGCATTTTAACTTGGAATGCTTTATTTTACATTTTAGTGACGTACGTGAAAAGTCATGTTTTAAAAGTAAATTCTGGTAAGAAAGTATTCCAAACAGATAACGAGCTCAAAAAGATGCTTTTGTACCTTGTTAACAGTTTAATAAAGTTTTTAGAGATCTGGAGGACATTCAGAGTTAATAAACATCACTTTATCTCAAATATTATATGAAAACATGTTGTGATTATGGCTTTTGGCTTTATATTGAATTTTATAGCTTAATTGCAGTGGAGAGAAATGGATCGACTGCTTTCTGAGCTCAAACAGTTGCTTTTGTGCAATTGTGTGCTGTATCATGAGGTTTTTACAGTTCTTCATGAATGTCATTATCTCAAATATTATATGAAAACATGTCATGATTATGCACTTTAACTTGGAATGCTTTATTTTACATTTAAGTGACGTACGTGAAAAGTCATGTATTAAAAGTTTCATTCTGGTAAGATAGTACTCCAAACAGATAACGAGCTCAAAAAGATGCTTTTGTACCTTGTTAACAGATTAATAAAGTTTTTAGAGATCTGGAGGACATTCAGAGTTAATAAACATCACTTTATCTCAAATATTATATGAAAACATGACATGATTATGCATTTTAACTTGGAATGCTTTATTTTACATTTTATTGACGTACGTGAAAAGTCATGTATTAAAAGTTAATTCTGGTAAGAAAGTATTCCAAACAGATAACGAGCTCAAAAAGATGCTTTTGTACCTTGTTAACAGTTTAATAAAGTTTTTAGAGATCTGGAGGACATTCAGAGTTAATAAACATCACTTTATCTCAAATATTGTATGAAAACATGTTGTGATTATGGCTTTTGGCTTTATATTGAATTTTATAGCTTAATTGCAGTGGAGAGAAATGGATCGACTGCTTTCTGAGCTCAAACAGTTGCTTTTGTGCAATTGTGTGCTGTATCATGAGGTTTTTACAGTTCTTCATGAATGTCATTATCTCAAATATTATATGAAAACATGTCATGATTATGCATTTTAACTTGGAATGCTTTATTTTACATTTTAGTGACGTACGTGAAAAGTCATGTTTTAAAAGTAAATTCTGGTAAGAAAGTATTCCAAACAGATAACGAGCTCAAAAAGATGCTTTTGTACCTTGTTAACAGTTTAATAAAGTTTTTAGAGATCTGGAGGACATTCAGAGTTAATAAACATCACTTTATCTCAAATATTATATGAAAACATGTTGTGATTATGGCTTTTGGCTTTATATTGAATTTTATAGCTTAATTGCAGTGGAGAGAAATGGATCGACTGCTTTCTGAGCTCAAACAGTTGCTTTTGTGCAATTGTGTGCTGTATCATGAGGTTTTTACAGTTCTTCATAAATGTCATAATCTCAAATATTATATGAAAACATGTCATGATTATGCACTTTAACTTGGAATGCTTTATTTTACATTTAAGTGACGTACGTGTAAAAGTCATGTATTAAAAGTTAATTCTGGTAAGATAGTACTCCAAACAGATAACGAGCTCAAAAAGATGCTTTTGTACCTTGTTAACAGTTTAATAAAGTTTTTAGAGATCTGGAGGACATTCAGAGTTAATAAACATCACTTTATCTCAAATATTGTATGAAAACATGTTGTGATTATGGCTTTTGGTTTATATTGAATTTTATAGCTTAATTGCAGTGGAGAGAAATGGATCGACTGCTTTCTGAGCTCAAACAGTTGCTTTTGTGCAATTGTGTGCTGTATCATGAGGTTTTTACAGTTCTTCATGAATGTCATTATCTCAAATATTATATGAAAACATGTCATGATTATGCATTTTAACTTGGAATGCTTTATTTTACATTTTAGTTACCTACGTGAAAAGTCATGTTTTAAAAGTAAATTCTGGTAAGAAAGTATTCCAAACAGATAACGAGCTCAAAAAGATGCTTTTGTACCTTGTTAACAGTTTAATAAAGTTTTTAGAGATCTGGAGGACATTCAGAGTTAATAAACATCACTTTATCTCAAATATTATATGAAAACATGTTGTGATTATGGCTTTTGGCTTTATATTGAATTTTATAGCTTAATTGCAGTGGAGAGAAATGGATCGACTGCTTTCTGAGCTCAAACAGTTGCTTTTGTGCAATTGTGTGCTGTATCATGAGGTTTTTACAGTTCTTCATGAATGTCATTATCTCAAATATTATATGAAAACATGTCATGATTATGCACTTTAACTTGGAATGCTTTATTTTACATTTAAGTGACGTACGTGAAAAGTCATGTATTAAAAGTTAATTCTGGTAAGATAGTACTCCAAACAGATAACGAGCTCAAAAAGATGCTTTTGTACCTTGTTAACAGTTTAATAAAGTTTTTAGAGATCTGGAGGACATTCAGAGTTAATAAACATCACTTTATCTCAAATATTGTATGAAAACATGTTGTGATTATGGCTTTTGGTTTATATTGAATTTTATAGCTTAATTGCAGTGGAGAGAAATGGATCGACTGCTTTCTGAGCTCAAACAGTTGCTTTTGTGCAATTGTGTGCTGTATCATGAGGTTTTTACAGTTCTTCATGAATGTCATTATCTCAAATATTATATGAAAACATGTCATGATTATGCATTTTAACTTGGAACGCTTTATTTTACATTTTAGTTACCTACGTGAAAAGTCATGTTTTAAAAGTAAATTCTGGTAAGAAAGTATTCCAAACAGATAACGAGCTCAAAAAGATGCTTTTGTACCTTCTTAACAGTTTAATAAAGTTTTTAGAGATCTGGAGGACATTCAGAGTTAATAAACATCACTTTATCTCAAATATTATATGAAAACATGTTTTGATTATGGCTTTTGGCTTTATATTGAATTTTATAGCTTAATTGCAGTGGAGAGAAATGGATCGACTGCTTTCTGAGCTCAAACAGTTGCTTTTGTGCAATTGTGTGCTGTATCAAGAGGTTTTTACAGTTCTTCATGAATGTCATTATCTCAAATATTATATGAAAACATGTCATGATTATGCATTTTAACTTGGAATGCTTTATTTTACATTTAAGTGACGTACGTGAAAAGTCATGTATTAAAAGTTACATTCTGGTAAGATAGTACTCCAAACAGATAACGAGCTCAAAAAGATGCTTTTGTACCTTGTTAAC
Organism: Myxocyprinus asiaticus; assembly: GCF_019703515.2. Lineage (NCBI taxonomy): Eukaryota > Metazoa > Chordata > Actinopteri > Cypriniformes > Catostomidae > Myxocyprinus > Myxocyprinus asiaticus. Next base: position 2,407,247 of record NC_059386.1, read on the forward strand.
AGTTTAATAAAGTTTTTAGAGATCTGGAGGACATTCAGAGTTAATAAACATCACTTTATCTCAAATATTGTATGAAAACATGTTGTGATTATGGCTTTTGGCTTTATATTGAATTTTATAGCTTAATTGCAGTGGAGAGAAATGGATCGACTGCTTTCTGAGCTCAAACAGTTGCTTTTGTGCAATTGTGTGCTGTATCATGAGGTTTTTACAGTTCTTCATGAATGTCATTATCTCAAATATTATATGAAAACATGTCATGATTATGCATTTTAACTTGGAATGCTTTATTTTACATTTTAGTTACCTACGTGAAAAGTCATGTTTTAAAAGTAAATTCTGGTAAGAAAGTATTCCAAACAGATAACGAGCTCAAAAAGATGCTTTTGTACCTTGTTAACAGATTAATAAAGTTTTTAGAGATCTGGAGGACATTCAGAGTTAATAAACATCACTTTATCTCAAATATTATATGAAAACATGTCATGATTATGCATTTTAACTTGGAATGCTTTATTTTACATTTTATTGACGTACGTGAAAAGTCATGTATTAAAAGTTAATTCTGGTAAGAAAGTACTCCAAACAGATAACGAGCTCAAAAAGCTACTTTTGGTTTTTAGTGACCAGTTTAATAAAGTTTTTAGAGATCTGGAGGACATTCAGAGTTAATAAACATCATTTTATCTCAAATATTATATGAAAACATGTTGTGATTATGGCTTTTGGCTTTATATTGAATTTTATAGCTTATTTGCAGTGGAGAGAAATGGATCGACTGCTTTCTGAGCTCAAACATTTGCTTTTGTGCAATTGTGTGCTGTATCATGAGGTTTTTACAGTTCTTCATAAATGTCATAATTTCAAATATTATATGAAACCATGTCATGATTATGCATTTTAACTTGGAATGCTTTATTTTACATTTAAGTGACGTACGTGAAAAGTCATGTATTAAAAGTTAATTCTGGTAAGAAAGTACTCCAAACCGATAACGAGCTCAAAAAGATGCTTTTGCACCTTGTTAACAGTTTAATAAAGTTTTTAGAGATCTGGAGGACATTCAGAGTTAATAAACATCACTTTATCTCAAATATTATATGAAAACATGTTGTGATTATGGCTTTTGGATTTATATTGAATTTTATAGCTTAATTGCAGTGGAGAGAAATGGATCGACTGCTTTCTGAGCTCAAACAGTTGCTTTTGTGCAATTGTGTGCTGTATCATGAGGTTTTTACAGTTCTTCATAAATGTCATAATCTCAAATATTATATGAAAACATGTCATGATTATGCACTTTAACTTGGAATGCTTTATTTTACATTTAAGTGACGTACGTGAAAAGTCATGTATTAAAAGTTAATTCTGGTAAGATAGTACTCCAAACAGATAACGAGCTCAAAAAGATGCTTTTGTACCTTGTTAACAGTTTAATAAAGTTTTTAGAGATCTGGAGGACATTCAGAGTTAATAAACATCACTTTATCTCAAATATTGTATGAAAACATGTTGTGATTATGGCTTTTGGTTTATATTGAATTTTATAGCTTAATTGCAGTGGAGAGAAATGGATCGACTGCTTTCTGAGCTCAAACAGTTGCTTTTGTGCAATTGTGTGCTGTATCATGAGGTTTTTACAGTTCTTCATGAATGTCATTATCTCAAATATTATATGAAAACATGTCATGATTATGCATTTTAATTTGGAACGCTTTATTTTACATTTTAGTTACCTACGTGAAAAGTCATGTTTTAAAAGTAAATTCTGGTAAGAAAGTATTCCAAACAGATAACGAGCTCAAAAAGATGCTTTTGTACCTTGTTAACAGATTAATAAAGTTTTTAGAGATCTGGAGGACATTCAGAGTTAATAAACATCACTTTATCTCAAATATTATATGAAACCATGTCATGATTATCCATTTTAACTTGGAATGCTTTATTTTACATTTAAGTGACGTACGTGAAAAGTCATGTATTAAAAGTTAATTCTGGTAAGAAAGTACTCCAATCTGATAACGAGCTCAAAAAGATGCTTTTGTACCTTGTTAACAGTTTAATAAAGTTTTTAGAGATCTGGAGGACATTCAGAGTTAATAAACATCACTTTATCTCAAATATTGTATGAAAACATGTTGTGATTATGGCTTTTGGCTTTATATTGAATTTTATAGCTTAATTGCAGTGGAGAGAAATGGATTGACTGCTTTCTGAGCTCAAACAGTTGCTTTTGTGCAATTGTGTGCTGTATCATGAGGTTTTTACAGTTCTTCATAAATGTCATAATCTCAAATATTATATGAAAACATGTCATGATTATGCACTTTAACTTGGAACGCTTTATTTTACATTTTAGTTACCTACGTGAAAAGTCATGTTTTAAAAGTAAATTCTGGTAAGAAAGTATTCCAAACAGATAACGAGCTCAAAAAGATGCTTTTGTACCTTGTTAACAGTTTAATAAAGTTTTTAGAGATCTGGAGGACATTCAGAGTTAATAAACATCACTTTATCTCAAATATTATATGAAAACATGTTGTGATTAAGGCTTCTGGCTTTATATTGAATTTTATAGCTTAATTGCAGTGGAGAGAAATGGATCGACTGCTTTCTGAGCTCAAACAGTTGCTTTAGTGCAATTTTGTGCTGTATCAAGAGGTTTTTACAGTTCTTCATGAATGTCATTATCTCAAATATTATATGAAAACATGTCATGATTATGCACTTTAACTTGGAATGCTTTATTTTACATTTAAGTGACTTACGTGAAAAGTCATGTATTAAAAGTTTCATTCTGGTAAGATAGTACTCCAAACAGATAACGAGCTCAAAAAGATGCTTTTGTACCTTGTTAACAGTTTAATAAAGTTTTTAGAGATCTGGAGGACATTCAGAGTTAATAAACATCATTTTATCTCAAATATTATATGAAAACATGTTGTGATTATGGCTTTTGGATTTATATTGAATTTTATAGCTTAATTGCAGTGGAGAGAAATGGATCGACTGCTTTCTGAGCTCAAACAGTTGCTTTTGTGCAATTGTGTGCTGTATCATGAGGTTTTTACAGTTCTTCATGAATGTCATTATCTCAAATATTATATGAAAACATGTCATGATTATGCATTTTAATTTGGAACGCTTTATTTTACATTTTAGTTACCTACGTGAAAAGTCATGTTTTAAAAGTAAATTCTGGTAAGAAAGTATTCCAAACAGATAACGAGCTCAAAAAGATGCTTTTGTACCTTGTTAACAGATTAATAAAGTTTTTAGAGATCTGGAGGACATTCAGAGTTAATAAACATCACTTTATCTCAAATATTATATGAAAACATGTTGTGATTAAGGCTTCTGGCTTTATATTGAATTTTATAGCTTAATTGCAGTGGAGAGAAATGGATCGACTGCTTTCTGAGCTCAAAAAGTTGCTTTTGTGCAATTTTGTGCTGTATCAAGAGGTTTTTACAGTTCTTCATGAATGTCATTATCTCAAATATTATATGAAAACATGTCATGATTATGCACTTTAACTTGGAATGCTTTATTTTACATTTAAGTGACGTACGTGAAAAGTCATGTATTAAAAGTTTCATTCTGGTAAGATAGTACTCCAAACAGATAACGAGCTCAAAAAGATGCTTTTGTACCTTGTTAACAGTTTAATAAAGTTTTTAGAGATCTGGAGGACATTCAGAGTTAATAAACATCACTTTATCTCAAATATTGTATGAAAACATGTTGTGATTATGGCTTTTGGTTTATATTGAATTTTATAGCTTAATTGCAGTGGAGAGAAATGGATCGACTGCTTTCTGAGCTCAAACAGTTGCTTTTGTGCAATTGTGTGCTGTATCATGAGGTTTTTACAGTTCTTCATGAATGTCATTATCTCAAATATTATATGAAAACATGTCATGATTATGCATTTTAACTTGGAATGCTTTATTTTACATTTTAGTTACCTACGTGAAAAGTCATGTTTTAAAAGTAAATTCTGGTAAGAAAGTATTCCAAACAGATAACGAGCTCAAAAAGATGCTTTTGTACCTTGTTAACAGATTAATAAAGTTTTTAGAGATCTGGAGGACATTCAGAGTTAATAAACATCACTTTATCTCAAATATTATATGAAAACATGTCATGATTATGCATTTTAACTTGGAATGCTTTATTTTACATTTTATTGACGTACGTGAAAAGTCATGTATTAAAAGTTAATTCTGGTAAGAAAGTACTCCAAACAGATAACGAGCTCAAAAAGCTACTTTTGGTTTTTAGTGACCAGTTTAATAAAGTTTTTAGAGATCTGGAGGACATTCAGAGTTAATAAACATCATTTTATCTCAAATATTATATGAAAACATGTTGTGATTATGGCTTTTGGCTTTATATAGAATTTTATAGCTTAATTGCAGTGGAGAGAAATGGATCGACTGCTTTCTGAGCTCAAACATTTGCTTTTGTGCAACTGTGTGCTGTATCATGAGGTTTTTACAGTTCTTCATAAATGTCATATCTCAAATATTATATGAAACCATGTCATGATTATGCATTTTAACTTGGAATGCTTTATTTTACATTTAAGTGACGTACGTGAAAAGTCATGTATTAAAAGTAAATTCTGGTAAGAAAGTACTCCAAACCGATAACGAGCTCAAAAAGATGCTTTTGCACCTTGTTAACAGTTTAATAAAGTTTTTAGAGATCTGGAGGACATTCAGAGTTAATAAACATCACTTTATCTCAAATATTATATGAAAACTGTTGTGATTATGGCTTTTGGATTTATATTGAATTTTATAGCTTAATTGCAGTGGAGAGAAATGGATCGACTGCTTTCTGAGCTCAAACAATTGCTTTTGTGCAATTGTGTGCTGTATCATGAGGTTTTTACTGTTCTTCATAAATGTCATAATCTCAAATATTATATGAAAACATGTCATGATTATGCACTTTAACTTGGAATGCTTTATTTTACATTTAAGTGACGTACGTTAAAAGTCATGTATTAAAAGTTAATTCTGGTAAGATAGTACTCCAAACAGATAACGAGCACAAAAAGATGCTTTTGTACCTTGTTAACAGCTTAATAAAGTTTTTAGAGATCTGGAGGACATTCAGAGTTAATAAACATCACTTTATCTCAAATATTGTATGAAAACATGTTGTGATTATGGCTTTTGGTTTATATTGAATTTTTTAGCTTAATTGCAGTGGAGAGAAATGGATCGACTGCTTTCTGAGTTCAAACAGTTGCTTTTGTGCAATTGTGTGCTGTATCATGAGGTTTTTACAGTTCTTCATGAATGTCATTATCTCAAATATTATATGAAAACATGTCATGATTATGCATTTTAATTTGGAACGCTTTATTTTACATTTTAGTTACCTACGTGAAAAGTCATTTTTTAAAAGTAAATTCTGGTAAGAAAGTATTCCAAACAGATAACGAGCTCAAAAAGATGCTTTTGTACCTTGTTAACAGATTAATAAAGTTTTTAGAGATCTGGAGGACATTCAGAGTTAATAAACATCACTTTATCTCAAATATTATATGAAAACATGTCATGATTATGCATTTTAACTTGGAATGCTTTATTTTACATTTTATTGACGTACGTGAAAAGTCATGTATTAAAAGTTAATTCTGGTAAGAAAGTATTCCAAACAGATAACGAGCTCAAAAAGATGCTTTTGTACCTTGTTAACAGTTTAATAAAGTTTTTAGAGATCTGGAGGACATTCAGAGTTAATAAACATCACTTTATCTCAAATATTGTATGAAAACATGTTGTGATTATGGCTTTTGGCTTTATATTGAATTTTATAGCTTAATTGCAGTGGAGAGAAATGGATCGACTGCTTTCTGAGCTCAAACAGTTGCTTTTGTGCAATTGTGTGCTGTATCATGAGGTTTTTACAGTTCTTCATGAATGTCATTATCGCAAATATTATATGACAACATGTCATGATTATGCATTTTAACTTGGAACGCTTTATTTTACATTTTAGTTACCTACGTGAAAAGTCATGTTTTAAAAGTAAATTCTGGTAAGAAAGTATTCCAAACAGATAACGAGCTCAAAAAGATGCTTTTGTACCTTGTTAACAGTTTAATAAAGTTTTTAGAGATCTGGAGGACATTCAGAGTTAATAAACATCACTTTATCTCAAATATTATATGAAAACATGTTGTGATTAAGGCTTCTGGCTTTATATTGAATTTTATAGCTTAATTGCAGTGGAGAGAAATGGATCGACTGCTTTCTGAGCTCAAACAGTTGCTTTTGTGCAATTTTGTGCTGTATCAAGAGGTTTTTACAGTTCTTCATGAATGTCATTATCTCAAATATTATATGAAAACATGTCATGATTATGCACTTTAACTTGGAATGCTTTATTTTACATTTAAGTGACGTACGTGAAAAGTCATGTATTAAAAGTTTCATTCTGGTAAGATAGTACTCCAAACAGATAACGAGCTCAAAAAGATGCTTTTGTACCTTGTTAACAGATTAATAAAGTTTTTAGAGATCTGGAGGACATTCAGAGTTAATAAACATCACTTTATCTCAAATATTATATGAAAACATGACATGATTATGCATTTTAACTTGGAATGCTTTATTTTACATTTTATTGACGTACGTGAAAAGTCATGTATTAAAAGTTAATTCTGGTAAGAAAGTATTCCAAACAGATAACGAGCTCAAAAAGATGCTTTTGTACCTTGTTAACAGTTTAATAAAGTTTTTAGAGATCTGGAGGACATTCAGAGTTAATAAACATCACTTTATCTCAAATATTGTATGAAAACATGTTGTGATTATGGCTTTTGGCTTTATATTGAATTTTATAGCTTAATTGCAGTGGAGAGAAATGGATCGACTGCTTTCTGAGCTCAAACAGTTGCTTTTGTGCAATTGTGTGCTGTATCATGAGGTTTTTACAGTTCTTCATGAATGTCATTATCGCAAATATTATATGACAACATGTCATGATTATGCATTTTAACTTGGAACGCTTTATTTTACATTTTAGTTACCTACGTGAAAAGTCATGTTTTAAAAGTAAATTCTGGTAAGAAAGTATTCCAAACAGATAACGAGCTCAAAAAGATGCTTTTGTACCTTGTTAACAGTTTAATAAAGTTTTTAGAGATCTGGAGGACATTCAGAGTTAATAAACATCACTTTATCTCAAATATTATATGAAAACATGTTGTGATTAAGGCTTCTGGCTTTATATTGAATTTTATAGCTTAATTGCAGTGGAGAGAAATGGATCGACTGCTTTCTGAGCTCAAAAAGTTGCTTTTGTGCAATTTTGTGCTGTATCAAGAGGTTTTTACAGTTCTTCATGAATGTCATTATCTCAAATATTATATGAAAACATGTCATGATTATGCACTTTAACTTGGAATGCTTTATTTTACATTTAAGTGACGTACGTTATAAAAGTCATGTATTAAAAGTTAATTCTGGTAAGATAGTACTCCAAACAGATAACGAGCTCAAAAAGATGCTTTTGTACCTTGTTAACAGTTTAATAAAGTTTTTAGAGATCTGGAGGACATTCAGAGTTAATAAACATCACTTTATCTCAAATATTGTATGAAAACATGTTGTGATTATGGCTTTTGGTTTATATTGAATTTTATAGCTTAATTGCAGTGGAGAGAAATGGATCGACTGCTTTCTGAGCTCAAACAGTTGCTTTTGTGCAATTGTGTGCTGTATCATGAGGTTTTTACAGTTCTTCATGAATGTCATTATCTCAAATATTATATGAAAACATGTCATGATTATGCATTTTAATTTGGAACGCTTTATTTTACATTTTAGTTACCTACGTGAAAAGTCATGTTTTAAAAGTAAATTCTGGTAAGAAAGTATTCCAAACAGATAACGAGCTCAAAAAGATGCTTTTGTACCTTGTTAACAGATTAATAAAGTTTTTAGAGATCTGGAGGACATTCAGAGTTAATAAACATCACTTTATCTCAAATATTATATGAAAACATGTTGTGATTAAGGCTTCTGGCTTTATATTGAATTTTATAGCTTAATTGCAGTGGAGAGAAATGGATCGACTGCTTTCTGAGCTCAAACAGTTGCTTTTGTGCAATTGTGTGCTGTATCAAGAGGTTTTTACAGTTCTTCATGAATGTCATTATCTCAAATATTATATGAAAACATGTCATGATTATGCACTTTAACTTGGAATGCTTTATTTTACATTTTAGTTACCTACGTGAAAAGTCATGTTTTAAAAGTAAAATCTGGTAAGAAAGTATTCCAAACAGATAACGAGCTCAAAAAGATGCTTTTGTACCTTGTTAACAGTTTTATAAAGTTTTTAGAGATCTGGAGGACATTCAGTGTTAATAAACATCACTTTATCTCAAATATTATATGAAAACGTTGTGATTATGGCTTTTGGCTTTATATTGAATTTTATAGCTTAATTGCAGTGGAGAGAAATGGATCGACTGCTTTCTGAGCTCAAACAGTTGCTTTTGTGCAATTGTGTGCTGTATCATGAGGTTTTTACAGTTCTTCATGAATGTCATTATCTCAAATATTATATGAAAACATGTCATGATTATGCATTTTAACTTGGAATGCTTTATTTTACATTTAAGTGACGTACGTGAAAAGTCATGTATTAAAAGTTAATTCTGGTAAGAAAGTACTCCAAACAGATAACGAGCTCAAAAAGATGCTTTTGTACCTTGTTAACAGTTTAATAAAGTTTTTAGAGATCTGGAGGACATTCAGAGTTAATAAACATCACTTTATCTCAAATATTATATGAAAACATGTTGTGATTATGGCTTTTGGTTTATATTGAATTTTATAGCTTAATTGCAGTGGAGAGAAATGGATCGACTGCTTTCTGAGCTCAAACAGTTGCTTTTGTGCAATTGTGTGCTGTATCATGAGGTTTTTACAGTTCTTCATGAATGTCATTATCTCAAATATTATATGAAAACATGTCATGATTATGCATTTTAACTTGGAATGCTTTATTTTACATTTAAGTGACTTACGTGAAAAGTCATGTTTTAAAAGTAAATTCTGGTAAGAAAGTACTCCAAACAGATAACGAGCTCAAAAAGATGCTTTTGTACCTTGTTAACAGTTTAATAAAGTTTTTAGAGATCTGGAGGACATTCAGAGTTAATAAACATCACTTTATCTCAAATATTATATGAAAACTGTTGTGATTATGGCTTTTGGCTTTATATTGAATTTTATAGCTTAATTGCAGTGGAGAGAAATGGATAGACTGCTTTCTGAGCTCAAACAGTTGCTTTTGTGCAATTGTGTGCTGTATCATGAGGTTTTTACAGTTCTTCATAAATGTCATAATCTCAAATATTATATGAAAACATGTCATGATTATGCACTTTAACTTGGAATGCTTTATTTTACATTTAAGTGACGTACGTTAAAAGTCATGTATTAAAAGTTAATTCTGGTAAGATAGTACTCCAAACAGATAACGAGCACAAAAAGATGCTTTTGTACCTTGTTAACAGTTTAATAAAGTTTTTAAGAGATCTGGAGGACATTCAGAGTTAATAAACATCACTTTATCTCAAATATTGTATGAAAACATGTTGTGATTATGGCTTTTGGTTTATATTGAATTTTATAGCTTAATTGCAGTGGAGAGAAATGGATCGACTGCTTTCTGAGCTCAAACAGTTGCTTTTGTGCAATTGTGTGCTGTATCATGAGGTTTTTACAGTTCTTCATGAATGTCATTATCTCAAATATTATATGAAAACATGTCATGATTATGCATTTTAATTTGGAACGCTTTATTTTACATTTTAGTTACCTACGTGAAAAGTCATGTTTTAAAAGTAAATTCTGGTAAGAAAGTATTCCAAACAGATAACGAGCTCAAAAAGATGCTTTTGTACCTTGTTAACAGATTAATAAAGTTTTTAGAGATCTGGAGGACATTCAGAGTTAATAAACATCACTTTATCTCAAATATTATATGAAAACATGTCATGATTATGCATTTTAACTTGGAATGCTTTATTTTACATTTTATTGACGTACGTGAAAAGTCATGTATTAAAAGTTAATTCTGGTAAGAAAGTACTCCAAACCGATAACGAGCTCAAAAAGATGCTTTTGCACCTTGTTAACAGTTTAATAAAGTTTTTAGAGATCTGGAGGACATTCAGAGTTAATAAACATCACTTTATCTCAAATATTATATGAAAACATGTTGTGATTATGGCTTTTGGCTTTATATTGAATTTTATAGCTTAATTGCAGTGGAGAGAAATGGATCGACTGCTTTCTGAGCTCAAACAGTTGCTTTTGTGCAATTGTGTGCTGTATCATGAGGTTTTTACAGTTCTTCATAAATGTCATAATCTCAAATATTATATGAAACCATGTCATGATTATGCATTTTAACTTGGAATGCTTTATTTTACATTTAAGTGACGTACGTGAAAAGTCATGTATTAAAAGTTAATTCTGGTAAGAAAGTACTCCAAACAGATAACGAGCTCAAAAAGATGCTTTTGTACCTTGTTAACAGTTTAATAAAGTTTTTAGAGATCTGGAGGACATTCAGAGTTAATAAACATCACTTTATCTCAAATATTATATGAAAACATGTTGTGATTATGGCTTTTGGCTTTATATTGAATTTTATAGCTTAATTGCAGTGGAGAGAAATGGATCGACTGCTTTCTGAGCTCAAACAGTTGCTTTTGTGCAATTGTGTGCTGTATCATGAGGTTTTTACAGTTCTTCATGAATGTCATTATCTCAAATATTATATGAAAACATGTCATGATTATGCATTTTAACTTGGAATGCTTTATTTTACATTTTAGTGACGTACGTGAAAAGTCATGTTTTAAAAGTTAAATTCTGGTAAGAAAGTACTCCAAACAGATAACGAGCTCAAAAAGATGCTTTTGTACCTTGTTAACAGTTTAATAAAGTTTTTAGAGATCTGGAGGACATTCAGTGTTAATAAACATCACTTTATCTCAAATATTATATGAAAACGTTGTGATTATGGCTTTTGGCTTTATATTGAATTTTATAGCTTAATTGCAGTGGAGAGAAATGGATAGACTGCTTTCTGAGCTCAAACAGTTGCTTTTGTGCAATTGTGTGCTGTATCATGAGGTTTTTACAGTTCTTCATAAATGTCATAATCTCAAATATTATATGAAAACATGTCTTGATTATGCACTTTAACTTGGAATGCTTTATTTTACATTTAAGTGACGTACGTTAAAAGTCATGTATTAAAAGTTAATTCTGGTAAGATAGTACTCCAAACAGATAATGAGCACAAAAAGATGCTTTTGTACCTTGTTAACAGTTTAATAAAGTTTTTAGAAATCTGGAGGACATTCAGAGTTAATAAACATCACTTTATCTCAAATATTATATGAAAACATGTTGTGATTAAGGCTTTTGGCTTTATATTGAATTTTTTAGCTTAATTGCAGTGGAGAGAAATGGATCTACTGCTTTCTGAGCTCAAAAAGTTGCTTTTGTGCAATTTTGTGCTGTATCAAGAGGTTTTTACAGTTCTTCATGAATGTCATTATCTCAAATATTATATGAAAACATGTCATGATTATGCACTTTAACTTGGAATGCTTTATTTTACATTTAAGTGACGTACTTGAAAAGTCATGTATTAAAAGTTTCATTCTGGTAAGATAGTACTCCAAACAGATAACGAGCTCAAAAAGATGCTTTTGTACCTTGTTAACAGTTTAATAAAGTTTTTAGAGATCTGGAGGACATTCAGAGTTAATAAACATCACTTTATCTCAAATATTGTATGAAAACATGTTGTGATTATGGCTTTTGGTTTATATTGAATTTTATAGCTTAATTGCAGTGGAGAGAAATGGATCGACTGCTTTCTGAGCTCAAACAGTTGCTTTTGTGCAATTGTGTGCTGTATCATGAGGTTTTTACAGTTCTTCATGAATGTCATTATCTCAAATATTATATGAAAACATGTCATGATTATGCATTTTAACTTGGAATGCTTTATTTTACATTTTAGTTACCTACGTGAAAAGTCATGTTTTAAAAGTAAATTCTGGTAAGAAAGTATTCCAAACAGATAACGAGCTCAAAAAGATGCTTTTGTACCTTGTTAACAGTTTAATAAAGTTTTTAGAGATCTGGAGGACATTCAGGGTTAATAAACATCACTTTATCTCAAATATTGTATGAAAACATGTTGTGATTATGGCTTTTGGCTTTATATTGAATTTTATAGCTAAATTGCAGTGGAGAGAAATGGATCGACTGCTTTCTGAGCTCAAACAGTTGCTTTTGTGCAATTGTGTGCTGTATCATGAGGTTTTTACAGTTCTTCATGAATGTCATTATCTCAAATATTATATGAAAACATGTCATGATTATGCATTTTAACTTGGAACGCTTTATTTTACATTTTAGTTACCTACGTGAAAAGTCATGTTTTAAAAGTAAATTCTGGTAAGAAAGTATTCCAAACAGATAACGAGCTCAAAAAGATGCTTTTGTACCTTGTTAACAGTTTAATAAAGTTTTTAGAGATCTGGAGGACATTCAGAGTTAATAAACATCACTTTATCTCAAATATTATATGAAAACATGTCATGATTATGCATTTTAACTTGGAATGCTTTATTTTACATTTTATTGACGTACGTGAAAAGTCATGTTTTAAAAGTAAATTCTGGTAAGAAATTTCTCCAAACAGATAACGAGCTCAAAAAGCTACTTTTGGTTTTTAGTGACCAGTTTAATAAAGATTTTAGAGATCTGGAGGACATTCAGAGTTAATAAACATCACTTTATCTCAAATATTATATGAAAACATGTTGTGATTATGCATTTTATCACTTAATTGCAGTGGAGAGAAATGGATCGACTGCTTTCTGAGCTCAAACATTTGCTTTTGTGCAACTGTGTGCTGTATCATGAGATTTTTACAGTTCTTCTATAAATTCAAATATTATATGAAACCATGTCATGATTATGCATTTTAACTTGGAATGCTTTATTTTACATTTAAGTGACGTACGTGAAAAGTCATGTATTAAAAGTTAATTCTGGTAAGAAAGTACTCCAAACCGATAACGAGCTCAAAAAGATGCTTTTGCACCTTGTTAACAATTTAATAAAGTTTTTAGAGATCTGGAGGACATTCAGAGTTAATAAACATCACTTTATCTCAAATATTATATGAAAACGTTGTGATTATGGCTTTTGGCTTTATATTGAATTTTATAGCTTAATTGCAGTGGAGAGAAATGGATAGACTGCTTTCTGAGCTCAAACAGTTGCTTTTGTGCAATTGTGTGCTGTATCATGAGGTTTTTACTGTTCTTCATAAATGTCATAATCTCAAATATTATATGAAAACATGCCATGATTTTGCACTTTAACTTGGAATGCTTTATTTTACATTTAAGTGACGTACGTTAAAAGTAATGTATTAAAAGTTAATTCTGGTAAGATAGTACTCCAAACAGATAACGAGCACAAAAAGATGCTTTTGTTCCTTGTTAACAGTTTAATAAAGTTTTTAGAGATCTGGAGGACATTCAGAGTTAATAAACATCACTTTATCTCAAATATTGTATGAAAACATGTTGTGATTATGGCTTTTGGTTTATATTGAATTTTATAGCTTAATTGCAGTGGAGAGAAATGGATCGACTGCTTTCTGAGCTCAAAAAGTTGCTTTTGTGCAATTTTGTGCTGTATCATGAGGTTTTTACAGTTCTTCATGAATGTCATTATCGCAAATATTATATGAAAACATGTCATGATTATGCATTTTAACTTGGAATGCTTTATTTTACATTTAAGTGACGTACGTGATAAAATATGTATTAAAAGTTAATTCTGGTAAGAAAATACTCCAAACAGATAACGAGCTCAAAAAGATGCTTTTGCACCTTGTTAACAGTTTAATAAAGTTTTTAGAGATCTGGAGGACATTCAGTGTTAATAAACATCACTTTATCTCAAATATTATATGAAAACATGTTGTGATTATGGCTTTTGGTTTATATTGAATTTTATAGCTTAATTGCAGTGGAGAGAAATGGATCGACTGCTTTCTGAGCTCAAACAGTTGCTTTTGTGCAATTGTGTGCTGTATCATGAGGTTTTTACTGTTCTTCATAAATGTCATAATCTCAAATATTATATGAAAACATGTCATGATTATGCACTTTAACTTGGAATGCTTTATTTTACATTTAAGTGACGTACGTTATAAAAGTCATGTATTAAAAGTTAATTCTGGTATGATAGTACTCCAAACAGATAACGAGCTCAAAAAGATGCTTTTGTACCTTGTTAACAGTTTAATAAAGTTTTTAGAGATCTGGAGGACATTCAGAGTTAATAAACATCACTTTATCTCAAATATTGTATGAAAACATGTTGTGATTATGGCTTTTGGTTTATATTGAATTTTATAGCTTAATTGCAGTGGAGAGAAATGGATCGACTGCTTTCTGAGCTAAAACAGTTGCTTTTGTGCAATTGTGTGCTGTATCATGAGGTTTTTACAGTTCTTCATGAATGTCATTATCTCAAATATTATATGAAAACATGTCATGATTATGCATTTTAACGCTTTATTTTACATTTTAGTTACCTACGTGAAAAGTCATATTTTAAAAGTAAAATCTGGTAAGAAAGTATTCCAAACAGATAACGAGCTCAAAAAGATGCTTTTGTACCTTGTTAACAGTTTAATAAAGTTTTTAGAGATCTGGAGGACATTCAGTGTTAATAAACATCACTTTATCTCAAATATTATATGAAAACGTTGTGATTATGGCTTTTGGCTTTATATTGAATTTTATAGCTTAATTGCAGTGGAGAGAAATGGATAGACTGCTTTCTGAGCTCAAACAGTTGCTTTTGTGCAATTGTGTGCTGTATCATGAGGTTTTTACAGTTCTTCATGAATGTCATTATCTCAAATATTATATGAAAACATGCCATGATTTTGCACTTTAACTTGGAATGCTTTATTTTACATTTAAGTGACGTACTTGAAAAGTCATGTATTAAAAGTTTCATTCTGGTAAGATAGTACTCCAAACAGATAACGAGCTCAAAAAGATGCTTTTGTACCTTGTTAACAGTTTAATAAAGTTTTTAGAGATCTGGAGGACATTCAGAGTTAATAAACATCACTTTATCTCAAATATTGTATGAAAACATGTTGTGATTATGGCTTTTGGTTTATATTGAATTTTTTAGCTTAATTGCAGTGGAGAGAAATGGATCGACTGCTTTCTGAGCTCAAACAGTTGCTTTTGTGCAATTGTGTACTGTATCATGAGGTTTTTACAGTCCTTCATGAATGTCATTATCTCAAATATTATATGAAAACATGTCATGATTATGCATTTTAACTTGGAATGCTTTATTTTACATTTTAGTTACCTACGTGAAAAGACATGTTTTAAAAGTAAATTCTGGTAAGAAAGTATTCCAAAAAGATAATGAGCTCAAAAAGATGCTTTTGTACCTTGTTAACAGTTTAATAAAGTTTTTAGAGATCTGGAGGACATTCAGGGTTAATAAACATCACTTTATCTCAAATATTGTATGAAAACATGTTGTGATTATGGCTTTTGGTTTATATTGAATTTTATAGCTTAATTGCAGTGGAGAGAAATGGATCGACTGCTTTCTGAGCTCAAACAGTTGCTTTTGTGCAATTGTGTGCTGTATCATGAGGTTTTTACAGTTCTTCATGAATGTCATTATCTCAAATATTATATGAAAACATGTCATGATTATGCATTTTAACGCTTTATTTTACATTTTAGTTACCTACGTGAAAAGTCATGTTTTAAAAGTAAAATCTGATAAGAAAGTATTCCAAACAGATAACGAGCTCAAAAAGATGCTTTTGTACCTTGTTAACAGTTTAATAAAGTTTTTAGAGATCTGGAGGACATTCAGTGTTAATAAACATCACTTTATCTCAAATATTATATGAAAACGTTGTGATTATGGCTTTTGGCTTTATATTGAATTTTATAGCTTAATTGCAGTGGAGAGAAATGGATAGACTGCTTTCTGAGCTCAAACAGTTGCTTTTGTGCAATTGTGTGCTGTATCATGAGGTTTTTACAGTTCTTCATGAATGTCATTATCTCAAATATTATATGAAAACATGCCATGATTTTGCACTTTAACTTGGAATGCTTTATTTTACATTTAAGTGACGTACGTTAAAAGTAATGTATTAAAAGTTAATTCTGGTAAGATAGTACTCCAAACAGATAACGAGCACAAAAAGATGCTTTTGTACCTTGTTAACAGTTTAATAAAGTTTTTAGAGATCTGGAGGACATTCAGAGTTAATAAACATCATTTTATCTCAAATATTGTATGAAAACATGTTGTGATTATGGCTTTTGGCTTTATATTGAATTTTATAGCTTAATTGCAGTGGAGAGAAATGGATCGACTGATTTCTGAGCTCAAACAGTTTCTTTTTTGCAATTGTGTGCTGTATCAAGAGGTTTTTACAGTTCTTCATAAATGTCATAATCTCAAATATTATATGAAACCATGTCATGATTATGCATTTTAACTTGGAATGCTTTATTTTACATTTAAGTGACGTACGTGATAAAACATGTATTAAAAGTTAATTCTGGTAAGAAAATACTCCAAACAGATAACGAGCTCAAAAAGATGCTTTTGCACCTTGTTAACAGTTTAATAAAGTTTTTAGAGATCTGGAGGACATTCAGTGTTAATAAACATCACTTTATCTCAAATATTATATGAAAACATGTTGTGATTATGGCTTTTGGCTTTATATTGAATTTTATAGCTTAATTGCAGTGGAGAGAAATGGATCGACTGCTTTCTGAGCTCAAACAGTTGCTTTTGTGCAATTGTGTGCTGTATCATGAGGTTTTTACTGTTCTTCATAAATGTCATAATCTCAAATATTATATGAAAACATGTCATGATTATGCACTTTAACTTGGAATGCTTTATTTTACATTTAAGTGACGTACGTTATAAAAGTCATGTATTAAAAGTTAATTCTGGTATGATAGTACTCCAAACAGATAACGAGCTCAAAAAGATGCTTTTGTACCTTGTTAACAGTTTAATAAAGTTTTTAGAGATCTGGAGGACATTCAGAGTTAATAAACATCACTTTATCTCAAATATTGTATGAAAACATGTTGTGATTATGGCTTTTGGTTTATATTGAATTTTATAGCTTAATTGCAGTGGAGAGAAATGGATCGACTGCTTTCTGAGCTCAAACAGTTGCTTTTGTGCAATTGTGTGCTGTATCATGAGGTTTTTACAGTTCTTCATGAATGTCATTATCTCAAATATTATATGAAAACATGTCATGATTATGCATTTTAACGCTTTATTTTACATTTTAGTTACCTACGTGAAAAGTCATGTTTTAAAAGTAAAATCTGGTAAGAAAGTATTCCAAACAGATAACGAGCTCAAAAAGATGCTTTTGTACCTTGTTAACAGTTTAATAAAGTTTTTAGAGATCTGGAGGACATTCAGTGTTAATAAACATCACTTTATCTCAAATATTATATGAAAACATGTTGTGATTATGGCTTTTGGCTTTATATTGAATTTTATAGCTTAATTGCAGTGGAGAGAAATGGATAGACTGCTTTCTGAGCTCAAACAGTTGCTTTTGTGCAATTGTGTGCTGTATCATGAGGTTTTTACAGTTCTTCATAAATGTCATAATCTCAAATATTATATGAAAACATGTCTTGATTATGCACTTTAACTTGGAATGCTTTATTTTACATTTAAGTGACGTACGTTAAAAGTCATGTATTAAAAGTTAATTCTGGTAAGATAATACTCCAAACAGATAATGAGCACAAAAAGATGCTTTTGTACCTTGTTAACAGTTTAATAAAGTTTTTAGAAATCTGGAGGACATTCAGAGTTAATAAACATCACTTTATCTCAAATATTATATGAAAACATGTTGTGAATAAGGCTTTTGGCTTTATATTGAATTTTTTAGCTTAATTGCAGTGGAGAGAAATGGATCTACTGCTTTCTGAGCTCAAAAAGTTGCTTTTGTGCAATTTTGTGCTGTATCAAGAGGTTTTTACAGTTCTTCATGAATGTCATTATCTCAAATATTATATGAAAACATGTCATGATTATGCACTTTAACTTGGAATGCTTTATTTTACATTTAAGTGACGTACTTGAAAAGTCATGTATTAAAAGTTTCATTCTGGTAAGATAGTACTCCAAACAGATAACGAGCTCAAAAAGATGCTTTTGTACCTTGTTAACAGTTTAATAAAGTTTTTAGAGATCTGGAGGACATTCAGAGTTAATAAACATCACTTTATCTCAAATATTGTATGAAAACATGTTGTGATTATGGCTTTTGGTTTATATTGAATTTTATAGCTTAATTGCAGTGGAGAGAAATGGATCGACTGCTTTCTGAGCTCAAACAGTTGCTTTTGTGCAATTGTGTGCTGTATCATGAGGTTTTTACAGTCCTTCATGAATGTCATTATCTCAAATATTATATGAAAACATGTCATGATTATGCATTTTAACTTGGAATGCTTTATTTTACATTTTAGTTACCTACGTGAAAAGTCATGTTTTAAAAGTAAATTCTGGTATGATAGTACTCCAAACAGATAACGAGCTCAAAAAGATGCTTTTGTACCTTGTTAACAGTTTAATAAAGTTTTTAGAGATCTGGAGGACATTCAGAGTTAATAAACATCACTTTATCTCAAATATTATATGAAAACATGTTGTGATTATGGCTTTTGGTTTATATTGAATTTTATAGCTTAATTGCAGTGGAGAGAAATGGATCGACTGCTTTCTGAGCTCAAACAGTTGCTTTTGTGCAATTGTGTGCTGTATCATGAGGTTTTTACAGTTCTTCATGAATGTCATTATCTCAAATATTATATAAAAACATGTCATGATTATGCATTTTAACGCTTTATTTTACATTTTAGTTACCTACGTGAAAAGTCATGTTTTAAAAGTAAAATCTGGTAAGAAAGTATTCCAAACAGATAACGAGCTCAAAAAGATGCTTTTGTACCTTGTTAACAGTTTAATAAAGTTTTTAGAGATCTGGAGGACATTCAGTGTTAATAAACATCACTTTATCTCAAATATTATATGAAAATGTTGTGATTATGGCTTTTGGCTTTATATTGAATTTTATAGCTTAATTGCAGTGGAGAGAAATGGATAGACCGCTTTCTGAGCTCAAACAGTTGCTTTTGTGCAATTGTGTGCTGTATCATGAGGTTTTTACAGTTCTTCATAAATGTCATAATCTCAAATATTATATGAAAACATGTCTTGATTATGCACTTTAACTTGGAATGCTTTATTTTACATTTAAGTGACGTACGTTAAAAGTCATGTATTAAAAGTTAATTCTGGTAAGATAGTACTCCAAACAGATAATGAGCACAAAAAGATGCTTTTGTACCTTGTTAACAGTTTAATAAAGTTTTTAGAAATCTGGAGGACATTCAGAGTTAATAAACATCATTTTATCTCAAATATTATATGAAAACATGTTGTGATTATGGCTTTTGGCTTTATATTGAATTTCATAGCTTAATTGCAGTGGAGAGAAATGGATCGACTGCTTTCTGAGCTCAAACAGTTGCTTTTGTGCAATTGTGTGCTGTATCATGAGGTTTTTACTGTTCTTCATAAATGTCATAATCTCAAATATTAAATGAAACCATGTCATGATTATGCATTTTAACTTGGAATGCTTTATTTTACATTTAAGTGACGTACGTGAAAAGTCATGTATTAAAAGTTAATTCTGGTAAGAAAGTACTCCAAACCGATAACGAGCTCAAAAAGATGCTTTTGCACCTTGTTAACAATTTAATAAAGTTTTTAGAGATCTGGAGGACATTCAGAGTTAATAAACATCACTTTATCTCAAATATTATATGAAAACATGTTGTGATTATGCATTTTATCACTTAATTGCAGTGGAGAGAAATGGATCGACTGCTTTCTGAGCTCAAACATTTGCTTTTTTGCAACTGTGTGCTGTATCATGAGGTTTTTACAGTTCTTCATAAATTCAAATATTATATGAAACCATGTCATGATTATGCATTTTAACTTGGAATGCTTTATTTTACATTTAAGTGACGTACGTGAAAAGTCATGTATTAAAAGTTAATTCTGGTAAGAAAGTACTCCAAACCGATATCGAGCTCAAAAAGATGCTTTTGCACCTTGTTAACAGTTTAATAAAGTTTTTAGAGATCTGGAGGACATTCAGAGTTAATAAACATCACTTTATCTCAAATATTATATGAAAACGTTGTGATTATGGCTTTTGGCTTTATATTGAATTTTATAGCTTAATTGCAGTGGAGAGAAATGGATCGACTGCTTTCTGAGCTCAAACAGTTGCTTTTGTGCAATTGTGTGCTGTATCAAGAGGTTTTTACAGTTCTTCATGAATGTCATTATCTCAAATATTATATGAAAACATGTCATGATTATGCATATTAACTTGGAATGCTTTATTTTACATTTTAGTGACGTACGTGAAAAGTCATGTTTTAAAAGTAAATTCTGGTAAGAAATTTCTCCAAACAGATCACGAGCTCAAAAAGCTACTTTTAGTTTTTAGTGACCTGTTTAATAAAGTTTTTAGAGATCTGGAGGACATTCAGAGTTAATAAACATCATTTTATCTCAAATATTATATGAAAACATGTTGTGATTATGGCTTTTGGCTTTATATTGAATTTTATAGCTTAATTGCAGTGGAGAGAAATGGATCGACTGATTTCTGAGCTCAAACAGTTTCTTTTGTGCAATTGTGTGCTGTATCAAGAGGTTTTTACAGTTCTTCATAAATGTCATAATCTCAAATATTATATGAAACCATGTCATGATTATGCATTTTAACTTGGAATGCTTTATTTTACATTTAAGTGACGTACGTGATAAATCATGTATTAAAAGTTAATTCTGGTAAGAAAGTACTCCAAACAGATAACGAGCTCAAAAAGATGCTTTTGTACCTTGTTAACAGTTTAATAAAGTTTTTAGAGATCTGGAGGACATTCAGAGTTAATAAACATCATTTTATCTCAAATATTATATGAAAACATGTTGTGATTATGGCTTTTGGCTTTATATTGAATTTTATAGCTTAATTGCAGTGGAGAGAAATGGATCGACTGCTTTCTGAGCTCAAACAGTTGCTTTTGTGCAATTGTGTGCTGTATCATGAGGTTTTTACAGTTCTTCATAAATGTCATAATCTCAAATATTATATGAAAACATGTCATGATTATGCATTTTAACTTGGAATGCTTTATTTTACATTTAAGTGACGTACGTGAAAAGTCATGTATTAAAAGTTAATTCTGGTAAGAAAGTACTCCAAACAGATAACGAGCTAAAAAAGATGCTTTTGTACCTTGTTAACAGTTTAATAAAGTTTTTAGAGATCTGGAGGACATTCAGAGTTAATAAACATCACTTTATCTCAAATATTGTATGAAAACATGTTGTGATTATGGCTTTTGGTTTATATTGAATTTTATAGCTTAATTGCAGTGGAGAGAAATGGATCGACTGCTTTCTGAGCTCAAACAGTTGCTTTTGTGCAATTGTGTGCTGTATCATGAGGTTTTTACAGTTCTTCATGAATGTCATTATCTCAAATATTATATGAAAACATGTCATGATTATGCATTTTAACTTGGAACGCTTTATTTTACATTTTAGTTACCTACGTGAAAAGTCATGTTTTAAAAGTAAATTCTGGTAAGAAAGTATTCCAAACAGATAACGAGCTCAAAAAGATGCTTTTGTACCTTGTTAACAGTTTAATAAAGTTTTTAGAGATCTGGAGGACATTCAGAGTTAATAAACATCACTTTATCTCAAATATTATATGAAAACATGTCATGATTATGCATTTTAACTTGGAATGCTTTATTTTACATTTTATTGACGTAAGTGAAAAGTCATGTTTTAAAAGTAAATTCTGGTAAGAAATTTCTCCAAACAGATAACGAGCTCAAAAAGCTACTTTTGGTTTTTAGTGACCAGTTTAATAAAGTTTTTAGAGATCTGGAGTACATTCAGAGTTAATAAACATCATTTTATCTCAAATATTATATGAAAACATGTTGTGATTATGGCTTTTGGCTTTATATTGAATTTTATAGCTTAATTGCAGTGGAGAGAAATGGATCGACTGCTTTCTGAGCTCAAACAGTTGCTTTTGTGCAATTGTGTGCTGTATCATGAGGTTTTTACTGTTCTTCATAAATGTCATAATCTCAAATATTAAATGAAACCATGTCATGATTATGCATTTTAACTTGGAATGCTTTATTTTACATTTAAGTGACGTACGTGAAAAGTCATGTATTAAAAGTTAATTCTGGTAAGAAAGTACTCCAAACCGATAACGAGCTCAAAAAGATGCTTTTGCACCTTGTTAACAATTTAATAAAGTTTTTAGAGATCTGGAGGACATTCAGAGTTAATAAACATCACTTTATCTCAAATATTATATGAAAACATGTTGTGATTATGCATTTTATCACTTAATTGCAGTGGAGAGAAATGGATCGACTGCTTTCTGAGCTCAAACATTTGCTTTTTTGCAACTGTGTGCTGTATCATGAGGTTTTTACAGTTCTTCATAAATTCAAATATTATATGAAACCATGTCATGATTATGCATTTTAACTTGGAATGCTTTATTTTACATTTAAGTGACGTACGTGAAAAGTCATGTATTAAAAGTTAATTCTGGTAAGAAAGTACTCCAAACCGATAACGAGCTCAAAAAGATGCTTTTGCACCTTGTTAACAGTTTAATAAAGTTTTTAGAGATCTGGAGGACATTCAGAGTTAATAAACATCACTTTATCTCAAATATTATATGAAAACATGTTGTGATTATGGCTTTTGGCTTTATATTGAATTTTATAGCTTAATTGCAGTGGAGAGAAATGGATCGACTGCTTTC
The DNA here is from genome assembly GCF_019703515.2 of Myxocyprinus asiaticus. NCBI lineage: Eukaryota > Metazoa > Chordata > Actinopteri > Cypriniformes > Catostomidae > Myxocyprinus > Myxocyprinus asiaticus. The sequence continues at coordinate 2,430,344 of NC_059386.1, forward strand.
TGAGCTCAAACAGTTGCTTTTGTGCAATTGTGTGCTGTATCATGAGGTTTTTACAGTTCTTCATGAATGTCATAATCTCAAATATTATATGAAAACATGTCATGATTATGCATTTTAACTTGGAAAGCTTTATTTTACATTTTAGTTACCTACGTGAAAAGTCATGTTTTAAAAGTAAATTCTGGTAAGAAAGTATTCCAAACAGATAACGAGCTCAAAAAGATGCTTTTGTACCTTGTTAACAGTTTAATAAAGTTTTTAGAGATCTGGAGGACATTCAGTGTTAATAAACATCATTTTATCTCAAATATTATATGAAAACGTTGTGATTATGGCTTTTGGCTTTATATTGAATTTTATAGCTTAATTGCAGTGGAGAGAAATGGATCGACTGCTTTCTGAGCTCAAACAGTTGCTTTTGTGCAATTGTGTGCTGTATCATGAGGTTTTTACTGTTCTTCATAAATGTCATAAACTCAAATATTATATGAAAACATGTCATGATTATGCACTTTAACTTGGAATGCTTTATTTTACATTTAAGTGACGTACGTTAAAAGTCATGTATTAAAAGTTAATTCTGGTAAGATAGTACTCCAAACAGATAACGAGCACAAAAAGATGCTTTTGTACCTTGTTAACAGTTTAATAAAGTTTTTAGAGATCTGGAGGACATTCAGAGTTAATAAACATCACTTTATCTCAAATATTGTATGAAAACATGTTGTGATTATGGCTTTTGGTTTATATTGAATTTTATAGCTTAATTGCAGTGGAGAGAAATGGATCGACTGCTTTCTGAGCTCAAACAGTTGCTTTTGTGCAATTGTGTGCTGTATCATGAGGTTTTTACAGTTCTTCATGAATGTCATTATCTCAAATATTATATGAAAACATGTCATGATTATGCATTTTAACTTGGAACGCTTTATTTTACATTTTAGTTACCTACGTGAAAAGTCATGTTTTAAAAGTAAATTCTGGTAAGAAAGTATTCCAAACAGATAACGAGCTCAAAAAGATGCTTTTGTACCTTGTTAACAGTTTAATAAAGTTTTTAGAGATCTGGAGGACATTCAGAGTTAATAAACATCACTTTATCTCAAATATTATATGAAAACATGTCATGATTATGCATTTTAACTTGGAATGCTTTATTTTACATTTTATTGACGTAAGTGAAAAGTCATGTTTTAAAAGTAAATTCTGGTAAGAAATTTCTCCAAACAGATAACGAGCTCAAAAAGCTACTTTTGGTTTTTAGTGACCAGTTTAATAAAGTTTTTAGAGATCTGGAGTACATTCAGAGTTAATAAACATCATTTTATCTCAAATATTATATGAAAACATGTTGTGATTATGGCTTTTGGCTTTATATTGAATTTTATAGCTTAATTGCAGTGGAGAGAAATGGATCGACTGCTTTCTGAGCTCAAACATTTGCTTTTGTGCAATTGTGTGCTGTATCATGAGGTTTTTACAGTTCTTCATAAATGTCATAATCTCAAATATTAAATGAAACCATGTCATGATTATGCATTTTAACTTGGAATGCTTTATTTTACATTTAAGTGACGTACGTGAAAAGTCATGTATTAAAAGTTAATTCTGGTAAGAAAGTACTCCAAACCGATAACGAGCTCAAAAAGATGCTTTTGCACCTTGTTAACAGTTTAATAAAGTTTTTAGAGATCTGGAGGACATTCAGAGTTAATAAACATCACTTTATCTCAAATATTATATGAAAACATGTTGTGATTATGGCTTTTGGCTTTGTATTGCATTTTATAGCTTAATTGCAGTGGAGCGAAATGGATCGACTGATTTCTGAGCTCAAACAGTTGCTTTTGTGCAATTGTGTGCTGTATCATGAGGTTTTTACAGTTCTTCATGAATGTCATTATCTCAAATATTATATGAAAACATGTCATGATTATGCATTTTAACTTGGAATGCTTTATTTTACATTTTAGTGACGTACGTGAAAAGTCATGTTTTAAAAGTAAATTCTGGTAAGAAATTTCTCCAAACAGATAACGAGCTCAAAAAGCTACTTTTGGTATCTTAGTGAACAGTTTAATAAAGTTTTTAGAGATCTGGAGGACATTCAGAGTTAATAAACATCATTTTATCTCAAATATTATATGAAAACATGTTGTGATTATGGCTTTTGGCTTTATATTGCATTTTATAGCTTAATTGCAGTGGAGAGAAATGGATCGACTGCTTTCTGAGCTCAAACAGTTGCTTTTGTGCAATTGTGTGCTGTATCATGAGGTTTTTACAGTTCTTCATGAATGTCATATATCTCAAATATTATATGAAAACATGTCATGATTATACATTTTAACTTGGAATGCTTTATTTTACATTTTAGTGACGTACGTGAAAAGTTATGTTTTAAAAGTAAATTCTGGTAAGAAATTTCTCCAAACAGATCACGAGCTCAAAAAAGATGCTTTTGTACCTTGTTAAAAGTTTAATAAAGTTTTTAGAGATCTGGAGGACATTCAGAGTTAATAAACATCACTTTATCTCAAATATTATATGAAAACATGTTGTGATTATGGCTTTTGGATTTGTATTGCATTTTATAGCTTAATTGCAGTGGAGAGAAATGGATCGACTGATTTCTGAGTTCAAACAGTTGCTTTTGTGCAATTGTGTGCTGTATCAAGAGGTTTTTACAGTTCTTCATAAATGTCATAATCTCAAATATTCTATGAAAACATGTCATGATTATGCACTTTAACTTTGAATGCTTTATTTTACATTTTAGTGACGTACGTGAAAAGTCATGTTTTAAAAGTAAATTCTGGTAAGAAATTTCTCCAAACAGATCACGAGCTCAAAAAGCTACTTTTGGTTTTTAGTGACCAGTTTAATAAAGTTTTTAGAGATCTGGAGGACATTCAGAGTTAATAAACATCATTTTATCTCAAATATTATATGAAAACATGTTGTGATTATGGCTTTTGGCTTTGTATTGCATTTTATAGCTTAATTGCAGTGGAGTGAAATGGATCGACTGATTTCTGAGCTCAAACAGTTGCTTTTGTGCAATTGTGTGCTGTATCATGAGGTTTTTACAGTTCTTCATGAATGTCATTATCTCAAATATTATATGAAAACATGTCATGATTATGCATTTTAACTTGGAATGCTTTATTTTACATTTTAGTGACGTACGTGAAAAGTCATGTTTTAAAAGTAAATTCTGGTAAGAAATTTCTCCAAACAGATCACGAGCTCAAAAAGCTACTTTTGGTTTTTAGTGAACAGTTTAATAAAGTTTTTAGAGATCTGGAGGACATTCAGATTTAATAAACATCATTTTATCTCAAATATTATATGAAAACATGTTGTGATTATGGCTTTTGGCTTTATATTGAATTTTATAGCTTAATTGCAGTGGAGAGAAATGGATCGACTGCTTTCTGAGCTCAAACAGTTGCTTTTGTGCAATTGTGTGCTGTATCATGAGGTTTTTACAGTTCTTCATAAATGTCATAATCTCAAATATTATATGAAAACATGTCATGATTATGCACTTTAACTTGGAATGCTTTATTTTACATTTTAGTGACGTACGTGAAAAGTCATGTATTAAAAGTTAATTCTGGTAAGAAAGTACTCCAAACCGATAACGAGCTCAAAAAGATGCTTTTGCTCCTTGTTAACAGTTTAATAAAGTTTTTAGAGATCTGGAGGACATTCAGAGTTAATAAACATCACTTTATCTCAAATATTATATGAAAACATGTTGTGATTATGGCTTTTGGCTTTGTATTGCATTTTATAGCTTAATTGCAGAGGAGTGAAATGGATCGACTGATTTCTGAGTTCAAACAGTTGCTTTTGTGCAATTGTGTGCTGTATCATGAGGTATTTACAGTTCTTTATGAATGTCATTATCTCAAATATTATATGAAAACATGTCATGATTATGCATTTTAACTTGGAATGCTTTATTTTACATTTTAGTGACGTACGTGAAAAGTCATGTTTTAAAAGTAAATTCTGGTAAGAAATTTCTCCAAACAGATCACGAGCTCAAAAAGCTACTTTTGGTTTTTAGTGAACAGTTTAATAAAGTTTTTAGAGATCTGGAGGACATTCAGAGTTAATAAACATCATTTTATCTCAAATATTATATGAAAACATGTTGTGATTATGGCTTTTGGCTTTGTATTGCATTTTATAGCTTAATTGCAGTGGAGTGAAATGGATCGACTGATTTCTGAGCTCAAACAGTTGCTTTTGTGCAATTGTGTGCTGTATCATGAGGTTTTTACAGTTCTTCATGAATGTCAATATCTCAAATATTATATGAAAACATGTCATGATTATGCATTTTAACTTGGAACTCTTTATTTTACATTTTAGTTACCTACGTGAAAAGTCATGTTTTAAAAGTAAATTCTGGTAAGAAAGTATTCCAAACAGATAACGAGCTCAAAAAGATGCTTTTGTACCTTGTTAATAGTTTAATAAAGTTTTTAGAGATCTGGAGGACATTCAGAGTTAATAAACATCACTTTATCTCAAATATTATATGAAAACATGTTGTGATTATGGCTTTTGGCTTTGTATTGCATTTTATAGCTTAATTGCAGAGGAGTGAAATGGATCGACTGATTTCTGAGCTCAAACAGTTGCTTTTGTGCAATTGTGTGCTGTATCATGAGGTTTTTACAGTTCTTCATGAATGTCATTATCTCAAATATTATATGAAAACATGTCATGATTATGCATTTTAACTTGGAATGCTTTATTTTACATTTTAGTGACGTACGTGAAAAGTCATGTTTTAAAAGTAAATTCTGGTAAGAAATTTCTCCAAACAGATCACGAGCTCAAAAAGCTACTTTTGGTTTTTAGTGAACAGTTTAATAAAGTTTTTAGAGATCTGGAGGACATTCAGATTTAATAAACATCATTTTATCTCAAATATTATATGAAAACATGTTGTGATTATTGCTTTTGGCTTTGTATTGCATTTTATAGCTTAATTGCAGTGGAGTGAAATGGATCGACTGATTTCTGAGCTCAAACAGTTGCTTTTGTGCAATTGTGTGCTGTATCATGAGGTTTTTACAGTTCTTCATGAATGTCATTATCTCAAATATTATATGAAAACATGTCATGATTATGCATTTTAACTTGGAATGCTTTATTTTACATTTTAGTGACGTACGTGAAAAGTCATGTTTTAAAAGTAAATTCTGGTAAGAAATTTCTCCAAACAGATCACGAGCTCAAAAAGCTACTTTTGGTTTTTAGTGAACAGTTTAATAAAGTTTTTAGAGATCTGGAGGACATTCAGATTTAATAAACATCATTTTATCTCAAATATTATATGAAAACATGTTGTGATTATGGCTTTTGGCTTTATATTGAATTTTATAGTTTAATTGCAATGGAGAGAAATGGATCGACTGTTTTCTGAGCTCAAACAGTTGCTTTTGTGCAATTGTGTGCTGTATCATGAGGTTTTTACAGTTCTTCATAAATGTCATAATCTCAAATATTATATGAAAACATGTCATGATTATGCACTTTAACTTGGAATGCTTTATTTTACATTTTAGTGACGTACGTGAAAAGTCATGTATTAAAAGTTAATTCTGGTAAGAAAGTACTCCAAACCGATAACGAGCTCAAAAAGATGCTTTTGCTCCTTGTTAACAGTTTAATAAAGTTTTTAGAGATCTGGAGGACATTCAGAGATAATAAACATCATTTTATCTCAAATATTATATGAAAACATGTTGTGATTATGGCTTTTGGCTTTGTATTGCATTTTATAGCTTAATTGCAGAGGAGTGAAATGGATCGACTGATTTCTGAGCTCAAACAGTTGCTTTTGTGCAATTGTGTGCTGTATCATGAGGTTTTTACAGTTCTTCATGAATGTCATTATCTCAAATATTATATGAAAACATGTCATGATTACGCATTTTAACTTGGAATGCTTTATTTTACATTTTAGTGACGTACGTGAAAAGTCATGTTTTAAAAGTAAATTCTGGTAAGAAATTTCTCCAAACAGATCACGAGCTCAAAAAGCTACTTTTGGTTTTTAGTGAAAAGTTTAATAAAGTTTTTAGAGCTCTGAAGGACATTCAGAGTTAATAAACATCACTTTATCTCAAATATTATATGAAAACATGTTGTGATTATGAATTTTATCACTTAATCGCAGTGGAGAGAAATGGATCGACTGCTTTCTGAGCTCAAACATTTGCTTTTGTGCAACTGTGTGCTGTATCTTGAGGTTTTTACAGTTCTTCATGAATGTCATTATCTCAAATATTATATGAAAACATGTCATGATTATGCATTTTAACTTGGAATGCTTTATTTTACATTTTAGTGACGTACGTGAAAAGTCATGTTTTAAAAGTAAATTCTGGTAAGAAATTTCTCCAAACAGATCACGAGCTCAAAAAGCTACCTACTGGTTTTTAGTGAACAGTTTAATAAAGTTTTTAGAGCTCTGAAGGACATTCAGAGTTAATAAACATCACTTTATCTCAAATATTATATGAAAACATGTTGTGATTATGCATTTTATCACTTAATCGCAGTGGAGAGAAATGGATCGACTGCTTTCTGAGCTCAAACATTTGCTTTTGTGCAACTGTGTGCTGTATCATGAGGTTTTTACAGTTCTTCATAAATGTCATAATTTCAAATATTATATGAAACCATGTCATGATTATGCATTTTATCTTGGAATGCTTTATTTTACATTTTAGTGACGTACGTGAAAAGTCATGTATTAAAAGTTAATTCTGGTAAGAAAGTACTCCAAAGAGATAACGAGCTCAAAAATATGCTTTTATAACTTGTTAACAGTTTAATAAAGTTTTTAGAGATCTGGAGGACATTCAGAGTTAATAAACATCACTTTATCTCAAATATTATATGAAAACATGGTGTGATTATGGCTTTTGGCTTTGTATTGCATTTTATAGCTTAATTGCAGTGGAGTGAAATGGATTGACTGATTTCTGAGCTCAAACAGTTGCTTTTGTGCAATTGTGTGCTGTATCATGAGGTTTTTACAGTTCTTCATGAATGTCATTATCTCAAATATTATATGAAAACATGTCATGATTATGCATTTTAAATTGGTATGCTTTATTTTACATTTTAGTGACATACATGAAAAGTCATGTTTTAAAAGTAAATTCTGGTAAGAAATTTCTCCAAACAGATAACGAGCTCAAAAAGCTACTTTTGGTTTTTAGTGACCAGTTTAATAAAGTTTTTTAGAGATCTGGAGGACATTCAGAGTTAATAAACATCATTTTATCTCAAATATTATATGAAAACGTTGTGATTATGGCTTTTGGCTTTATATTGAATTTTATAGCTTAATTGCAGTGGAGAGAAATGGATCGACTGCTTTCTGAGCTCAAACAGTTGCTTTTGTGCAATTGTGTGCTGTATCATGAGGTTTTTACTGTTCTTCATAAATGTCATAATCTCAAATATTATATGAAAACATGTCATGATTATGCAATTTAACTTGGAATGCTTTATTTTACATTTAAGTGACGTACGTTAAAAGTCATGTATTAAAAGTTAATTCTGGTAAGATAGTACTCCAAACAGATAACGAGCTCAAAAAGATGCTTTTGTACCTTGTTAACAGTTTAATAAAGTTTTTAGAGATCTGGAGGACATTCAGAGTTAATAAACATCACTTCATCTCAAATATTGTATGAAAACATGTTGTGATTATGGCTTTTGGTTTATATTGAATTTTATAGCTTAATTGCAGTGGAGAGAAATGGATCGACTGCTTTCTGAGCTCAAACAGTTGCTTTTGTGCAATTGTGTGCTGTATCATGAGGTTTTTACAGTTCTTCATAAATGTCATAATCTCAAATATTATATGAAACCATGTCATGATTATGCATTTTAACTTGGAATGCTTTATTTTACATTTAAGTGACGTACGTGAAAAGTCATGTATTAAAAGTTAATTCTGGTAAGAAAGTATTCCAAACAGATAACGAGCTCAAAAAGATGCTTTTGTACCTTGTTAACAGTTTAATAAAGTTTTTAGAGATCTGGAGGACATTCAGAGTTAATAAACATCACTTTATCTCAAATATTGTATGAAAACATGTTGTGATTATGGCTTTTGGCTTTGTATTGCATTTTGTAGCTTAATTGCAGTGGAGTGAAATGGATCGACTGATTTCTGAGCTCAAACATTTGCTTTTGTGCAATTGTGTGCTGTATCATGAGGTTTTTACAGTTCTTCATGAATGTCATTATCTCAAATATTATATGAAAACATGTCATGATTATGCATTTTAACTTGGAATGCTTTATTTTACATTTTAGTGACGTACGTGAAAAGTCATGTTTTAAAAGTAAATTCTGGTAAGAAATTTCTCCAAACAGATAACGAGCTCAAAAAGCTACTTTTGGTTTTTAGTGAACAGTTTAATAAAGTTTTTAGAGATCTGGAGGACATTCAGAGTTAATAAACATCACTTTATCTCAAATATTATATGAAAACATGTTGTGATTATGGCTTTTGGCTTTATATTGAATTTTATAGCTTAATTGCAGTGGAGAGAAATGGATCGACTGCTTTCTGAGTTCAAACAGTTGCTTTTGTGCAATAGTGTGTTGTATCATGAGGTTTTTACAGTTCTTCATAAATGTCATAATCTCAAATATTATATGAAAACATGTCATGATTATGCATTTTAACTTGGAATGCTTTATTTTACATTATAGTGAAGTTCGTGAAAAGTCATGTTTTAAAAGTAAATTCTGGTAAGAAAGTATCTCCAAACAGATAACGAGCTCAAAAAGATGCTTTTGTACCTTAGTTAACAGTTTAATAAAGTTTTTAGAGATCTGGAGGACATTCAGAGTTAATAAACATCACTTTATCTCAAATATTATATGAAAACATGTTGTGATTATGGCTTTTGGCTTTATATTGAATTTTATAGCTTAATTGCAGTGGAGAGAAATGGATCGACTGCTTTCTGAGCTCAAACAGTTGCTTTTGTGCAATTGTGTGCTGTATCATGAGGTTTTTACAGTTCTTCATGAATGTCATTATCTCAAATATTATATGAAAACATGTCATGATTATGCATTTTAACTTGGAATGCTTTATTTTACATTTAAGTGACGTACGTGAAAAGTCATGTATTAAAAGTTAATTCTGGTAAGAAAGTACTCCAAACAGATAACGAGCTCAAAAAGATGCTTTTGTACCTTGTTAACAGTTTAATAAAGTTTTTAGAGATCTGGAGGACATTCAGAGTTAATAAACATCACTTTATCTCAAATATTATATGAAAACATGTTGTGATTATGGCTTTTGGCTTTGTATTGCATTTTATAGCTTAATTGCAGTGGAGAGAAATGGATCGACTGCTTTCTGAGCTCAAACAGTTGCTTTTGTGCAATTGTGTGCTGTATCATGAGGTTTTTACAGTTCTTCATGAATGTCATTATCTCAAATATTATATGAAAACATGTCATGATTATGCATTTTAACTTGGAATGCTTTATTTTACATTTTAGTGACGTACGTGAAAAGTCATGTTTTAAAAGTAAATTCTGGTAAGAAAGTATTCCAAACAGATAACGAGCTCAAAAAGATGCTTTTGTACCTTGTTAACAGTTTAATAAAGTTTTTAGAGATCTGGAGGACATTCAGAGTTAATAAACATCACTTTATCTCAAATATTATATGAAAACATGTTGTGATTATGGCTTTTGGCTTTATATTGAATTTTATAGCTTAATTGCAGTGGAGAGAAATGGATCGACTGATTTCTGAGCTCAAACAGTTGCTTTTGTGCAATTGTGTGCTGTATCATGAGGTTTTTACAGTTCTTCATGAATGTCATAATCTCAAATATTATATGAAAACATGTCATGATTATGCATTTTAACTTGGAATGCTTTATTTTACATTTAAGTGACGTACGTGAAAAGTCATGTTTTAAAAGTAAATTCTGGTAAGAAATTACTCCAAACAGATAACGAGCTCAAAAAGATACTTTTGGTACTTTAGTGAACAGTTTAATAAAGTTTTTAGAGATCTGGAGGACATTCAGAGTTAATAAACATCACTTTATCTCAAATATTATATGAAAACATGTTGTGATTATGGCTTTTGGCTTTATATTGAATTTTATAGCTTAATTGCAGTGGAGAGAAATGGATCGACTGCTTTCTGAGCTCAAACAGTTGCTTTTGTGCAATTGTGTGCTGTATCATGAGGTTTTTACAGTTCTTCATAAATGTCATAATCTCAAATATTATATGAAACCATGTCATGATTATGCATTTTAACTTGGAATGCTTTATTTTACATTTAAGTGACGTACGTGAAAAGTCATGTATTAAAAGTTAATTCTGGTAAGAAAGTACTCCAAACAGATAACGAGCTCAAAAAGATGCTTTTGTACCTTGTTAACAGTTTAATAAAGTTTTTAGAGATCTGGAGGACATTCAGAGTTAATAAACATCACTTTATCTCAAATATTATATGAAAACATGTTGTGATTATGGCTTTTGGCTTTGTATTGCATTTTATAGCTTAATTGCAGTGGAGAGAAATGGATCGACTGCTTTCTGAGCTCAAACAGTTGCTTTTGTGCAATTGTGTGCTGTATCATGAGGTTTTTACAGTTCTTCATGAATGTCATTATCTCAAATATTATATGAAAACATGTCATGATTATGCATTTTAACTTGGAATGCTTTATTTTACATTTTAGTGACGTACGTGAAAAGTCATGTTTTAAAAGTTAATTCTGGTAAGAAAGTATTCCAAACAGATAACGAGCTCAAAAAGATGCTTTTGTACCTTGTTAACAGTTTAATAAAGTTTTTAGAGATCTGGAGGAAATTCAGTGTTAATAAACATCACTTTATCTCAAATATTATATGAAAACATGTTGTGATTATGGCTTTTGGCTTTATATTGCATTTTATAGCTTAATTGCAGTGGATTGAAATGGATCGACTGATTTCTGAGCTCAAACAGTTGCTTTTGTGCAATTGTGTGCTGTATCATGAGGTTTTTACAGTTCTTCATAAATGTCATAATCTCAAATATTATATGAAACCATTTCATGATTATGCACTTTAACTTGGAATGCTTTATTTTACATTTAAGTGACGTACGTGAAAAGTCATGTATTAAAAGTTAATTCTGGTAAGAAAGTACTCCAAACAGATAACGAGCTCAAAAAGATGCTTTTGTACCTTGTTAACAGTTTAATAAAGTTTTTAGAGATCTGGAGGACATTCAGAGTTAATAAACATCACTTTATCTCAAATATTATATGAAAACATGTTGTGATTATGGCTTTTGGCTTTGTATTGCATTTTATAGCTTAATTGCAGTGGAGAGAAATGGATCGACTGCTTTCTGAGCTCAAACAGTTGCTTTTGTGCAATTGTGTGCTGTATCATGAGGTTTTTACAGTTCTTCATGAATGTCATTATCTCAAATATTATATGAAAACATGTCATGATTATGCATTTTAACTTGGAATGCTTTATTTTACATTTTAGTGACGTACGTGAAAAGTCATGTATTAAAAGTTAATTCTGGTAAGAAAGTATCTCCAAACAGATAACGAGCTCAAAAAGATGCTTTTGTACCTTGTTAACAGTTTAATAAAGTTTTTAGAGATCTGGAGGACATTCAGAGTTAATAAACATCATTTTATCTCAAATATTATATGAAAACATGTTGTGATTATGGCTTTTGGCTTTATATTGAATTTTATAGCTTAATTGCAGTGGAGAGAAATGGATCGACTGATTTCTGAGCTCAAACAGTTGCTTTTGTGCAATTGTGTGCTGTATCATGAGGTTTTTACAGTTCTTCATAAATGTCATAATCTCAAATATTATATGAAACCATGTCATGATTATGCATTTTAACTTGGAATGCTTTATTTTACATTTAAGTGACGTACGTGAAAAGTCATGTATTAAAAGTTAATTCTGGTAAGAAAGTACTCCAAACAGATAACGAGCTCAAAAAGATGCTTTTGGTACCTTAGTTAACAGTTTAATAAAGTTTTTAGAGATCTGGAGGACATTCAGAGTTAATAAACATCACTTTATCTCAAATATTATATGAAAACATGTTGTGATTATGGCTTTTGGCTTTATATTGAATTTTATAGCTTAATTGCAGTGGAGAGAAATGGATCGACTGCTTTCTGAGCTCAAACATTTGCTTTTATGCAATTGTGTGCTGTATCATGAGTTTTTTACAGTTCTTCATAAATGTCATAATTTCAAATATTATATGAAACCATGTCATGATTATGCATTTTAACTTGGAATGCTTTATTTTACATTTAAGTGACGTACGTGAAAAGTCATGTATTAAAAGTTAATTCTGGTAAGAAAGTACTCCAAACAGATAACGAGCTAAAAAAGATGCTTTTGTACCTTGTTAACAGTTTAATAAAGTTTTTAGAGATCTGGAGGACATTCAGAGTTAATAAACATCATTTTATCTCAAATATTATATGAAAACATGTTGTGATTATGGCTTTTGGCTTTGTATTGCATTTTATAGCTTAATTGCAGTGGAGTGAAATGGATCGACTGATTTCTGAGCTCAAACATTTGCTTTTGTGCAATTGTGTGCTGTATCATGAGGTTTTTACAGTTCTTCATGAATGTCATTATCTCAAATATTATATGAAAACATGTCATGATTATGCATTTTAAATTGGAATGCTTTATTTTACATTTTAGTGACGTACTTGAAAAGTCATGTTTTAAAAGTAAATTCTGGTAAGAAATTTCTCCAAACAGATAACGAGCTCAAAAAGCTACTTTTGGTTTTTAGTGAACAGTTTAATAAAGTTTTTAGAGATCTGGAGGACATTCAGAGTTAATAAACATCACTTTATCTCAAATATTGTATGAAAACATGTTGTGATTATGGCTTTTGGCTTTATATTGAATTTTATAGCTTAATTGCAGTGGAGAGAAATGGATCGACTGCTTTCTGAGCTCAAACAGTTGCTTTTGTGCAATTGTGTGCTGTATCATGAGGTTTTTACAGTTCTTCATAAATGTCATAATCTCAAATATTATATGAAACCATGTCATGATTATGCACTTTAACTTGGAATGCTTTATTTTACATTTAAGTGACGTACGTGAAAAGTCATGTATTAAAAGTTAATTCTGGTAAGAAAGTACTCCAAACAGATAACGAGCTCAAAAAGATGCTTTTGTACCTTGTTAACAGTTTAATAAAGTTTTTAGAGATCTGGAGGACATTCAGAGTTAATAAACATCACTTTATCTCAAATATTGTATGAAAACATGTTGTGATTATGGCTTTTGGTTTATATTGAATTTTATAGCTTAATTGCAGTGGAGAGAAATGGATCGACTGTTTTCTGAGCTCAAACAGTTGCTTTTGTGCAATTGTGAGCTGTATCATGAGGTTTTTACAGTTCTTCATAAATGTCATAATCTCAAATATTATATGAAACCATGTCATGATTATGCATTTTAACTTGGAATGCTTTATTTTACATTTAAGTGACGTACGTGAAAAGTCATGTATTAAAAGTTAATTCTGGTAAGAAAGTATTCCAAACAGATAACGAGCTCAAAAAGATGCTTTTGTACCTTGTTAACAGTTTAATAAAGTTTTTAGAGATCTGGAGGACATTCAGAGTTAATAAACATCACTTTATCTCAAATATTATATGAAAACATGTTGTGATTATGGCTTTTGGCTTTATATTGCATTTTATAGCTTAATTGCAGTGGAGAGAAATGGATCGACTGCTTTCTGAGCTCAAACAGTTGCTTTTGTGCAATTGTGTGCTGTATCATGAGGTTTTTACAGTTCTTCATAAATGTCATAATCTCAAATATTATATGAAACCATGTCATGATTATGCATTTTAACTTGGAATGCTTTATTTTACATTTAAGTGACGTACGTGAAAAGTCATGTATTAAAAGTTAATTCTGGTAAGAAAGTACTCCAAACAGATAACGAGCTCAAAAAGATGCTTTTGTACCTTGTTAACAGTTTAATAAAGTTTTTAGAGATCTGGAGGACATTCAGAGTTAATAAACATCACTTTATCTCAAATATTATATGAAAACATGTTGTGATTATGGCTTTTGGCTTTGTATTGCATTTTATAGCTTAATTGCAGTGGAGTGAAATGGATCGACTGATTTCTGAGCTCAAACATTTGCTTTTGTGCAATTGTGTGCTGTATCATGAGGTTTTTACAGTTCTTCATGAATGTCATTATCTCAAATATTATATGAAAACATGTCATGATTATGCATTTTAACTTGGAATGCTTTATTTTACATTTTAGTGACGTACGTGAAAAGTCATGTTTTAAAAGTAAATTCTGGTAAGAAATTTCTCCAAACAGATAACGAGCTCAAAAAGCTGCTTTTGGTTTTTAGTGACCAGTTTAATAAAGTTTTTAGAGATCTGGAGGACATTCAGAGTTAATAAACATCATTTTATCTCAAATATTATATGAAAACATGTTGTGATTATGGCTTTTGGCTTTATATTGCATTTTATAGCTTAATTGCAGTGGAGAGAAATGGATCGACTGCTTTCTGAGCTCAAACAGTTGCTTTTGTGCAATTGTGTGCTGTATCATGAGGTTTTTACAGTTCTTCATAAATGTCATAATCTCAAATATTATATGAAACCATGTCATGATTATGCATTTTAACTTGGAATGCTTTATTTTACATTTAAGTGACGTACGTGAAAAGTCATGTATTAAAAGTTAATTCTGGTAAGAAAGTACTCCAAACAGATAACGAGCTCAAAAAGATGCTTTTGTACCTTGTTAACAGTTTAATAAAGTTTTTAGAGATCTGGAGGACATTCAGAGTTAATAAACATCACTTTATCTCAAATATTATATGAAAACATGTTGTGATTATGGCTTTTGGTTTTATATTGAATTTTATAGCTTAATTGCAGTGGAGAGAAATGGATCGACTGCTTTCTGAGCTCAAACAGTTGCTTTTGTGCAATTGTGTGCTGTATCATGAGGTTTTTACAGTTCTTCATAAATGTCATAATCTCAAATATTATATGAAACCATGTCATGATTATGCATTTTAACTTGGAATGCTTTATTTTACATTTAAGTGACGTACGTGAAAAGTCATGTATTAAAAGTTAATTCTGGTAAGAAAGTACTCCAAACAGATAACGAGCTCAAAAAGATGCTTTTGTACCTTGTTAACAGTTTAATAAAGTTTTTAGAGATCTGGAGGACATTCAGAGTTAATAAACATCACTTTATCTCAAATATTATATGAAAACATGTTGTGATTATGGCTTTTGGCTTTGTATTGCATTTTATAGCTTAATTGCAGTGGAGAGAAATGGATCGACTGCTTTCTGAGCTCAAACAGTTGCTTTTGTGCAATTGTGTGCTGTATCATGAGGTTTTTACAGTTCTTAATGAATGTCATTATCTCAAATATTATATGAAAACATGTCATGATTATGCATTTTAAATTGGAATGCTTTATTTTACATTTTAGTGACATACATGAAAAGTCATGTTTTAAAAGTAAATTCTGGTAAGAAATTTCTCCAAAGAGATAACGAGCTCAAAAAGATGCTTTTGTACCTTGTTAACAGTTTAATAAAGTTTTTAGAGATCTGGAGGACATTCAGAGTTAATAAACATCACTTTATCTCAAATATTATATGAAAACATGTTGTGATTATGGCTTTTGGCTTTATATTGAATTTTATAGCTTAATTGCAGTGGAGAGAAATGGATCGACTGATTTCTGAGCTCAAACAGTTGCTTTTGTGCAATTGTGTGCTGTATCATGAGGTTTTTACAGTTCTTCATAAATGTCATAATCTCAAATATTATATGAAACCATGTCATGATTATGCATTTTAACTTGGAATGCTTTATTTTACATTTAAGTGACGTACGTGAAAAGTCATGTTTTAAAAGTAAATTCTGGTAAGAAATTTCTCCAAACAGATAACGAGCTCAAAAAGATACTTTTGGTTTTTAGTGAACAGTTTAATAAAGTTTTTAGAGATCTGGAGGACATTCAGAGTTAATAAACATCACTTTATCTCAAATATTGTATGAAAACATGTTGTGATTATGGCTTTTGGCTTTATATTGAATTTTATAGCTTAATTGCAGTGGAGAGAAATGGATCGACTGCTTTCTGAGCTCAAACAGTTGCTTTTGTGCAATTGTGTGCTGTATCATGAGGTTTTTACAGTTCTTCATAAATGTCATAATCTCAAATATTATATGAAACCATGTCATGATTATGCATTTTAACTTGGAATGCTTTATTTTACATTTAAGTGACGTACGTGAAAAGTCATGTATTAAAAGTTAATTCTGGTAAGAAAGTACTCCAAACAGATAACGAGCTCAAAAAGATGCTTTTGTACCTTGTTAACAGTTTAATAAAGTTTTTAGAGATCTGGAGGACATTCAGAGTTAATAAACATCACTTTATCTCAAATATTATATGAAAACATGTTGTGATTATGGCTTTTGGCTTTGTATTGCATTTTATAGCTTAATTGCAGTGGAGTGAAATGGATCGACTGATTTCTGAGCTCAAACATTTGCTTTTGTGCAATTGTGTGCTGTATCATGAGGTTTTTACAGTTCTTCATGAATGTCATTATCTCAAATATTATATGAAAACATGTCATGATTATGCATTTTAACTTGGAATGCTTTATTTTACATTTTAGTGACGTACGTGAAAAGTCATGTTTTAAAAGTAAATTCTGGTAAGAAATTTCTC